>NW_026652281.1:125978740-126485332 GCF_009828535.3 Hylobates moloch | reverse complement strand
CTGGCCAGTCGCCCTCCTCCACTGCACACTGGTCAGTCACCCTCCACCACTGCACACCGGCCAGCCACCCTCCTCCACTGACAGCTCAGTGATGGCCCTGCCATGCTTCCAGCATTGCATTCCCTGGAATGACACTTGAGAGATGAAGGAGAGGTGCTTAGGGGGCCCAGTGGGTGGAGGAATGGGTAGTAGCCTCAGAGACAAGAGCCCCAATCAGGAGCCAGCACTGTGAAACAGCAGGCTGTGCCGAGGACTAATTTAGGAGAAACTTAAGCCCCCTAAAACTCTAAAATTGGGAAGAATTCCCTGCACTCTCTGATTGTGTGGGTTGGGAACCGAAGCCATTTTATCTTGGTGTTAAAGGAAAGAGACTTTGTGCCTGGGGCAGACAGTCACTTGGCGACACCCCCGTGGCTGAGGTTCTCCATGCCTCTAAGCCTGGGTGTCTTTCTCCCTGCTCTTCCCAGTCCCGACAGGCTGGGACCATCCCACCCAGAGTTAAGAGGCTTTGTGTTCAAAATCCTGGTCCAACGCTGGGTGCGGTGGCTCACGTCTGTAATCCCAGCAGTTTGGGAGGCCAAGACGAGCAGATCACCTGAGGTCAGGAGTTCAAGACCAGTCTGGCCAACGTGGTGAAATCTCATCTCTACAAAAATACAAAAATTAGCCAGGGATGATGGCAGGTCCCTGTAATCCCAGCTACTCAGGAGGCTGAGGTGGGAGAATCGCTTGAACCCGGGAGGTGGAGATTGCAGTGAGCTGAGATAGTGCCATTGTACTCCAGCCTGGGTGACAGAGTCAGATTCTCTCAAAACAAAACAAAACAAAACACAAAGAAAAAACTCCCCATAAAAAACCAAAATCCTGGTCCAGGGGTCCCAAACCTTTTTGATCATAAACCCCTAACAATAAATAACAGTTTATTAAAAAATTTTAATTTAAAGTTATTTTTAAAAATAAATCTTTATTTATAAATTCTATAAAGAGCTATTACACTAATATGTTCCTTTAACACAAATAAAAAATAGAAATGAGAAAAGACAGAGGTAAAAATAGAAGACCTGATAGTCTTCCTAAGCCTCAAATGACACCTTACTTTGGAAATCACTTACCTAGCTTTAAGTGTTTACAGAGCTGGGTTGGCGAAGGGACTTGGAGGGCCTTGTGTATGTGTGTGTGTGTGTGTGTGTGTGTGTGTGTGCGCGTGCTAACTCAGGGATGGAGGTGCTGTGAGATTTGGAAAACTTGGGACATGATGAGGGTTTGGGCATGTTTCCTTAAGCGGTGGGGGCCCAGGCTGAGCTTGCAACAGAGCCCTGGGGGTGTGACTATGTGGTAGCTGGGCTGGACCTTAAGCCTCTGGGCCTGGGAGAGTCTTCACAAGACCCTTGTATCCCAGATTGGCTGTATGAGACTAGGAGCCTTTCATCTTCATAATGATCCCATTCTGCCCCCGACCAGTCCCCACCTGTTGCCTCCTTGGATCATGAGCTTAACTATAGTGACGGACAAAGAGATGGAGCCAGGCCCCTGACCCACCTTTCCCCAGGGACAGGGAGGGGGGGTCACTAATACCACTATTGCAGGGGAATTCAATTTGACGTGGATGACTGGAGTAATATGATAAGTATTTCACCTGATTCCCGTAGAACAAATTCATATTCACCACCCATGTATGAAAGGGTTATGGCACCAAAGACGTTATTAGAAATGATTTCCAACTGGGAGCCACTCGGTTAGTGGGATTAGGGAAAATTACTTAAATAGCCCCTTCCAGGCCTTGGCTGAAGTTGACTCTGTTTGTCCTCATCTCCCTTCCCTGCCTTGAGGCCCCAACTCTGCCTGTGTCTCCCGGTCTGATACTCCTCAGCCATGCTCAGGGCTGCAGCCTGACTCCAAGCCTTCGTAAACCACCCAGGACCGTTAAACAAATCCTATAATTAGAAGCCAGGTTGCATTAACAAAGTGAAAAATGTAACATTACCATCTGTTTGTTCACTGGATGCTCAGCTCATGTCCCATGATCCAGAGGATTTGTGACCTTGGGTTTCCAAGAAGCCTTAATAAGGTAATGTTTATAGGACTCTTAACTTTACAGCTCTGCTGGAGTACAACTCTGTGAAATGAGGACAAGCCATAATTCCAGGAGATCCCCTCCTCCCCATCCCAGTGCTGAAGAATGTTGTCCCCTTATGTAGTACATGGAAAGCCCCATGACTGGGATTAAAGGAAGTAGATTCTGGTCCCAACTCTGACACTAAATTGCTGTGTGACACTGTATCAGTCTCTTTTCCTCTCTGGACTTCTGTTTTCCCATCTATAAAAGAGAGGAGATGATGGCTCTTGTTCTAAAAGTCCCCTCCAATTCTCACATTCCAGTTTGATTTCTCTGTCTCTCTGCCATTGAGTTTTATATCAAGCAAAGATTCTTTTCCAAATTTGATCTTCCTTTTTTGGACTTCTTAAAAAGACTTGGTAATGAAAGTTGAACTGGATAAATCTAGTTTGGGGTTAGCAAGACACATAGACCTTTTTCTGCCTCAGCTTTGAATCTCTCCAATGGGATAAAAATGCGTCAAAAATAATACGACAATGACAATTAGGAAGAGACAATTCCTTAACTCTTCAAAGTAATTAAACTGGTTAAAGCAAGGAACAGTGGAAAGAACCAGGGTTGTTCTCTCTGGAGATGGTAGGCACAATTAAGTGAATAGAATATTCTGCCAACTTTCTATCAGCTGACATTTATTGAGTTCTTCCTGTGAACTAGACTTTATGTTATGGGCTTATACCCATCCTCTCAGCCTCATAGCAAACCTGTGAAGTCAGTACTTTCTCATTGTCCTCATTTAACAGATGAGGAACTGACAATTAAGGGGATGAATTTGCTCAAAGGAAATATGTGGCTGGGGCAGAGCCTCCGGAACCTGATTTTTGACCTCTGCAGATCTGTTGTCTACAGAACTCTGACTCTGTTTTTGCACTTGTGGAAGCAAGTGTTGTGATGAAATTTCCATCACCATGTCTCTGCATGATTCTGATAAGCACAGCATGCCCTGCTAGCCTGCACAGGCTATGTAACATAGGTGATAAGGACACTTTTGCTGGGCTGAGCCTCTTAGATTTGGGGGTTGCTTGTTACTGCAGTGCAACTTGGCCTATACTGACTGATACTGCTTGCCTTGGGGCCAAGAGAACAGTTTTGCTCTGTATATTCACAAAGAGCCAGTTTGCAGTCAGCAGATGGAAGAAGCAGGGAGACAGACATTTAAAACAACTAATAAAAGGCTGGGGAGCATATATGATAGTATCATTGAGAAGCTAGCACAATGATCCTGATGGTCCTGTTGAGCTTGAGAGTCTAAGAAATTGACTAAAAAATGAGAAGATTTGTAGGTGATTCTGGAATGCCAGGGTCAGAGCTAGCTCTGTGGTTGAGATAATGGGATAGAATACAAGGGAATCCCAATATGGAAGACAAGAATTTATGAACATAGCCATGTGCTGGCCAGACTGAAGGGCCAAAAAATCCTAGGTTTTTCTAAGAGCACACTACTGGGGAGAGAAAGATCAGGGTCAGCCTGACCCCTGAATTCTCTCCAGAGCTGACTCAGAAAACTTATCCCTCTGGCATCGAGCCCTCTTACCAGACACATTTCTCTCCAATGTAGATTTGTCCATAAATCACAGCTGACCATGGCAGAAATAACTTGAATAGCCTTTGGTGCTCTGTGTCTGCTACCTAATGACAGGCACCCACCTCTAACTGCTGCTGGTTCCAGTGCTCATTCACTTTCCCTAAGCTGAGGCAAAGGTTAAGGTAGCTGATGGTTAAAGGGACCTCAGGATGCCAACTTACATCCCAAGCTCTGTCCCTTTTCTCCTCACTGTATGGCCTCAATTTCTTCTTCTGTAAAATATTTACATTCACGTGTTGATCCAGAAAGTAAATAAAGTCATGGATGTAAAAGTATTCTTCTTTCCTTTTTTTTTTTTTTTTTTTTGAGACAGGGTCATGCTTTGTCAGCCAGGCTGGAGTGCTGTGGTGTGATCTCGGCTCACTGCGGCCTTGACCTATCGGGATCAAGTGATCCTCTTGCCTCTCAGCCTCCTGAGTAGCTGGGACTACAGATGCATGCCACCACGCCTGGCTAATTTTTAAATTATTTTTTGTAGAGACGAGGATCTTGCTATGTTGCCAGAACTCATCTTGAACTCCTGACCTCAAGCAATTCTCCTGCCTCGGCCTCTCAAAGTGTTGAAATGACAGGCATAAGCCACGGCGCCTGAGCTAAAATTGTTTTTCAAATTGTAGAGTGCTTCAGGGGTAACCCTTTTACCATCACGCAATTGTCATCAGCATCTGTGTGGGTCCTTGGCTGGACACCTTCCATCTCCCACAGCCATAAACCTTGAAGCTGCCTTCTCACATTAGAGCAATTACCGAGGCTTCTTTCCTGGGAACCAGACTTTGGAAATGGTCAGATTCCACACTAACCGTTTCTTCCTTTTTCCTCACAATATTTATAAGAACTGACCTTCTAATGGAAATTTGGCAAGATTTCACATTCTGGAGACATTGTACCTTCCTCCACATGCCCCGAGGGCTGAGGTCATGGGCTTCCCAGAAGATCCAGCAGTTCCCATGCATGCAGGAGGTGCACAGGACTGAGAGGAGAGGGGCCCAGCAAGAGCCCCTGAGCTGTGGGCTGGTCCTAAAATATTGATACTGTTAGATTCCCCATCCTGCATTAGAACATAAGCTCAGGAATAGGCCAGGCACAGTGGCTTATGTCTGTAATCCCAGCACTTTGGGACGCTGAGGCGGGTAGATCAGTTGAGTTCAGGAGTTCAAGACCAGCCTGGCCAACATGATGAAACCCTATCTGTACTAAAAATTCAAAAATTAGCCAGGCATGGTGGTGCATGCCTGTAACCTCAGCTACTTGGGAGGCTGAGGCATGAGAATCGCTTGAACCCGGGAGGCAGAGGTTGCAGTGAGCCAAGATTGCACCACCGTGCACTCCAGCCTGGTGACACAAGAACTGTTTTAGTTCTTCACCACTATATCCCCAGTGCCTGGCACATAGTAGGTGTTCAATATATATTTGTGAAATGAATGGAATGAACCCTCCTCAATAACTCTCAAAGGCCCTTCATTGTCCATAGGCTAATTCCTTGAAGGTCACAGCTCATAGAAACTTACAGAACATCCTAGGCAAGATATTTAAACCTCCACCAGAAGCAGCTTCTCAACATTGCCTCCTAACAGTTCAGGCCACAGAGATAAGCTTCTGCGGGGAGGCCAGGGGGAGATTTGAGCCGTTGAGTTTTCTAGGGGTCAGGAGGATGAGGATAGAGGCCTTGGCTATGGCCATCAAGGGTGATATGATGTGTCTCAGAGTTGCTGCCTGTGCTCTAAGTGTTGTGTGCAGCTTTCAGGACAATCCTCTGCTAATCCTGCCCTAATCGCAAACTGGCCCCAAGCTCCCTGAGCCAGGTGCTGAGAGCTGCATCTGTGAGTAAGACATGCTTGCTGTCTGTGAACAGCTCCTACCTGATGGCTCTTGAAACAATAACAAAACACACACATACAAGACACCACCCACAAATTTGCACTCATACAATACATCAAAACAACCACAATAAAAACAGCACTCTCTGACCCAATAACAGAAGCCAATATGCAAGGCAGAGTTTGATAAGTACCATTGGTTTGTAGCTTAATGTTTGGGGTGCAGGCCTTTGAACCCAACCTGTAAAAGAAGCCCTTTCTGCCCTACCCATGAGCCCCTGCCACCCATGAGCCCCCAGGACTCCTCTCCCTACACAGCTGCTGGGAGATGTTGACGTTTTCTTCTCACGTCCCCACAGATGTGGCCTCTTCCTCTGCCAGGAGCGGCTCTGGGGGGCTGAAGAGGACATTTCTTGTTCTGTACCCATTTCCTGCTTCTGCTGAGGGCAGGGTTGGGGCCTTCCACCCAAAACAGACCCAGACCCACCTAGCCAGAGGAGACGCTGACAGCTTTGGGGGAAAAGTCAGAATTCCGGATCTTGTGAATCCAGACGTCCTGTAAACTCTGAGGAGAGGATAAACATCCCCTGGGACTGAGGGGAGGACACTCCAGTGGGCAGGGGGCCTGGCGCCTCTGTCTGCCCTGGAGACAGGCTGTTTATTCCACGTCCCCCACAGGCTCTCTTGCACTCCTTCCTGTCCCAGGTCTGGGTGAGTTACAGCAGGCCTGACAGCCCCACGTGGGGGCCTGGGACCTTTCAAGGCTAGAAGGGAACTTTAAAAGCTCAAAAACTGGCCGTGTACGGTGGCTCACGCCTGTAATCCCAGCACTTTGGGAGGCCGAGGCAGATCATGAGGTCAGGAATTTTTTTTGTTTTTTTGAGACAGAGTTTCATTCTTGTTGCCCAGGCTAGAGTGCAATGGCACGATCTTGGCTCACTGCAACCTCTGCCTCCCAGGTTCAAGCGATTCTCCTGCCTCAGCCTCCTGAGTAGCTGGGATTACAGGCATGTGCCACCACGTCCAGCTAATTTTGTATTTTTAGTAGAGACGGGGTTTCTCCATGTTGGTCAGGCTGGTCTCGAACTCGAGGTCAGGAATTTAAGACCAGCCTGGTCAACATGGTAAAACCCCGTTTTTACTAAAAATATAAAAATTAGCTGGGCATGGTGGCGCATGCCTATAATCCTAGCTACTTGGGAGGCTAAGGCAGGAGAATTGCTTAACGGGGACCTGGGAGGTGGAGGCTGCAGTGAGCTGAGATCATGCCACTGCACTCCAGCCTGGGCTACAGAGCCAGACTCCATCTCAAAAAAAAAAAAAGCTCAACAACCCCTCCACCCCACAACACACACCTGGGCCACTCCTTCCTCTTCTGCAATCTCCTGGCTAGTGTTCTGCTCTCTGCTGATAGAGAGATCACTCTTTTCCAGGGCAGTCCATTTTATTTCTGGGAATCTCTGGCAGTTAGAGCTAGAACTGAGCTGACTAGAATTGCTCTGTGCCACCTGATTGGGAAGAACTAAGGACAATGCATACAACAAAATAATAGCAGGGCCATTCCCTGTGCCAGGCACTTGCGACATATAATCTTGTTAATCCCCCACCTCCCTTTCAAGGACATAGGCTCAGGGAGGTTAGGTCACTTGCCCAAGGTGACTTGGCTGCTACATAGCAGGGGTGAGTTTCAGAGCACTCTGGTTCAACGTCTGCACTTTAAATATTAATCTATACTGGCTCTTCATAATCAAAAAGCAAAAACAGCACATACACCCACAAAAACGCTATACATCAAACTCAGGCACATATAAAACCAAACCAAATTACAAAATATCAGCCTGAACTTGCCAAATATTAAGTGCCATTATGTGCCAGGCAAACAATAATTTTAATGATTAATGCATTTTAACAACCTCGTGAGGAAACGGAGGCCCACTGAAGTGAGTGGGGTGGACATGACCATATAATAAGGGGCAGGGCAAATATCCAACCACCATTGTCTGAAGTCTGCCGTCTTTTCCCTACAGGAGGAGGATTTCTGCAAAATAAAAAAGAAAGCTTTTATAATTATAATTATTTTCAACAATCAGAGTTTTAAAAAATGCACTGTGCATCCTCAGAGAGAAATGATATTCCTAGAGTGATGGTACCCAGCAAAGGCACTTTTCAGAAAGGGTTCCCGCTTTGGTAGGGGCTGGATGAGGTATCCCCTACCTCTGATGGCCTGTGGATGGTGAGTGCTAACAAGAGACTTGGTACAGTGTAGAGTCAATTTGCAACCCAGAAACACAAACTTGGTGTTTTCAAGTCTGGATGCTGTGCAGAAGAGAGGCCTAGGCGACCCAGTCTCCAGTGAACAAGACCACCTCTTGGAGTCCTACCCCAACTCACATTTCTTTGACTTCCCCCTGTGGGGAGGAGACGCTGGCACCTGGCCTGGGTAGAGGGTCATGTCGACGTGGCAGCCCCTCTGCACACCCCAGGGGCCGCCCATTCACCCAGGCCTTTCCCTTTTTTGAGAACTGGGAGCTTGCTGGCTGGGGCTGTTCCCACCAACAATGTTCCCGTCCAGGGATCTTAAAATAGCCCCTCTTGGCTGGGGCTCTGGAGTGAGCAGCGAGGCAAGCATTTGTGCAAATATGGGCCTGGGAGAAGGACTCCTACGAGGGAGGGAGGGGACAGCAGCATGGCAGGAGAGCCAGGACCTCCCCAGGGGGCTGCACCCTCCTGGTCGCAGCCAGCAAAGGCGCCGGCTAGCCTCTTCCCGCCTTCCCTGACCTTACTGGGTCCACTTGGGCAAGTTCTTAGACCCAATCCTTCAGGTCCCCCTGGCCTTGCCAACGCTCTAGGGTGGGCCCGCTGGAAACAGGCACCTTTGCATTCTTCTGCTGGTTCTAGCCTTGTCCCCACTTCGTAATGCCCTTCCTACCTAGGAACATACTAGAAGCATTCTTGAAGGCCCAACTCAAAACTCGTTTTAACTGTAGGAATGACAGTTGCAGCTACCATTAATGGGGTACTTACTTTTGCCAGGCACTGCGCTAAGCGCTTTAACATGCATTATCTCATTTGATCCTCACAACAATCCACTGAGAGCCAAGTTATTATTATCTTCACTTTGCAGAAGAAACTAAGGCTCAGAGAAGTCAATTAACATTCCCAAGATGACACAGAGGTGAAGAGGCAGGGGCAGGGCTGAAACTCAGGCCAGCCCATCTGTGGAGCCTGACCTCTGCCCTCCTGGCTGCACTTCCTTCTCCAGGTCCCTCTGCTCTGGCCTCCTCCTCTGTCCCAGCATGGCCTCCCTGTATTATAGTCAGTTTGATTCAATGTATCAATATTTTAGTTCACATACCAGGAATGCTGTTGGGTGCCTCACGAGCACCCTGGGAGCTCTCGGATCCCCTTGATGACTTGAGCTTGGGCATGGGTTTAGTGAGCACCCGAACCTACCAGGGTCAGGTTGTTTGAGGCCGTGGGTCAAGGCTGAGGCCATCACAGACTGTGCTCAATGACCAGCTGACCAACTGGACATTCCCCCTCCACCCCTGACTGCCGCCCCTCTCCTTACTCCACCGCAGGGAGCAGCGTGTGCAGGAGTCAGACAAACTTGCTGTGAATCTTCTGTGACTTTGGGCAAGTGGCTAACCACTCTGAGCCTCAGTTTCCCCATCTGTAATTCAGAATAAAACTAGGACCTCACCCAGTGTTATTTGGAGGATTTCATGAAGCATTTAGCTTATGGCCTGGCAGTCAGTAAGTGGATATTAAGCAGCAGCTATTATTGTTACTGTTATTTTCTGTGAATTAAGGTGTCCAGGTGCCAAATGCCTGGGGCCTGGCACACAGCAGATGCTCAAAGTAAAGGCAATCACTCACTCGGCAGACAGAAACCTCCACCCGACCCCTGGCCGTCTGTGTCATTTCTGGCCGGCTCTGATGTCTCTTAGGCTCTGGTCCTCATCAACAATAGGGTCACTCTGGAAACCAGGCACAGGCGCAGGGCCCCACGCACTCGCCCCATCCCCTCATTCTCCGTCCCGGGCCGCTCCTGGAGAAAGAGGTGGCAGAGTGCAAGTTCCCTCAGGAGCGGCACATTTTTCAGGGTTGGATGGCTTTCTAGTGGCGCCATCTGCTGGTGAGTGCAGCACTGCTCCTGGCGGGGCCTGCCGCAGAGGGCTCTGAGCGAGACCGCGGCCACCCACTGCCCCTTCCCCTGTAGCTCATCTGCCCAGTCCTTCATTCACGCATGCTGGCCACCCTCTGCGTGTTAAGACCCAAGGACCTCAGCCTCGCTTGTGGGGTGGGAGCCCTGGAAGCCCATTTCCCGCACCTCCTTCTCAGGCCTGGCACTGAGTCCTGGGGCTAGGTCCCACAAGCCTGCCTGGGTGCACACTCAGGACATCAAAAAGGACAGATGACCCTCCAGGGGTTTCTAGAAACCAAGACTGGAAGAAGGGGTCTCCCTCCTGGTCTGAGATGGTCCAGGAATGGGAGACCCAATGACCGTTGCTGGGCCCATGCCTGACTCCTCACAGCACCTGCCAGGGGACCCCAAAGCTCCCCTCCCCATTGTGAAGGATCTGGGGCCCCCACGAGGACTGGCCTGGCTCTTTGGTCTCTGCCAGACCAGCAAGGAGGCCCAGCCTGGCCCAGAGCTGTTTGTATAAAGTCTGAGGGAAGAACAATGAATGACTTAAGAGACGGAGTTCTGCTTCCAGCTCTGGCACAAACGCACTGTGTGAGCTGGGGTAGGACCCTCCCTTATCCAAGTCTCCTTGTAGTAAAATGGGTGGGAGGAGGGGGCCAGATGATGGGTGAGGACCCGTGTAGCTCCCAGACTGGGCTCGTGCTAAGATGCAGATTTTTGTGCCGCCACTTCAGCATCTCTGGGGCTGGGACCCTGAAATCTAAAGTAGCAAGCACTGCAGCTGCAGCCAGGGAAGCTGGCTTGGGAGGCAGAAGTGAGGGGTGTGTATTGCCAGCAGGTAAGGAGAATGTGTTGGTTTCAGGGATCCCCCATACCCCAGTATCCATCTTTTAGTTTGCCACTGTTCTGTGGATATGGGAGGGTCACTCCAGTTGCATGTCTGTGGGACCCCACTGCTAGCAGCAGCAGAGTGTGTGCAGAGAGCCAGCATAGAACACAGCCAGGCCGCCCTGCCGGTGGGGCTGGGGCCTGGACAGACTGCGGTGGGGGCGGGGCCCTTGTTGCCTGAGGAGGTATTTTCAGAGTGCCCCTCCCTCTGGAGTTTCCAACGGTAGAATAGAGCCCTGTCTAGTATTTGACCAAATATGGTGGCATCTCTCATGCTCGAGCCCCAGCCAGCGTCTCAGTTATGCTGTGGAAGCCTGCCCCGGACAGATTAATCTTGTGACATTCAGGAGCGCCTCTCACCCTGCGTTCTTCCCCTCGGACGATTCCTGTAAATGGCCAAGACCGGCCCTCAGCACGACAGGGCCGTCCTCAGTATCTGTTCACAATTGCCCCTCCTCTGTCCTCCTCACATTCCCTCCCGCCATTCCTGCCTCCCTGGGTGGATGTGCCCACTCACATTGGGCTGGGCTGTTCACCTGAGGTGAGGGACATCGGCCAGAGGAGCTGGTCAGTTGAGCATGTGATTCCAGGACCTTTGGACCCTGAGGTCATCTGACCTCACAAACTTGTGGCCTGAGTCTTGGAGGCCTAGACCTCTCTCAGCAGCCAGAAGGGTGGGCCTGAGGGGGCTGAAGGGAGAGTCAGTAAGAAATGAGAACCGTGCTACCTCTAATGCTAATTAGAACAGCTAATGTTTATAATAATCATTATACAATTATTTTATAATAATCTCTATAATAAATAGCTAAGTGTTTATTGAGCACTTACTATGTGCCAGGTACTGTTGCCAGCTACTTAACATAGGTGATTTCCTTTATTCCTTATAGCAGCTTTAAGAGGGTGCCATGATTCTTCCCATTCTAGAGATGTGGGAACTGAGGCTCAGAAAGATTTCAGGAGGGAATGGGCCAGGCCACCGTCTATTTCTGGATACACCCACCATTTTATGGAGGAGGGAACTGAGGCTGACAGTAAAGCTCACATGCAGCCACACAGTCTCTGAGAGCGGAGACCAGCCCAGGAGGGAGAGTGCTGTGTCAGGAAGGCCAGGACAATCAGCCATAAGTCCTCATGGATCTGAAACTTGGCCAGAGTGAGGGCATACAGCTTCAGAAATATGTCCACAGCAGGCTGAAATTGTGCGAAAATATCCCAAGAAAAACAACATGGGGTGGTGGATACAGCCCTGGATGGGGACAGGGTGGGAATAGCAGCTCTGGTACCTCTAACTCACTGTTAATAGTGACAAGTCCCTTTCTGGCTCCAGCCTCAGTTTCCTTGACTGTGATCTAGAGGGGTGGGGCTTTGGTCTCCTAGGGTTGCTGAACTCACCTGAGGCCGGCAGAGGTTGGAGCGCCTGAGGCTGTTTCCCTGGGAGATGGGGCCTGTGTCCCACTCCTGGCCAGCACAATTTGAGAACATTTGCTCTCCTGACCAACCAACGGCCCATCCCTCCTCCACCCTCAACCCCTTGCCATCCCCAAAGCAAACGAAGCTGATTGTCTTAGCTGGCCCTGTGGGTGCTGGCTGGGCGGCCGGCCGCAGGCCACAGGCGGAGGTGCCACCGGCCAGAGCCCCACCAGACACACAGGGCATTGTCCCTCGGTCAACAGCCCCTGGGCACCTCAGCCCGGCTCCTGGCCTGCCCCCACGCCCCTCACCGCCTGCCACTGCGCTAGGCTTAGCCAGCTGGGGGCCCAAGGCTCCCAGCTGATGACGAGCCCACCCATTCACTCCCCCAGCAGCCCCCAGTTGAGCTATAATTGCTTCGCTCCATCCTGTTGCTGCCATTCTCTCGGCGGCATCTGGGGTTCCAGGCGGGCAGCAGCTGCAGGCTGACCTTGCAGCTTGGCGGAATGGACTGGCCTCACAACCTGGTACGTGGCACTTCCCTGCCGCACCCCCACCCCTTTTTTAGAGCCCAAATATGTCAGTTTTTCTTTCCTATTGATTAATGGCTGCCTCTGTTTGGTTTGGAAACTGCAGAGGCAACTTCTCTGTCTTCTCCCCCAGGACTAGAAAGAAGCAGAGACTGGTCACTGTAGCCATGGCCAGCAGTGCAGGCTCCCGAACGGGGCTCAGCCAGGGCACTTTTCAGAGATTGGAGCGGCTGAGGCTGTTTCCCTGGGAGATGGGGCCTGTGTCATCTCATCTTCAAGGCTTCTGCCTTGAAGCCTTTTCAGACCAGAGGCATCTGGGGAGATCCCAGCAAACTCAGTCACTGGGGTTTTTCCAAAGAGACCCGGTTTCTGAGGTCCTGGCTGTGTGACCTTGGGCAAGTCCTTCCGTTTCTCAGTGTCCCATCTGGAGAGTGAGGGAGGGGGACTTTGATTCTATTCTACGTTTCTCTGAGCGGAGAGCCAGAGTTTAAGAATGCCCTGTGAGAAACTCTGAAGAGAGAGCCTATTGTTAGGGAGACATTTTTTCTGCACTAGAATCTAGGACCAAAAAGGAAGAATTTAGCAACTTGAATCTCTGTTGCAGATTTTGTGCCAGCAAATATCTCTGCCAAGAGGGGCTCTGCTGAAACTTGTTTCCTAGGGTCAAGACTTGCTGGGTAGCCTGGATAAAGCAGGCATGGGCCATGGGGCTGTGGGGCTGTGAGGTGAGGCATACAGGGAACATATGGAGCCTATCTCAATTTAAGAGGAGTCAGAGGTGCCTCCATCCTGGGAGCTCTGCCTCACATGCAGGCACGGTCCCTTCTCTCTCTGGATTCCTGGGGAGTCTGGCTTCTGCCGGGCCTGAGTCCTCTTCCTTGTGAGCCAAAGGCTTTCCTGATACTCTGGTGCTGGGAGGGAGAAGCGGATGGCAATGGGTGAGGATGTGTGTATGTGAGCAGGGCTTGGGGGATGGCTGGAAGAGGGAAGGCTCAGGGGAGAAGGGCAGTGCAGGTGGACAGGACATCCTTAGCCCATAACTTGCCCATCTCCCCAACTTCATCTCATCCCCTCTTCCTCCCACCCACTCTTAATCAACATTCCATTCCATTCAGCAAAGTTCTTTTTTCTTTTTTTTTGAGAGGAGTCTCGCTCTGTCGCCCAGGCTGGAGTGCAGTGGTGTGATCTCAGCTCACTGCAAGCTCCTCCTCCTGGGTTCAGGCCATTCTCCTGCCTCAGCCTCCTGAGTAGCTAGGACTACAGGTGTCCGCCACCACGCCCGGCTAATTTTTTTGCATTTTTAGTAGAGATGGGGTTTCACAGTGTTAGCCAGGATGGTCTCGATCTCCTGACCCTGTGATCCGCCCGACTTGGTCTCCCAAAGTGCTGGCATTACAGGTGTGAGCCACCGTGCCCGGCCTCGCAAAGTTCTTAACCAGTTCAAACCTCCTCTCTCATCTTCCCCCAACCCACCCCTCCCACACCTGCAAGACTTCAGCTCCCTCAGCCCATGCCTGCCATGCCTCACCTGACATGTCCCTTCCTCAGAAAAGTTTCCCAGGCCATTGTCCCAGCACAACCAAGCAGGAGGCCCCACTCTTCTCCAGCCACACCCTGAATGGGCCCATCCTGGACTTGTCACTAGGGAGACTTGGGTGTTTGTCTTCTTGTTCACTGTCTTCCTTCTTAGACATAAATGACAGAAGGGCAGCGATGGGGACAGCCATTCATTTACTCAGCGAGTGTTCACTGAATGCACCACGCAGACACCGGAGGTATGACAGTGTGTGGAGACTGACACATGCCCCCACGGAGTCCATGCTGAGTTGGGGGCAGACACATAAAAGAATTGTACACACAAACTTTAAGATTGAAGTCATGCAAGAGGGGTGTGGGTTATGAGAGCCCAAGAAAGTCCAGAGGCATCCCTAAGAAAGCGACGCTAAAGCTGACACGAGGGGTAGGAAGGTGTCTAGGAGGTGAAGAGGCAGAATGCTGCAGGCAGAGGCTGTGCAAAGTCCCTGTGGCAGGAAGGAGCATGCTAAGACTAAGACTGAGAGAAGACCAGAGGCTGGAGCACACAAGAGAGAGGAAACGGGGTAATTTGAGGAGGGAGAGCTGGGGGATGGTGGGCAGAGTCAGACCTGAGCCTGGGAGACCCCTAAGAGCGATGGGAAAGGACCATGGACCCCAAGTCTTGGCCCAGAAAGAGACTTGGCTTTCCCACCTTTGACCTGTGGCTTTCCTCCCCAGCTGTTTCTTCTTACCATTTCCATCTTCCTGGGGCTGGGCCAGCCCAGGAGCCCCAAAAGCAAGAGGAAGGGGCAAGGGCGGCCTGGGCCCCTGGCCCCTGGCCCTCACCAGGTGCCACTGGACCTGGTATCACGGATGAAACCATATGCCCGCATGGAGGAGTATGAGAGGAACATCGAGGAGATGGTGGCCCAGCTGAGGAACAGCTCAGAGCTGGCCCAGAGAAAGTGTGAGGTCAACTTGCAGCTGTGGATGTCCAACAAGAGGAGCCTGTCTCCCTGGGGCTACAGGTAGGCTGGGCAGTGGTGGCAAGCTGTCTTTGGGGGGTGGGGATCTTTCCCGTGCCCCAGTCATTGTAATGGTTAAGATCTCAGATTCAGAGGTCTGGGTGCTTGGGTTCAAATCCTAGCTTTGCCTCTTACTTGTCTGTGAAGCTTTGGGCAAATGGATTAGCCTTTCTGGGCCTCAGTTTCCTCAATGTAAATGGAGGCAATAGTAGTACCTACTTCAGAGTCTTGTTAAATGAGATATCCATGCAGAGCACTGCCCTTATTGTTCTTCAAGTCTCCGTGGAAGTGCCTGCAAGGCTTTCCCCAGATGTCACTTCCTCTGCTCTGTGGGCCTCGGACGCCCTTCTCAGGTGTGGCGCTTCCATGTGGTGTTCCAGTCTGTCTCTCATGCTGGACCTGGGCCTTTCCAGTGCCAGCATCAGAATCACCTGGGGATTCCCATGCCCAGTCCAAACCTCCAGTGGTGAGGCCCAGGAAGTGCTATTTCCTATAGCTCCACGTGATCAGGGTGCACAGCAGGCTGTGATTTGGGAATCAAGACCCATTGCCCTGGATAACGATGGCAGCAGCGTCCTCTCTTGGTTGTAGCTCCACTTCCTTGCTCAGTGCCTGACCCATAGTAAGGACCAAAGATGAAGGAAAGGGCTGACCCTGAGGTCCTCACTCACAAACCCAGGCCAGAGATTTTTCAGCCACATGACATATACCCTGAGACTCTAGAATAGCACTGTTCACCAGAACTTTCTGTGATGATGTAAAGTCCAGTATGGTAGCCACTAGCCTCCTGCAGCTACTGAGCACTTGATATGTGGCTACTGTGACTGAGGGATTAACTTTGATTAATTTTTTTATTTTTTGTTTGAGATAGGGTCTCACTCTGTTACCCAGGCTGGAGTACAGTGGCATGGTCTCGGCTCACTGCAGCCTCTGCCTCCTGGGCTCAAGCAATCTTTCCACCTCAGCCTCCCAAGTAGCTGGGACCACAGGCATACCTGGCTGATTTTTTAAAATTTTTTTGTAGAGACAGGATCTCGCTATGTTGCCCAGGCTGGTCTCACACTCCTAAGCTCAAGCTATCCACCTGCCTTGGCCTCGCAAAATGCTGAGATTATAGGCGTAAGCCACCATGCTCAGCCTGATTAATTTGACATATGAAGCTAGTGGCTACTGCATTGGACAGTGCAGCTCCAGAATGTGACCATTGGAAGGGTGGGTAAAGATCCTTCAGAACGGAGCTTTTCACATCTGATTGTGCCAATGAATCATTCAGGGATCTGATAAAAATGCAGCTTCAGATTTAGGAGGTTCTGCATTTCTAGCAAGCTCCCAAGCATAAGGTGATGCTAATTCTACATGTCCACAGGTCCAGTTCACCCACTTCCTTGTCCCGTATTTAGCAGATGGGGAAACCGAGGTGCAGAAAAGGAGAGGTCACAAAGCAAGTCCCTGTATGCAAGGCTCCATGAGAGCACCACGAGGGAACTTGTCTGCTTTGTTCATCAATGAACACCTAAAATCTAGGACAGAACTGCTCATGTGGTGAGCATGTAAGTGTTGAATGAATGGAGATTAAGTCAGAATAGAACCCAGACCTCCTGACTTCTTTGCCAGTGGAAATTAGGCATCAATAAAAATAATCCACACTTTATTTCCGTGGATTAAGTTTCTCAACAATATAAACACAGTGGGGGTGGGGCAGGCAGAGGGAAGCCTTAAGCTACTCCACGATCCCCATAGCGCAACCTCGTACTGGGATGGGCATCTGGCTGCACGAAAGAAGGAAGCTGGGTGACTGGTGACCTTGAAGCTGGATAACCTTGGGGCTCTCGACTTGCCTTCCATGGTCTTCAGTTTCCTCACGTGGAACATGGAGTTGATTACTGCCTTTCCTCCAGCCCAACACAGTCTTGCTGTGGAAATTAAAACTCCGATTAGGAAAGGCAGGGGTGTGGGGTATGGGTGCTGACTGGCCCTTTCCTGATCACCTTCCGCTCTGCTCTTTCTCCTGCTCCCTGCAGCATCAATCATGACCCCAGCCGTATCCCCGTGGACCTGCCGGAGGCACGGTGCCTGTGTCTGGGCTGTGTGAATCCCTTCACCATGCAGGAGGACCGCAGCATGGTGAGCGTGCCGGTGTTCAGCCAGGTGCCTGTGCGCCGCCGCCTCTGCCCGCCACCGCCCCGCACAGGGCCTTGCCGCCAGCGCGTGGTCATGGAGACCATCGCTGTGGGCTGCACCTGCATCTTCTGAACCACCTGGCCCAGAAGCCAGGCCAGCAGCCCGAGACCATCCTCCCTGCACCTTTGTGCCAAGAAAAGCCTATGAAAAGTAAACACTGACTTTTGAAAGCAAGACTTTGGGTTTGCTTTTTGTGGCTTCGAAGTCAAAACCAGGGTCAGGGTAGGAGGTTTCTGGGAGGTAGATTTCAGATTAATATAAAGGAGGATTTTTCATCACTCTGAGTTCTCCAACACTGAGGTGACCTATTAGAAAATAATGTGTTCACCTCTACCACCTAGGGCCATCATGTGTTTCCTTTATTTATTTTGAGACAGGGTCTCACTCTGTCGCCCAGGGTGGAAGTGGTCCAGTCACAGCTTACTGCAGCATCAGCCTCCCCAGGCTCAAGTGATACTCCCACCTCAGCCACTCAAGTAGCTGGGACTACAGGTGTGTGCCACTACATCAAGCTAATTTTTGTATTTTTTGTAGATACGGGGTTTCACCATGTTGCCCAGGCTGATCTTCAACTCCTGGGCCTCTCTGCAGATCAGACTTCTGCCCACCTTGGCCTCCCAAAGTGTTGGGATTACGGGTGTGAGCCACCACACCCGGCCCATGTGTTTCCTTTAATTTGGGTTTATAAGTCTATATTTCAGCCATGTTAATGTAGCTTGGTTGCTATAAACCAATATAGGAGTTAACAAGAGTTAACTCTACCCACTTAAGGATCACTGGAAACAAGCTCTTTTGAGGCGGGGAGCTCCCCATCTCTGAAAGTGTTAACTTAAAGCCAGGCTTCTCAAAGGTATTATGGAGCAGACCCCTGCTCTGGTTGGAGTAGATGATCTAAAAAGTCTTTTTCAGCTCTGAGATTCTCTGCAGATCAGACTTAGACCCAAAGAAAGGCCTCCAGATTGCCAAAGTGCAGGTGCTTTTAACTTGGGATAGTGCATCCCTGAAATTTTTGTGTACGTACTTTTTCTGAGCTGAGGATTCCTGGTTTTGAACAGACACTCATAAGTTGAGAAGTGTCAATGTAGATCATTCTTTCTTCCAGCCCTGTCCAAAAAGAGATCTTATTAGATGGTTTGCTGATATCAGTGATTCTCAAACTTTAGTGAGCATCAGAATCTCCTGGAGGGATTGTTAAAACAGCTTGCGGGGCCCTACATCTAGAGGTTCTGATTCAGGTGGAGGCTGATACTTGGCATTTTTTTGCAGTGTTTTTCTTGCATTTCTAATATATAAACAGTTGTTCCCAGGTGATGCTGGTGCTGCTGGTCTGGACACTGCACTTTGACAACCACTGGCTTATATTAAGATACTTTGCCAATCAAAAATGGCAGTGTGCTGGCTTACTCCTGTAATACCAGCACTTCGGGAACCTGAGGCAGGCAGATTTCTTGAGCCTCAGGAATCTGAGACCAGCCTGGGAAATATGGCAAAACCTCATCTCTACAAAAAAAGTACAAAAAATAGCCCAGCATGGTGGCACGTGCCTGTAATCCCAGGTGTTAGAGAGGCTGAGGTGGAAGGATCACTTGAGCCTAGAGAGGTTGAGGCTGCAGTTAGCCATGACTGTGCCACTGCACTCCACCCTAGGTGACAGAGAGAGACTCTGTTAAAAAAAAAAAAAAGCCAAAAACAGCAGTGGGGACTAATATCCTAAAGCCCATGCTGACTCTTGACCCCTGGATGTGACTCCCCACTTCCCCCTTTGTCCCCTAGCAATTCAATCCTCCCCCTGGGCCCTCTAACCCCTGCAGCAAATCCCAAATCAGCTGTTCTAGGGTCTAAAAATACCTTCCCTCCCACAAGACAGCTGAGGGGCTCAGACTATATTCTGAGGGTAAGAATAGCTAGCACTTTAGAGTTAACTTTAATAAAAGGGCCAACGGCCCAGGACAGGAATATTTGGCTTGGCTGCTCTAACTTTAGTGCTTAAAGCAGCTTTAGCTCTGAATGTCTTAAGGGTCTAATTCATGAAAGGCCAGTGATTAGGTATGTGCCTGCCTAGGGTGGTAAGTAACTTACCTTTTTTGGTATTGTTCTAGAGTGGATACTGGTTAAAATTACCCCAGGAAGCTTCGGCTGGGTTCCAGACACATGAAAAACAGACTTCCTGTGCCAGTGCATGCTGATCCCTTCAGCAGCCGCTTCTCCACCCTTGGGGCTGCTCTCCAGGTCTTAAGACTTCAGCCCCACATGAAGGGCCCACAGCTTCCAAGCCCTTTCTGTGGGGTGAGGGTGTGGGAAGAATTGAGCTGCAAGAGGGTTGCTTGTAGTCCTGGGAGACCCTAGGTGCTCTCGGGCATAGGGGCTGGTGGGGAAACCCCTCATTGTGGTAGGAGGGGGGTGTCTTACTTCTACCCAAGCATCAGGAACCCCCAGATGCTCCATAAACACCAGCTAGTTTCATACGGATGATGCCTTTTCCTCTTTTTGGGCTTTAGATTCCTCATCTGTGAAACGAACAAATGGGATTTGGGGATCTCTAGGGTCTTTTCCAGGCTTACCATTCTGTGACTTAGAAGCTTGGCCTTGGTGGCTGGGCTGGCCCCTGGCGTAGCTCTGAGTCCCAGCTGACTCTTCCCAGGCTCCCAGTTTAAAGGCAGCAGCAGGGAGCTCAGGTCCTTTGGAGAGCTGGCTCTACACAGCACCCTGGAAATTCCTTTGGTCTGAGTCTAAGTGTGTTTCATGTTTGCCTCCTCTAGCAAGAAGCTCGCACTCCATGAGACAGGGGCCTCATCCCTTGCTCAGCACCGCACCTCCAGCACCTGGCAGTGTCCAGAGCGGATAGGGGTGCCGTGTTTGGTGAATGAGTGCACAGACGCCTCTAGGGGGAGCCCAAGATCTGCCTCCTGCCTCCCTCTATTATGCCTTCATAGGTGGGTAAGAGCAAAGAATTCCTCACCAACCTCCCTGGTCCCCCACTGCCAATAACCCACCCCCATTCTACCCTCTACAGCTGCCCCTTATCCCCCAAAGTCCTGAAATTTTGCTTGGGTCACCTGCTCCAGGAGTCAGAGTTCCCATGAAGGGTATTAAACGTCCACTACACTGCATCCAGGACTGAGGATGTGTGGCCTTTTTCCTGTTTTGTTTGGCTGTCTTTGCAAATGCTTTCTTCTTCCAGGGGTCCGTGAGCTGCTGGGGGCTTCTGTCCAGGCCTGAGAAGGCTGGGGTGAGCCCTGGAGCAAAGGCTTCCTGTTGGTTCTCATTTCTGGCATCTGTCCTTTCCTCCCTGCCTCCAAGGAATCAGGTTTGCGCTTGGGGAGGCAGGGATTGTGGCCATTTTGGCCGGCTTTGGTTCTGAGCTGTTTGGGCCTACCCAGGTAAAGGAGGTTTCTGAAGGACATAGCCAGTTCCAGTGCAGTCACGCTTGGGCATGGAGCCAAAGCCCAGACAAGGACTGAGGATCAAATGTAAGTGCCTTGGTTTGTGTGTTCTGTGCACATACTCTCTGTAGGGATGCAAGGTAGGGGTGGTTATCAGGGATCAGTTTTGTATTGTCCAGTGCTGGGCCAATACCAATTATTAATTACACCGTGACAGCGCATGCCATCTTCATTTCAAACAGACCATGAAAAGATGCCATTACACACTTCGAGTTCACTGGACTTGAGAGCTCCATTTGCATGTGGCTGACATTGTGACTCTCTCTCTCCAATACCCTTTCCCCCTTTGACCTTGAAGTTTGGATAAGACCACTTCTGCTCCAGGGATAGGACCTGACTGCTCTAAGCCAATCAGCTTAATCTCACACCCTCCCTGCCTGCATCATGGTTACTGGTCTCGTATCTGAATCCCAAGCCAATCAGCATATGGCATTCCCTTGACCACAGGAATTGGTTCAGGGGTGGTCCAACTGTCCCAGAGCCCAAAATCTGGTTCAGTGCTTATGAGAGAAGACCTTCTCTTCCTTGGAGCTGTTGGCAGCCATCTTTGACCACGAGAGAAATCACGGAACTGTGAGATGGCACAGTGCTTTATGCCTAGACTTTAAAGCCATGATAACTAACAAAAACTTTTTTTTTTGAGACGGAGTCTGGCTGTCACCCAGGCTGGAACGCAGTGGCGCGATCTCGGCTCACTGCAGGCTCTGCCCCCCGGGTTCACGCCATTCTCCTGCCTCAGCCTCCTGAGTAGCTGGGACTACGGGCGCCCGCCACCTCGCCCAGCTAATTTTTTTGTATTTTTAGTGGAGACGGGGTTTCACCGTGTTATCCAGGATGGTCTCGATCTCCTGACCTCGTGATCCGCCCGCCTCGGCCTCCCAAAGTGCTGGGAATACAGGCGTGAGCCACCGCGCCCGGCCCAACTTTTTATTGCTTAAGTCAATTTGCATTTGATTTTCTACTACTTCATCAAAAGCCTTCTTACTTGGCTGGGGGCGGTGGCTCACATCTATAATCCCAGCACTCTGGGAGGCCAAGGCGGGTGGATCACTGAGGCTAGGAGTTTGAGACCAGCCCTGCTAACATCTCTACTAAAGATACAAAAAAGTAGCCAGGCATGGTGGCAGCTACTTGGGAGGCTGAGGCACGAGAATTGCTTGAACCCAGGAGGCGAAGACTACAGTGAGCCAAGATCACACCATTGCACTACGGCCTGGGCAACAAGAATGAAACTCCTAAAAAAAAAAAAAAAAAAAAAAACAACCTTCTTACTGATGTGTCAGTTTCATAATTTCTATAGTTATCAATAAATGCATGCTACTTGTACTTTCTTTCACTGCCATTACCATAACTCTGGCACAGTAAAAACCACCTCAGAGCCAGTTTGGGCCTCCACCAACTGGAAGGGTATTTTGCCCATGCATTTGGCAGTGTTGTTACTCTGGGCACCCAGGCCCTTTCCCTAAAGCCTGATTTAGCAAGTCTGGTAGGAATTTGGCATCTGCATCTTTCTCAAGGCTCCCTCCCCTTCCCCAGGAGATACTAATGTAGTGATTGGTCCCTGGGCACCTAACACTTAGTTCTTCCATTACAGAAAAGAACAGGTCCAAAAGGAATGAAAAGGGCTTTTACTTTCTTTTTAAAACAAGTGATTTTTAAGGGTTTGTAGAAAAAGCAAAGAAAAGCATAATTCTTCTCTTACTTCAAGCTAGTGTCTGATGAGAAAGTACCAGGCTAACCTCTGAAGAATCCTACCCCAACACCTTCATTTCTTTTTCTTCTGCTGGGATGAACATCTAGGGGTGAGGTATGACTGCTCTCTACCATCTGGGGACTTCTCTTTATGTTGTTGCATTCCTCAATCTTTGCATAAGGAAGAGAATGGCTAATTTCTCTAGGTGCCAAGGAAAAGCTTCCCTCTTCCTACAGCCTCGCATGTTTCTCTTTTCCCACTGGTTGCCAGGAAGCTTGGAGATATGGTGATGACTGTTCAGGCACACATCTCTTCCTTGGGTCTTACCACAGTCATCTCTAATTTGCAGTGATGTTGAAAGGCTTGGAGATGGTGACTAGGGAGTTCTGAACTAGGTACCTCAAATCTAGTAAGTCCACAGTAACCAGGAGTTATGATCATTTCTTAGGTTCTGATCTTCCCTTCTACTTTATTTGTAACCATCTTGTTGTAAATGTTTTCTTGTAGGTTGCCTCAATTGATTGTCCGTTGTGGGAGTAGGTAGTGAAAAACAGTAATAAGACTCATAGTTCTCTGCCTTATATTCCCTCCCGTAGTCTTCTGGTTTCTAGCTAAAAAAACCAAGTCTGACGCACCTTGTGAAGACGAACTTCATTCTTCTTAAAAAAAATTAATAAAACAAATACACTGGCTTGGATTTCCTTCTCTTGCCTTACTTTACCCCTTAAAAAAAAGCAGCAGCCACTGTGTGGACCCTTAATATAGGCAGACAGTAGGTCACCTGGAGACGCTTGATACATGAGGGGTCAGAAAGAGGCCTGGTGGGCGAGCATGGCTTATTCAGTCCTGGGCTGCTGTGGGGTGATCCATCTTCAGTGGGGGGATGAAAGTTCCCAGGCTCTCCCCAGAGCCCTCACAGTTCAGTCTTGACCTTGTGCATCAAATCTTTTTGATCAATCTTGTCTAGGTCCTGGTACCAGCGGTTGTAAGCCAGCAAGGCCACATTCTTGGCAGCCACGGCCATCACCTCCACGGAGCTGGCTGCCCACTCCAGGGCATTGAGGTAGAAGAGCTGGTCATGGAGTGCAAACCTCGGGAGCGTGGGACGGGAGCCATAGAGGGGATGGGCATGCCACTCAGCTGTCTGCACTGAGTAATAGGAACGGAAGAGGGTCTTTAGCTGGGTCCGAAAGAGGGGCTTGGGGGACTGGACTCGCCAAACAGCTGCCTCCTGGGGCTGCTTTCGCCGGAAGCTGGCAGAGATGTTGACAGGGCAGATGTTGTCCAGAGTGCAGAAGAAGCTGGGGAAATCTGTGGTAAGGATGTTGGCAAAGGGGAAAAGCTTAGGGTCTGGGAAACCAAAGTAGGAAGAGTTGAGGTAGCCGTGGACCAAGGAGATGACGGTGGGTTGGAAAGAGCCCTGCACGTCATCAATGGGCGGGTGGAAGCCTGCAAAGGTTAAGTTGCTGCTGCTGTTGTCCAGGTGCATGGGGGTGGCGATGACCACTATGTCATAGAAGTCAGAGCTGTTGCCTACCTCATTCTCATATGCCACCTGGTACAGGGCTTTCCCCTCTGGAAAGAAGAGAGCACAAAAGTCAACTTTCCCTTGGCTTCTACCCACTGAACTCCCTACTGGGGCCCAGCATTGAGGTACAACAAGACCCTGGTGCTCAGGGTGCAGCAGGGCTGTCTAGATGGTGGGTCCTGGCCTCTCCATGCTGACGCGGCTGCAGATGAAGCAAGGGGCATGGAGTCAGGAGACTCAGTTTCTGCTCTGCTTCCACCGCTGGCCAGTTGGGGGAGCGTGGGCAAGGATGTCATTCAAAGTCCTCATCGGTCAACAGAAAAAGGCTGGATTGATAGAAGTCTCAGCTTTCTGGCTGACATTTGAATAGGGGAAACAGCACCCTCTAGTGTCATCTGGCAGGGTTGGGGCTTCTCAATGCTTTTTCAGAAATACTTCCCAGAGGGATCACAGACCAGGGCAGAGGTACAAAGGAGGCAGAAGTGTCTGTCCACTGGCTGGGAATGGCATGCCTGCCCACTCCCGCCCTGTCTACTCACCTGTGCTGTGCAGGGTCACAGAGGTCACTGTGGCATGGATCACATTGGCCTTGGTGAGCTTCAGCAAACCGGAACAAACCAGCTTATTGCCTCCTTCCACAGACCACAGGCTGCCTTGGGCCCCGGCTAGTGACATGGCTCCTGGGCAAAGCGGGAAGTGGGTGCTGATTGATAGGTTGTCAGGGCCATGGGGCAGGAGGGCTGGGGAGTCCAGTACTATTCGACTGGGCCTCCCTGCCAGAGCAAAACTCTCCCAACCACGGGCATTGGGAGATGGCAAACATACAAGTAAGTACAACAAAGTGCACAACGCTATGGGGGGAAGACACTGTGCTCAAGGAAAGAGCCAGCTCCCAGAGACCACATATTGTGAGGTCTATTTTATGCGGAATGCGCAAACTAGGCAAATCCACAGAAACAGAAAGCAGATCTGTAGCTGCCCAGGGCTGGGAGGCTGGGGGGTGTTGGGGAGGTGAGGGCTAAAGGGCAAGGGGTTTCTTTCTGGGGTGATAAAAATGTCCTAAAATTGATTGTAGTGATGGTTTCAGAACTCCGAATGTGCTAAAAACCACTGAATTGTGCAATTTAAATGGGTGAATTATATGGTATGTGAATTCTATATATCTCTACACAAAAATGCTATGAAGGAGACACACAAGATACTCAAAGAGTGAGCAGGGAACACTGAGGCAGGGCTGAAGGCCAGGAGCCAGCATGTGCAGAGCCAGATGAACAGTATCGAGGGTACGAGGGAGGTGCTTGTTATTGTAAACCTTTGCATTCATTTATTTAACAAAAATATACTGAGTGCCTAGTATGACCTGGGCACTGTTCTGTGTTTGCAATGTATCAGGGAACAACAGACAAGGATTCCTGCTCTTGTGAAGCCTACATTCTCCACTCCTGTGGTCTGTGCTAGCAGACAGTGAGCTACACACAGGCCTAGCCACCCCCGTGAAGAGCTGGGAAGAGGAGGTGCTCTAACAGTGGCTCAAAGGCCTCAACAGGGCAGTTCTTGAAACCAAAGTGTAGAGAGCAGAGCATTATCTCAGCTCTAACATTTACGCACATGCAAGGGATTATGAGGCGATTGGGAGTGGTAGAAACACACTGGACCTGTGATCTGAGCCTTGCTTTCACTGTGAAGTGGGGTGATACTATCTCCTGCCAACTCATGGCCAGTGCCAGAATCAGGCAGGATGGGGCAGCAGAGTGCCTACGTGACTGTAATGAGCTGGATAAAGGTGAGGTTACCATGGGGACCTCCAGCCCATTCTGAGCACCTTGGGTGGAGGAGGGGCAGGTGGGCAGGCCAAGGGCTGGACGCTTACCTGCAAAGGCGGGCATCGCTGCTGACTGGCCATAGCTGGCCCGCAGGACAGCAGAAACGACGTCATCAATAAAGCGCTGCGTGACGCCCACCTGCAGCAGGGACTCGGCCACAGAGTGCTGGGTCATGTTAACAAACGTGGACTCCCCCAGTGAGTAGAGCAGCTCCTCCACACCCGAGAAGGCATAGCCGTGGGCCTGGTACTTATAGATCCTAGAAGACACATAGAGCTGGAGGCCCTGTGCAGGAAGGCTTTTGGCCTGACCACCTGCCCCTGGGTCATAGTGCCTGTGAGGCCCAAAAGGAATCCATCACTTCCTCTACATGGAGCAGTGGGAGAGGAGGCTGCTTATGTTCCCCAGCACCTGTTCTCTGACTGTGGTGGGCCTGTCCCACCTAAACGGAGTGTGAAGGTATGGAATCCTTCTAGGCCTGGCTTCACATCACAGCTGTGCTGAATAACAACTGTATCACTGCTCTGAGCCACTCCCTGCCTGAGGTCATCGTTCATAACCCTTTCTTCACCCAGCTGGGACTGCCAGGCGGTGGGCTACAGCCCACCCCTGCTGACACATCTCCTTCTCCAACAGTGTCAGCTCTGCCACAGCTTCTAGGACCCGATGGCATGCTGCAACTTCATGCCGATACTGTCACCTTCTCTGCCAGTCCAGCCTGTCCTCTCCTCTGGCTTGATCTGACAGGGCTCCCACTCACCCCCAGCCTCATGTCCTGTCGCTCTATCACTCATGCAATCTCACTAGCATGGATTGGAACCATCAGTGGATTTCCCAACTGACTGGCCTTTGAAATGTTGCCCATTCTAGGGCTTCTTTTGTAAACATGTTGAGTTTGGTTATCAATAGGGCACCAGATGGAGGTGTCCAGAAAGTAGAAATGTGGGTCTGGAAGTGAAGAGGAAACTAGGGCTGAGAGGGAGAAGTCATCTCCCATAAAACGTAGAAGTCAACATTATTGGTCTGGATATAATTGATAAGGGAGAAAAATATCAGAAAGAGAGGTAAGGAAATAAGCTTTGGGTGACATCTGGAGAATATAAGGAAGAAGTGCTATAAACAGCAGAGTTATAGAATGGGGAGGGAGTGGAGAAGTGCCAGGAACCAGGGAAGGAGGGCACAGGCCACACCTGAGTGACACTGAAGGGAGGTAGACAGTGATGGGGTCCAGGGAGCAGCCCCTGTGCCTTAGGCTGGAAGCAGGGAGTACCTTCAGGAGGGACTTTGGGGAAAGGTGGAGTGACAGCTTGGTGAACAGGGAGGGAACAGACCACTTGCCCTCCATATCTGGGACCAAAGGTGATGGGGAGGGGGCTGGAGCCCAAGGATAGGAGGAGTGGTGAAGAAAGGTGTTTATTCTAGATGGAAAAATGAGGACAACAAAGTTCGCAAATGAGTGGTCTACAGGTTGCATCTGCCCTACAGATGTGTTTCATTTGGCTTACAAGATGAATTGGTGGTAAATGTTGAAAAACTGAAAGATTTCACACATGACTCTGGATTTGTAGCTTCTTCTGAAAAGCGAGTAGATCTAGCCACATGAGGTGGGCATTGTACACGGCTGGCTGCAGATGGCTGTGGTGGAGGGCTGGCTGCATCCTTCGGAGGGGGCCTTGTTCTGCTCTCTTCTACCTGCTGATTCACTGACTCACGTCCCAGTTCAGCCCTTGTTAAGCGACTGAGTTTGCAACCCATGCTTTTATTAGTATCAGTGTAGTAAAGGGTAAGAAAATGAGTGTCAATGTGACAATATTAGGGAGACCATTACTGGACCAAATACGGCCATTCCTCACGCCAGGGGCTTGCTCTGAGCCTGCACTGAATTGTGCTGGCTCAATTCAGCAAGGACCTTTTCCTTTTTCACAATGTATAGTCAAGCTGGTTCCTCCCCCACCTCTTCTTGGTTCCCCTGGAACGCCATCCCCACAGCTCCGCCAGCCCTACCTCATGAACTTCTCCATGACCTCCTCCACCCACATCTGCAGCCTCAGGAAGCTGATGCCGTAGTGCCACCAGAGGCGGAAGAGGTTCAGCAGGTACCAGTCGGTCTCCTCTAGCACGAAGTGCTCCCCACCGAAGATGGCGCTCCTGCCCACCACCTCGCGCCGGTGCCTCAGCCCTGCAGAGACAAAGAGGAGCCCCTCAGGTCCCCTCCAAGACTTGGGGGCCTCTTGATGCAAATGGACTGGTCCATTAAAGGAAACACAAACGCTATGGTTTGTTCATTTGTGCCACTTGTTTATAAACAGTAAACAGATGCACTGGGAAAATGTTTGGACTACCTAGTTAATAAAAAAATGAAAATAATGTAACATTTTACATTTTTTTTTCCCCAGGAGGATCCACAAGTGAGGGAAATTCAGATTTTATCCCAGAATGTCCAGGGGCTGAGAGCCACTGGGCTTGTTTGGAGATGGTGGCCTTGGGCACTGAGGTCACTTGGAAGTTATCCTAGCTCCTTACAGCCATCCTGCACTCTGCAACTTGACAGAGCAGTGGACTCCTAAATACAGATAGAGCTGCTATGACTTATTCCTTCCCCACCCCCACATACTACACACACTGCTCTCCACTTTAACAATACACTGTAACTTGGAGACTGTCCTATATCTGGGCATAAAGACTTCCCCATTCTGACTGCTGAACAGCCTATTGTGTAGTTATACAATAATTTGTTTAACCCCAGGTCCTAGTGGATAGGCAGCTAGGATACTTTCAGCCTTTTGCTATTACAAACTGCTGTAATGAATAACTTGGTATCTATGCTACTTTGCACATCTGTAAGACCACCTGTAGCATCACTTCTGAGAAGTGGAGTTTCTGCATCAAACAGAATGTGTATTGGACAGATGCTGCTGGGTTTGAATCCCACCTCTCGCTGTAATGGCTTTAGCTTAAATCTATACATTTTCTGAGCCTCAGTTGCCTTAAGAGGAGATACAACACTCATCTTGCAGGTTGGTAGGGGGGATCTGAGGTAATGCCTACACACCACCCAGAAGGTGCCTGGCAAGCACTAGCATGTGGAAGGTGATATAATCACGATTATTTAGAGGCAGCAAATTGAAAGGGAAAGAAACTGGCCTAGGAGTCAAACCTGAGTTCTAATCCCGGCTCTGCAACTAACTCACTGTGTAACCTCAGGCAAGTTCCTTCCCCTCTCTTGTCTCTGTTGCTCCATCTGTAAAATGAGGAGATTGGGCCACATGACCTTCCGGCCTTGACGGTCTGGGAAGTCTGAGAAAGGCCCAGTGCTGTCACCAGCCCCAGGGCGCTGGGCACTGGAGCCCCAGGACTGACCACTCACCTAGCAGCTTGACGAAGTCCTGCATGTGCAGGCTCAGGGAGTGGAAGGAGGCAGCCCCGCTCTCGTAGTGCTGCTTGTTGACTGAGATGGTGGCCAGGCGGCCACCCACGGTTCCCTTCTCGTACACGTCGATCTGCACCCGAGGTCCAAAGTGCTGCTGGAGGAAATGGGCCACAGCAGAGCCCCCAATCCCGGCCCCAACCACCGCTGTCAGCAGGCCCGGGAGGTAGGGAAGAAGAGAGACAGAACATGAGAGTGAGAGGCTGCAGTTCACACTTTGTAGCCTCCTGCGCTGGTGGTTCCCAGGTGCTTAAATTTCGTAGGCTTATAACATTTCCAAAAGGAAATCTGCAGACTGAGTTGTCAGTAGAGCTATTAATAAGCAAAGGCAAACCTGAAAACTGCCGCCCACTATACCTTCATTTCATAAAGAAAAAGGTATTTTAGTAGCAAAACACCAGCAAAGAATGCTGAAAGTCAGGATGACCAATTAAAGAGAATAAATTTAGTTTTATATAAAACTCACTACCTTGCTTCTAATTTTCTTATTTCATTATGAATTGTTAAAAGTTACTGACCAGTTCTGTTCAGTGATCAGTGTTTGGAAACCATGCCTTAAGCCAGGGATTGGCAAACTACAGCCTGCAGGCCAAATCCAGGCAGATGTCTGTTTTTGCAAACTAGTTTTATTGAAACACAGCCATGATGCTCTTTCTTTCAATTATTGTCTATGACTGTTTTCATTTTAGGCAGAGTTGAGTAGCTGCAACAGAGACTGCATGGCCTGAAAAGCCTAAAATATTTACTCTCTGGCCATTTACAGAAAAAGTATGCCAACTCCTGGTCTAGTCCAACCTACCATTGGACACCTAAATCATCCCTATGTCTGTGTTTGTCAAGACTGGAATGTATCTGCCAGGCGTGGTGGCTCATGCCTGTAATCACAACACTTTGGGAGGCCTAGGTGGGGCAGATCACCTGAAGTCAGGAGCTCGAGACCAGCCTGACCAACATGGTGAAACCCTGTCTCTACTAAAATACAAAATTAGCTGGGCGCGGTGGCGCATGCCTGCAATCCCAGCTACTCAGGAGGCTGAGGCAGGAGAATCGCTTGAACCTGGGAGGCAGAGGTTGTGGTGAGCCGAGATCGTGCCATTGCACTCCAGCCTGGGAAACAAGAGCAAAACTCTGTGTCAAAAAAAAAAAAAAAAAAAAAAAAGACTGGAATGTACCCTATGATGTATTGCTCATTACCCTACTGGACACTATATTCCAGTTGGAAATCTTGTTACAAAGTTTCAGCTTTTTTGGGTCTTATCATACACTGTCTTTACTGTACCTCCTGCTTTCCTGTTATTTGTAAACTTGGTTTACATGCCATCAGTATTCTCATCCAAGTCACTGATAAGAATGTTTCCTGGGACAGGGCTTGGAGGTGCTGCTAGGAAGCCACTGCTTGGACAGACATCAGTCATTTTTTTTGAAACAGGATCTGGCTCTGTTGCCCGGGCTGGAGTGCAGTGGCGTGATATCGGCTCACTGCAAACCTCCCAGGCTCCCAAGTAGCTGAGACTACAGGCACATACTACCATGCCCGACATATTTTTTGTAGAGATGAGGTTTCACCATGTTGCCCAGGCTGGTCTTGAACTCCTGAGCTCAAGTGATCCTCCCATCTTGGCCTCTCCAAGTGCTGGAATTACAGGCATTAGCCACTGTGCCTGGCCTGACACTGTAACAGTCCTGTGAGAGAACTGTAAACCAGCTATGAAGCTACTGAACTGGACTACCACCCTACCTATAATTTTTGTTCACCATGAATCTGAAACACCACTCTCCTCTCATCAGACAGTCCAGAGGCCTTACCCAAAAAGAAAATGAAATAAATCTGGTATAATTTGTCCTTACTGGATCCATTTGGACCCACAGAGTACCAGCTCCTGCCAGGAAGTCACAGGCAATCCTCAGACAGCACCAGGTTCTCTATGATCTGGCCTCTGCTTACTTATTCCACTTCCTGCTTTACCCTCCCAAGATGCCACCTTCTTGTCTGTCTAGGCTTCTCTTATTGTGGGCACATAGCTTTGTTCTCTCATGCCTGGGCCTTTGCCCGAGCTGTTCCCTTTGATAGGAGTGCCATCACCCTGTGTCTCACTGGCTTCAACAGCCCTCAGATGTCACTTATAACTTGGCTTGACTGACCCACCTGAGGTGAGTCAGGTATTCCTCCTGCATATTCCCACAGCCCACTCTGCTTAGCCATACTGTAGTCAAGTTATTTAAGGACAGAGAGAGAGTGCATGGTCACTATGTCCCCAGATCCTGGTGGACAGTAGAATTCATGAAGTATTTTTTCTGTGTTGAAAGAATAAACCACTTCCTCTCTCAGTACTTACAAAGCCACTTCCAAGACAGCTTTGGATTTTATTTTAACCACTGTGCTCCCATCCCCTCCATGTGCAAAGAGTCCCAAATTACCCATTTTTCCAGAGAAACTGATATTAAGGCCTAGAAGCTGCCCAAGATCAGGAAGCAGAAGACACCACTTCATTGTGAACCAGCTCATTTAACACAACTGACACCAATTCTCTAATTTACAGTAAGATGTCCTGGGGCACAAAGAAAAATCAAACCGGTTTCTGTCCCCCAGGACCCCAGCATGGAATGGGCGGACAGACTCCTGCACAATTAGCAGTGACAACCCATGATGAAGTGCAACAGGGTTCCAGGGAGTGCTGAAGGGGAAGCAGTGAATTCTGCCCCAGAGGGTGTGGGGACGCAGCCTTCTTGGGGAAATAAGATTTCATGCAAGATGCTGGAGGACAATCAGCTTTGTCAGTGAGAGGACACGCACACTCTGCAAAGAGACCAGCATGAGAAGGGCAGCATATGGAACTATGTGGGTGGGTTTAGAGGGTCCTGATACCACATGGGGGTTCTCAGATTTGATCCTGCAGAAGCACAAGGATTAAGCCATCCTAACAGGAATCCGCATTCTTGTTGTAGGTGGAGTCCAAACCACCAAGGATGAACAGAGGCTCCTGTCAGAGGGCTGAGGAAAATCTAGAAAGCTGAAGGGCAGTGTGGCATTGCCAAGAGTCCTGCTCTGGATGACTCTTGGGTGGGGCCAGAAGGGCCAGCTGGGAGGAAGCAGGCAGAGAGCTCCATGTTGCCACAATGCAGCAATTCTGCTGGGTGGAGGTTCTGCCCCTTCCCCAATGGTGAGAAATGTCCTGTCCTGTTGCCTGTTCCTAAGAAAATGGGGAGTGCCCTGCATATTCCCACAGCACACTCTGCTTACTCCTAGCCACACTGTATTCAAATGATTTAAGGACAGAGAGAGAACACATGGTCACTCATGGATACTGCCTGCCAATCTCTTCCACATCCTTCAAAGCCTGGCTCAAACTCCACCTTCTCCATGAGGGCTTCTCTGGCTACTCTAGCCTCAGGATTCTCTATTCTTGGCAAGCACTAAACTCTCAGTCTCAAACTGGTTTCTGGCATGCTTCAGTCTTCTTAACCCTGTATGGCCTGGGCTGTGGTTCTGCTACACAAGAAGCTTTAGCACTGCACTGGACCCTGTAAGTTTGTGATGCTGCTATCAGATGTTCCAGGCACTCCTGCCAACTGGGGTGCATGGAGAGTGGCCTAGTGGAATAGGGTCTTTGTCCTCCCACCCCGAAGCCCAGCATCTTTGCCTGTGGGAATATCATGTGTGAGGGACTGGAAAATCTTCACGAGTCATGTAGTTAAAATGACAGTTGTTGAGGGAGGAAAAAAAAAGCAACTGTAAACACATATGAAACTCTAGTCAATGATATGCACGATGAAGTATTTAGTGAGGTGTCCTGATGTCTGCAATTTATTTGGAGATGCATCAAAATATAGGCTGGATTCGTGGATGTCTAGAACAGTGCATGGTAGTTATGTGACACAGCAAGTATAGCAGCAATTAATGGCAGAATGTAGGTGGTGGGTATACAGATGGCCACTATAAAATTCTTGCTGTACATCTGAGCATTTTCAAAATAAAGTATTGGGGAAGCCACACACACAATAAACAAAAAGACTATTGTTAAAAGTTTCCCGTTCTGTCAGCAAATCTCCAGCAGACCTAGTGTTCTGTCTCTGCCAGCACTGTCTCCTATCGACCTGGGGGTGGTTTGGCTTAGATGTTACTTCCAGGAAGCCCTCCCAGGGCCGCAAAGACAGGGTGAATCGCCCCTCCTCTGCATGCACCGTACTTCCTCAGCTCAGCACGAACTTCCCTGTACTGTGAGGGCTCTCCCCCCAGCAGTAACTACAGCACCACGTCTGCTACCCAGAGAGCACTCAACCAACCTCTGTGAATGCCATCGCCCAGCCTCTCTGTCCTCTGTCACCCGGGCGCCTAGCCAACAGCCAGGACCACGGCAGATGCTCAGCGACCCTGGAACTCTCGGTGAGATCCGCGGCCAGTCCTGCCCAGGCCTCTTTTCCGTCCTAGGTGGCCCTCTTCACATGCCATGCCCCGGCCCCATCAGGACCTTCCCTGCCGCGTCCCCTTCGGCGCCTCTCCTCCACCCAGCTCCTTTCCCGAGGACCCCTCCCTCACCCAGCTGCCCTCCTCTACCCCCACCTAGCTGGGAACTGAGAACCCTTTACCCGCCGGCCCTCCCCAGCTGGGAACCCCACCGCGTCCTTCCCGCACCGATTTTGCCCGGCGGGGCATCTCCGCCAGCAGCGGCTGCAGCGAGGAGCGCGGTCAACGCGGCGAGCAGCGGGTCTGCGCGGGCCATGGCGGGCGGCGAGCAGGCAGCACGCCGGCTTCGGACGCTAGCCGGTTGGCGCTCGGCTCTCCGCCCCGCCCCGGCGCTCCACTGGCAGTCCCGCCTTCCTGCCGCGCCGGACCCAGCCCCTCATTGGCCGAGCCGCCGTCCCTCACCAGCACGAGGCCCTCATTAGCTCCATCTCTCTCGGGGTAGGCTGTCTCATTGGCAGCTTCCCCGTTCCGCCCCCTGCACGCGGGCTCCTCATTGGCCGGGTTCATTCTTGCCTGGCGCAGGTGTTCCCGCCTCGGGTCCTCAGCATCAGGACCAGGGCCCAGCTGCGGGAGAGGGATGAAAGAGACCAAAGTGAAGCTTTGAAGACCTCGGTTATGTCCAGCCTCTGCGTTATTAGCTCTATATCTTCTCTGTGTCTCACTGTTTCCCCTTTTATAACACAGACGAAGAATCCTGCTCCACCTTTCTAGGTGGTTGTAACCATCTTATGAGATAAGGGAAGCCGTTTGCAGTGTCTGCAAGTGCTGGAAATTGCTGACCAAGCATGCGGCCAGGGTGGTAAAACGCTACCCTATTCGTATGCTGACACAAGCCCTGTGCTTTGGACACTGCTGTTATTTTATGTGTTTGCAGTTTTTATATATTTAATATCTCTGCTTTCTGCTTCCTAAAAACCAAAAGGCGGGGGAGGGTTTCATCTACTCTCTTTTCAGAAAGGAAAAAAGGAGGGATAAACTCCCATTTTCATCCTCTAAGAAAACAAGAGCAGCAGCTCAGACTTGCTAGTTAATCATGCTGTGAAAACCAGATTTCCTCTGGCAGAAAATAAAGTTAGGGATGAGTTTCAGAATAAAGAAAATCCGGAGGCTGGGGGTGGCTCAAGCCTGTAATCCCAGCATGTTGGAAGGTCAGGCGGGAGGATCGCTTAGGCCAGGAGTTTGAGACCAGCCTGGGCAACATAGTGAGACTCTGAGACCCCGTCTCTTAAAAAAAAAAAAAATTCGCCAGGAGTGGTGGTGCACACCTGCAGTCCTAGCTATTCAGGAGGCAGAGGTGGGAGGCTTGAGACCAGTAATTTGAGGTTACAGTGTTCTATGATTGTGCCACCACACTCCAGCCTGAGTGACATAGTCCCTGTCTTTAAAAATAAATAAATATATAAAAATAAATGAAATCCGTATTTACTTAGTGAGATTATGGCTAAAATAAGAAACTGGGCCAGGCACAGTGGCTCATGCCTGTAATCCCAGCAGTTTGGGAGGCCGAGGTGGGCAGATCATTTGAGGTCAGGAGTTCCAGACCAGCTTGGCCATCATGGTGAAACCTCATCTCTGCTAAAATGCAAAAATTAGCTGGGCTTGGTGGTGTGCGCCTGTAGTCCCAGCTACTCGGGAGGTTAGGGCAGGAGAATCGCTTGAACCTGGGAGGCAGATGTTGCAGTGAGCCGAGATCGTACCACTGCACTCCAGCCTGGGTGACAGAGTGAGACTCTGACTCAAACAAAAACAAAAACAAACAAAACTGAAGTGATTCAGAGAATGGTGAAAGAGCTTGTAGCTGGGGTTCTAAGTCAGCACTGAGACTTAATTTACTTAGGCCAAACTGGATTACTACTAGTAAACTGGTAGATGAATAATCATGCGTTTGTCATAATCTTAAACTTTTTTTTTGGCAATGTTTGTGTCAGGATGCAACACCTTTTAAGTTCATTTCCAAAGATTCAAGATACTCCCTTAAACAGTTTTTAAAACAAGCACTCCTTGACCACTATGTGCCAAGTTCTCCTATGAACTTATTCTGATTCTTGTCATTTTTTTGTAGGGTAAATCATGTTAGTGTTCAAATTCATCTTCTTGACTATACTTTGCTTGTAATTTTAGAGTCCTTTGTAACTCTTAAATCTAGAGCCGTTTTCTTCTGTTAGAAAGCCCTTCCAACCCTACTAGCCCATTGACAGTGTGTGTGCTCATCAACGTTGTAAGAGAGGTTCGGAAGAGCTGATAAGGGAAAAGGAAGTAGGCACAATTCTTGTGGCACAGAGGTGCCAGACTGGGAATGCAGTGGGGTGACTGTATCATTTTATCTGCTGTTGCGTAACAAACCATTAAAAAATTTAGTGGCTTAAAGTAACAGTCATCTATTTTGCTCACACTGCACCTTAGGCAGGACTCAGTGAGATCAGCTCATCTGTTCCATGTGGTATCATTTGGGGCTGCTCCACTGGGTGTGGGAGGATCCACCTTCAAGATGGCTTACTGGCTGGCAAGACAGTGCTGGCTCAGCTGAAAGCTCAACCAGGGCCCTCAGTTCCATTCCACAGGCTACTTCAGCTTGCTCTTGGCACGATGGTAAGTTTCCAAGGGTGAGCATCCCAAGACAGGAAGTGGGGATACCAGTTTCTTAAGATCTGGGTCCAGAAAATGGCAGTGTCACTTCCACTGTATCCTATTGGTCAAGCAATCACAAAGCTCCAAGGACTCAAGAATGGACATGGGCCCTACTCAATAAAGGTGTCAAGAAATTCTGGAGCCATGTTTTAAAACCGCAGTGAACTTGAGAGCATGGACAACATCTGAGTGGATAGGAATAAGAATATACTCATTGACTAGCACTGGGAATATAGGACAAATGGTTTATGAAGCTACAGTGTACAGACAGGATTGGAAAGATAATGAAAACACAAGACCAAACCCCAGGGAAGGCTGGCCCAACAGAGGGCCATTCAGCCAGGAGTCTAGGTATATGGAAGCTAGCTGAGAAGCAGAGGTAAAGACAAGGCCAGGCAGTCACAAGGTGGGAAGGACATGGGGAAGCTGAAGGTCAGAACAAGGCCAAGTGTCTGTAATCTGGTTAGGAGAATAGTCAGCAGTAGTCAAAGGAAATAAGACACCTAGAACCAAAAGGCGAACCCAAGAAAACAAGTCAATGCCAGAAAAGAAGGCAGAAATAGGGCTGGGAGCGGTGGCTCAGGCCTGTGATCCCAGCACTTTGGGAAGCCGAGGCAGGTGGATCGCCTGAGGTCAGGAGTTTGAGACCAGCCTGGCCAACGTGGTGAAACTGTCTCTACTAAAAATACAAAAAATTAGGCATGGTGGCAGGTGCCTGTAATCCCAGCTACTCGGGAGGCTGAGGCAGGATAATTGCTTGAACCTGGGAGGTGGAGGTTGCACTGAGCTGAGATCGCGCCATCGCACTCCAGCCTGGGCAACAAGAGCAAAACTCCATCTCAAAAAAAAAAAAAAAGGCAGAAATAGGACTCCAGATCTAAGAAATACATAGCAATCAGAAAGAGGCAAGTCAAGGAGGAATAAAACAGACAAGACTTCAACACGGAGGCAGGGTGGGGAAAGCCCACACTGCATCCACTTGGCTATGCTGCTGTGAGATCTCAAGGTACCTCTCCAGAGCATCAACGAGGCAGGTCAGCAGTCATGAAGTGAGCATAATGTTCCATATACAATAGGAATACGCAGACAAAGACTCTAAACACCTGAGCCGCAGTTATTTCAATTCAGGTTTTATTAAAGTTGTTTCTGAATATTTTTTCTCAGTGATCCTTGTTCTGATGAATATTACATTTCATCCTTAGTTTTGCTCATTTGATTTTGCTTTAGTGTTTTAAGAACTTTTATTTATCAACTCCTTTGCCATGAATGAGAGCACCAAATAACATATCAATACCCAACTGCCTGATTCCTTTACAGCAGTAAGAAAAGTCAGTAAAACATTTGTACAATCCAAGTATTAAAACACCAAGATCCCCTCTTCAAGTGAGAGTGAGCCAAAGCTTCCTTAGTATCATCTCAAGCCAATGTCTTTTCACTATACCATTAAGATGAAAATAACAAAGAGCGCTGACACGATTTTCTTGCTCTTTCCATCTAAAAATGTGGGTTTCTTGTGGTGTGGCTAATTTAAAAAAAAACCAGAAAATGGAAGGAAAATAAGTCAGTAAATGATTAGCTTACAAGTTTTTTCTACTCATCATTAACCAGTCTTCCCTTTTCCCTAGACTTTAGACAGCCATAAAAAGGTAGGAAAAACAATGTGCATAATAAAAAAATAAAAATAAATATCTGAGCGCCTACTGTAGTAGGCATTTAACACATTTCACTTAATCCTCACAATGCTGTGAAAGAATTATTATAATCATTTTACGAATAAAGAAACAGGCTCAGAAGGGTGAAATCACTGGTGCCTAAAGTCATGCAGGTGACTGAGCTGGGATTTAAGTTCAAGCCTATGCTCTAATATGCTGCTTTGGCTCCCCAAAGCCCTTCAACTTGAGATTTTTACTACTATAGCTTCATCTTCTAATTCTAAATTTACACTTTTAAGTCTGCAAAACTACTGAATAACAAAAGAACCTAAAATTATTCTCAATTTGCTTGCCAAAACGGGAGGTATAATAGAGCATTAGAAAATTCTTCTAGCCTGGGCAATATAGTGAGATCCTGCCTGTAAAAAACAAACAGCCAACCAACCAAAAAAAAAAAAAAAAACTAGCCAGGCATGGTGGTGCGCTTGCCTGTAGTCCTGGCTACTTGGTAGGCTGAGGTGGGAGCTTGAGCTCGTTAGGTAGAGACATCTCTTTAGGTAATAATAACATTTCATACCTAAAATTATTGTTAATTATAATTAATGTTAATTCTAACTGGTAATGATAGCTAGCAATAAAAAAACACACGGAGAGTAATTATAATCGGCTCATTTTCTTATTGTCACCATCTGTCAATCTCATAGAAAGGAAGGCAAAAAAAGACAACTTCCTATTGTGAACCTTGATTGTTCATTAAATTTACAATATACACTTAGCGGAATGCCAAAAGATGTTCTGGTTTTACAAGCTTAACCACCAGTCTTTTGATTGCATTTTAAAAGTGCATATTTACTTGTTTTTTAAGGGTCTAAATCTGATGAAGATGGTAGGGCCCACAAGGAGATGGCTTTATTGGTAAGTTTGTGTGCTGTCTTAGAATTATCTATAATGTATAAGAGGATAACTTTCCACCACTCCACTGAATGTCATAGAGTTTCAGTGGAAAATGGATTTATTTTATTTTATAACTTCAACCTAAACTTATATAATCTAGACATCCAACAACATCTGATTGTCTGCTGGAGACTTAATTGCATGCCCATTAATCTTAAATGATTGACATTAATACCTAGTTGTTCTTCATTCATATTCTCACTGGAATTCAGTCAATAGTTTAGAGATTATTTTCCTTGTGTCCAGTCCTAAAAAGACTAGATTTTCATACTTCAGAAGCAGAAAGGGTGAGATTCGATCATTAAGGCCTCTTCCAACATTAAAATATCCATAATTGACTGCCTTCCTAAAATCTGACTGATGTATCATTCATTAAGTCGTTTATTGGACAAATCTTTTACAGAACACCAGCTATAAGACTAGAAAAAAACCACACAGGCCCATTAATTCTAGAGGTTAATATATAAAAGGTGAGCTCAATGTTTACACAAATGTGACTTAACAGATACAAAGAATAGGAGATAAAGCTTGTCAATATAATAGAGGTAGTGATTTCTGAGTACCAACTTAAAAAAACAAAACAAAACAAAAAAACTTTGCGGGCGCAGTGGTGAACGCCTGTAGTCCTAGCTACCTGGCAGGCTGAGGCAGGATTGCTTGGGCCCAGGAGTTGGAGGTCAGCCTGGGCAACACAGGAAAAAAAAAACTGCTAAGAGGAGAGAACACTTATGTTAAGTGTTCTTATCACAAAAAATAACATAAATAGAGCCGGAGGAAACTTAAGAAAAAATTCAGCATAACTATTAATAAATGAAATGAGAAATCATGGGAACCTAACACTTTTGTCCTGATCACCACCTCCTATCATTTAATAAAGGATTATAAGGTAAAATTGACAAAGGGGCAGAGGAGTAAAGGCTGGTGGAATAAGTTGTAGGTAAATTACCCAAATAGAGCCATCTGGGTCATTAGCTGTTAGTGCTGCCTCAGTTTGCCTGAAATGATTATATGACAGGGAGGTTGAAAATAATTTGAAGAGCAAAGACAGCACAAGGCTTTTTGGCCATTCTTGCTTGAAAGAGTCCTGGGCATCTTAAATTTCGATGCTCCTTGCCTTCCAAGTCTCATCTAGACCTTTAGCCCCTACAAATAGAAAGGGGTGGGTATGGGACAATGATGTGAGCATAAAGCCTATCTAGTTGAGATTACAAGAACAAAAGATGGCTAAAAGGAAAAAAACAAAAGGTAAAGTCCTGAAAATCTATGTGTATAAAAATCAATCCAAATGATCTAAATTTATACAACCATGAAGCTTTATCCTCTAAGTACCCAAATGTTGAACCAATTCCTACCATCTCCTTTTTCCACAAAATACAAGATACTACACAATTCCTGTTATAGGGACCGCTAGGAAGAAACATGTAGTTGAAAACACACAGTTAAAAGGATTTTGGATTCAAATTTATCACAGTACCAATTTTCCTAACATGTTTTGATAAAAGCCATTGGAACACCTGTCACACTGTTCAAATGCCCAATGGTAAGACTTCTGATGAGACCAAACAGGTCACATTAAATCAATAGAACATCTTAGAAATAAAGCCAATATGACTAAATCCAAAACATATCACATGAAGTACCTCATGTACAATACAAACCTAGTTTAATAAATAAAAGAAACATAGGTGACTGCGCTCTGGGAGAACATCCAGTTCCTGATGGCCTCTTCACAGTCTTCTCTGAGACTCCACTGCCACTTCCACTCGGGCAAGCCTAATGGTGCGGCCATGAAGTTTGTAGCCATCTTGTCTTACTAATGCCACGGTGCCAGGCTGCACCCCAACACCAGCTGGCACATGACAGATGAGTTCATGCTCATGGGGGTCATATTTGTCACCAATGGGTGTCAGCTTCTCCAGGCCATGCTTGGCAAACACACTTTTCAGCTTTGCTTCTAAAAGCAACAACCCTCGGAAGACCTTCTCCAGAGTGAGCTTTTGGTCCTCAGGCTCCGATTCTTCAGAAATGCACTCTGTAGTCTTTTCCAAAATGTCAGCTACCTCCACCAAGTCCTTACAGAAACTCTGGATTCCTGCAGAGAAGCCAGGTATTTTTATTGTTTGTGAGGAAATCACTCTGCCCTTGGGCATAGCGTTTGGTAAGGCCTAGATAGACGGCTAGTATGCTGAGTAGTCCACCAAGTGGAAAGGTTGCCACACAGGACTCAGAGATCATCACTGATTACCACCCCAACCCAACTGACAAGTCAGTGTCTCTCTCAGAAGGCATATATGACTAGGAACCTGACTAGGAAATGGAAAAGACAGAACCCAAGAACTAGGTAAGACTATACACAACAGGCTTAAACCTGTTCTTTAAAAACAACTATTTTTATGTATCATGAATTTTTGTTGCTATTTGCTTGTAGCATTATGTACATTTTGAAAATTCCTGCCTGTCCCAGTTGTGCTAAGGCATACATTCTCAACAGGGACAAGACATTAATATTTCACGAGAAGGGCAGTAACAATGAAAAAAAGTCAACAACACTATGCTAAGTGGTGTCATGAATGGTTTATTCTTGAGGACTGGCTAAATAGGAACATGAAAGTAAGATACAGCCATAGATGAGGTAAGTTGGCTATGAAGTTGCTAGAGATGGACCACAAAACTTGTCTGATTTTTTAAGAGTCATATGAACTGTTACAAGACAAAAGTAAATTCAGTTGTTGAGAAATCCCATTACGTTCAATTCTAAAACTTGATTTTTCTTACGGAAATGAGGACAAGAAAGTCATCATTAGACAGGTCTATGACACAATACCAAAGCTCCAGTGGGGGCTGGTGAGAGGCAAGGACTTTGTTAATCTGACTTTAATCCAGGGACAGGCTTACCGCCTTGTGTCAAAACAGGCTAGGTCTTTGACCTTGAAGTCAAAGACATTTTTTTCATTTTTTTTTTTTGAGACTTCTCATTCTGTTGACCAGGCTGGAGTGTAGGGGCACGATCCTGGCTTACTGCAACCTCTGCCTCCTGGGTTCAAGTGATCCTCGTGCCTCAGCCTCCAGAGTAGCTGGGATTACAGGCGCCCACCACCATGCCTAGCTAGTTTGTATTTTCAGTAGAGGCGAGGTGTCATGTTGGCCAGACTGGTCTTGAATCCTGATCTAACAGCCTTAGACTCTCAAAGTGCTGGGATTACAGGCATAAGCCACTGTGCCCAGCCAAAGACATTTTTATTGTAAATAAATCTCTCACCAAATATCTTGGCGTCTTCCACACATCTCTGGGTTCGCCTCCTTATGTTTTCACAATCAGCTACAGCTCTCTGGTATCTCACCTGAATATCAAAAGCAAAATCAAAAGGATGAGAAAACAAATACTTATTGGTGGAAGAGAATGTTTTTGCTTACTTTACAAATTTCACCCTTTTGATAGGTTTTTATAAAACAAACTAGGAGTTACAGAAATCTTAGATCGGCTGCTCCAAATCCCCCGTCAATGCAGAAACCCACTCTTTAGCAGCACTGCTAGGTAGTCATCTAGCCTGACAGTTCAAACTCCTAACAGTTTCAAGTTCATTATCTTGAGAAAAAGCTTTCTTTTTCACATTCAGCCAACACTGCCAACCTCCAACTTCCTTTCATTGACTTGAACTTAAGGATAACTGAGAATAAGTTTTAAAAGTATGTCATCTAGGCAGGGCGCGGTGGTTCACGCCTGTAATCCCAGCACTTTGGGAGGCTGAGATGGGCGAATCACCTGAGGTCAGGAGTTTGAGACCAGCCTGGCCAACATGGTAAAACCCTGTCTCTACTAAAAATACAAAAATCAGCCTGGCATGGTGTCAGGCACCTGTAATCCCAGCTATTCAGGAGGCTGAGGCAGAAGAAGCACTTGAACCCGGGAGGCAGAGGTTGCAGTGAGCTGAGATCATGCCATTGTACTCCAGCCTGGGCAAGAAGAGCGAAACTACGTCTCATTTAAAAAAAGTATGTCATCTATTTGGAGGCAGTTATTTTACCCTCTTCAGTCCTTTTCTCTCTCATTCTTAAGACAATTCTTGGTTCTTTCAATTGCTGTCATAAAGCATGCTTTCCAGCCTCCTTACCATTCTATCTAGGTGGTTTTGCTTTGGAATTCCTCTAGTTGATCTATCTCCCTCTAAGTGTGTCTATCAACCCAGGACTGGGTCCAGTATGCCAGACGTGGTCTCATCAGCAAAGAACAATGGTCAGTGACCTCACTCATTCAACAAATATTTATTGTCTACTATATTCCAGGCACTGTACACCTCCTTTAATCTGCTGAAACATCAGATATCTAAGTGCTGTGACATAACAGGAAACCGAAAAGAGATGTCTATCTTTAGCCAGTAGTGTTTTTGAACTACTACAGTTCTTTTCTGCCCAGTATACCTAGCAAGGAGTGGAGGAGGGATGAGGGGTAGCAGATAAAGAGCCAATTAAAGAAAACTTCATTTTAAAAATTGACATAAAAAGCTTTATGTGGATATTTAAACTAGAGAGAGGATATGAAGAAGAAATATAAAATCGACTCACTGTTAAATCCTGGACTTCTTTCTCCAGTTTAACAGCTTTTACCCTTAAGGCTTGTTCAGCAAGAGGGGGCCCAAGCTCATCAGGAGGGTCCTCAGAACGGCAGTCTTCACCAGCAGTTCTCTGGGTGGCAGTGCTGAATGGAAGCGGCCATCCCCTAAAACAGGAAGGAGGTGACGCATAATGAAGAAATGCCATCATAAGCCAAAATTACAACCAAGTTTAGAGACCAGAGATCTTCCCAGATGGAATCTCTGGAGAAAGTGTTTTCAGTTATAGTAACAAATGAACACTTACGAAGTCCTTACCATGTACCAGACACTGTTTTACTTGAGTCATCTTTTCCTCTCACAACAATATGTGAGATAAGTCCTATCATTAGCCCTATTTTACAGATGAGAAAACTGATGCTGAGAGGCTTAAGGCATAATGGCCTGCTCAAGATCACATAGTTGGTATTCCACTGGGTCAGGACACTAAGAACCAGGCAGCAGAAATAGCCAGAACTGGGTATACAAAAGTCAGCATAAGGAAACCAAATGCTAGTACCCAGAACCAGAGAAGCATTATCAGAAGTGGGTATTCAAAAAGTCATGTAGTTCTGGTTCAACCTTCTAACTTACAGATGAGGGAAATTAAGTCCAGTAAAGGGACCTTAAGGCTTAGAATTCTAAGCCTTCCTCACCACAAGCTGTAAGGCTTTTAGGAGACCTGTGCTGAGAAAGAAATTCCCACCTATATATAAGATCAAGTCAATGAAATACTTATACTATATGTTACTGCCGGTGAACTATAGACACAGGTGAAAATAGATCTTTGCATTCAACTAGTTATGTAATCTAGAATTTTGTACAGCTACACTGTTTTGACATTTAGTTCAGTTTACACAGAAATAAATTTAGACTAGGGGCTAGTTTACAGCAAATCTTGGGCCGTGGCAGTCCTGACCCCCAGTTCAAGGAAGTTTCCATTGCAACTCCTGGATCTTTGTAATTTGACTTTAAGTAAAATTATCCTGAAAATCAATCTGTGAGTACACGAGTTCTTTAAAACAATTTATATGGACTGGCATATACTGTAGAGTGGTCCTCAAGGAGACAGCTGAGCAAAGGCTTAAAGAGGGTAAGAGTCAGCTTTAAAAAAGGGAAGAGCATCCTGGGCAGAGCAAATAGCTAGTTTAAAGGTGTAAGCAAGAGGACTTTTATCTCTCCTACTTTCCAAGCTGATCTTAAATTCAATTATTATAATCTGGTGTGTGATTTTATAGACAGTTCCACATTTTGGGGTCAGAAAATATGGTCACCATAGATCTGGGGCTAATTACACACGGTGAAACATCTTCTCCCTAAAAAAACCACACTTATCCAGTTGAAAAAGCAGGTCAAAATATTCTCAGGGGCCGGGTGCGGTGGCTCACGCCTGTAATCCCAGCACTTTGGGAGGCCGAGGTGGGCGGATCACGAGGTCAGGAGATCGAGACCACGGTGAAACCCCGTCTCTACTAAAAATACAAAAAATTAGCCGGGCGTGGTGGCGGGCGCCTGTAGTCCCAGCTACTCAGGAGGCTGAGGCAGGAGAATGGCGTGAACCCGGGAGGCGGAGCTTGCAGTGAGCTGAGATTGCGCCACTGCACTCCAGCCTGGGCGACAGAGCGAGACTCCGTCTCAAAAAAAAAAAAAAATTCTCAGGGCCAGTTCAAAGGGAAAATGGCCAAAGCTTAGACCAAGAAATAGGGGTGGGGAGTTGTGGCCGATCTCAATTCCTACTGCTTCAGAACTGGAGTAGGGAGACAGCTTATCAGAAGGAACCATTTTTCTTCTGGTCATTTCCTTACATCACCAACAAGCTGCCAAAAAGACTTGAGAACAGTAAGCAAAACCAAGTCCCGAAACCCTGAATGCAATCTCTCATTTAGGTGCTAGGGTAGGATGTTGGGTCAGGTGTGTTAAGATAAAAAGGGTGACATATGTAGTTAAGCATATTTACCAGATTCTCCCGTAGCTTACTTTCTATTCAGAGGTCTAACCCTACCTCGTACTCAACTATTTTTATTCTCTATCCCAGGAAGAAACAGTGTAGGGGCAATAGTCTCCGAGAAAATTAATTAACATCGCTCATTTAAGAGCGCCGATTCTAACGCCCTGACTGGTTTCCAGCCCGGGTTCCGCCACTTCCCAAATATTTAAGTTTGGAAGTTACTGAACTTTTCTAAACCTCAGTGTCCTTAACTACTAAATGGGGAATAATAAAAAGAACCACCCAAAATTCTGCAGTCGGCCTCGTAAGCGACCAATAAAAGCTGCCGATGGAACTTGTCTTCCGAAGGCTGATGCAATGCCCGTTTGGAGAAACAAGTTCAGCGGCCTCCTTTTACTGACAGGTACAACAGTGCCCGGATAACGGAGAAAGGACTGGCCTAAGGTCACACGGAGTGAGGGGAGAGAACCCAAGTTTACCCACAGGTACCACAGGCTGGGAGAAGAGGCCGGGAGAGAGGTACATCCCTCCCTTGGGGGCTTAAGAGACTTCTCACCTTCCAGGCCATGCATGACCTCGGATATCCCTACCTTCCTGGCCTAAGAAAGAGGCACGGCTGGTGGCCTCAGTTTCCCCGTCTGTAAAATGGGGCCGTGAGTGCATGGTTGTAGAGGCCGGGAAGTTTGGTCCCCTCGCCTACGCTCAGATAGCTCTCGCCTTCCAGCCCAGAACCACACCGGCTGGCTCGCTAGCCCCGCAGAGTCCTCACGCTCCCGACCCCCCGCCTGCAATGCTTACTTGCTCTCCCACGCGGCACTCCAGGCCAGTAGGCGCTGCACCCGCAGCCGGCCCGCCCACAGCGACCGTACGGCCATGTTCCCGATTTGGGCTGAGAGAGGCAGCGCACGCGCACTTGCTGCGAGTGAAGAGATGCTCCCGCTTAAAAACCAGCCTTTGCGGGCGTTTCCCTCTCAGGACGTCCGGACAGGAACGCTATGCTTCCGGTTGCCGTGTGGGCCGCGCAGTTCCCCATCCGGTTGTCCGGAGCGAACGCAACACTTCCGGCTCTCAGTGTGTTCCGCGGGTAGGCGAGGTCCTAGTAGTAACTACAGAGTCTCCGTGCTGGGCGCAGGGTCGGCGGCAAACAAAGCAGATCATAGCTGTGCCCGCATGGAGCTTACTTGATGTTATGAGCGATAAACAGATACAAGCGGGATGTAAAGTCACAATATGAGCGGTGTTTAAAGGTGAGGGGCAGGTGTTGCGGAAGCCTAGAATAGAAATCTAGCCGTGTGGGAAGTTTTCCCAGAGGAAGGGGATATTTGAGCTGAGCTGAAGAAAGGGTTCAGGCAGAGGGAAACATCTGCAGAAGCCTAATAAAGAGAGAAGAGTATTGCATGTAAGGGACTGAAATATACAGAGGCGGGAGGGCAACAGGACTAGTGGTTAGGCAGGGCTAGATCACGTGAGCGGTTTAAAACATTGCAGCCTGAACCATTGCCCATCACTCCTCCCAGTCTTTTTCTCTAATGCCCTTCTTATCGACTTAATTGTTTTTTAAATGATGTGTATTTTCTCATTTCCTCTCACTAAAATATAAGCTCTTTTAAGGCCGAGATATTGTCTATTCATTCCCATTGAGCAGTGCCCTAATGTAGGTGTTCAAAATTTTTTTTTTTTTTTTTGAGACGGAGTCTTGCTCTGTCACCCAGGCTGGAGTGCAGTGGCGCAATCTCGGCTCACTGCAAGCTCCGCCTCCCGGGTTCATGCCATTCTCCTGCCTCAGCCTCTCCGAGTAGCTGGGACTACAGGCGCCCGCCACCACGCCCGGCTAATTTTTTGTATTTTTAGTAGAGACGGGGTTTCACCGTGGTCTCGATCTCCTGACCTCGTGATCCGCCCGCCTCGGCCTCCCAAAGTGCTGGGATTACAAGCGCGAGCCACCGCGCCCGGCCACAAAATTATTTTTTTTTGAGATGGAGTCTCACTCTGTCACCCAGGCTGGAGTGCAGTGGCACGATCTCGGCTCACTGCAACCTCTGCCTCCCAGGTTCAAGTGATTCTCCTGCCTCAGCCTCTTCAGTAGCTGGGATTACAGGCGCCCACTACGCCCGGCTAATTTTTTATTTTTAGTAGAGACGGGGTTTCACCATGTTGGTTAGGCTGGGCTTGAACTCCTGACTTCAGGTGATCTGCCTTCCTCAGCCTTCCAAAGTGCTGGGATTACATGCATGAGCAACCGCCCTTGGCTTCAAAAAACTTTTTTGCTGAATGCAATTTAGTCTGATTCTGATTGCAATGGAATGTGAAAATAAATAAAACCTAAAAGCTGTTGGAACCTCCCAAATACTTTAAGCTTTGAGAGAGATGTGGCTGTGGTCTGAGTCCATGTAGCATGTTTTGTAGTTCTGCTTCTTAGAATTATAGCTTAACTCTCTTCCTCATTGTTCTTGTTCTGTAATGACTAGGAAAGGGCAGAGACCAGATTTCTCCCCTCTCAATTACTGATGTTTGTAATAGACAGCCTCCTTTATTGTCCTGTACCTAACTCAGACCAGATAGTGCCCTGAACTGAACTGACCCCATGACAGTTACATCTGCAGGGTGTGATGTTAAATATACCTTTCTTGAAGGAAAAAGACCACCTTAACTACTCAGATCATTGTAACTATGCATTAAGCCTTGCATAGAAAGATGTTGAAATTCTGTTAAACCTCACTGAACCCAAACTTCTACACTTTGGAACACTGACTTCCATCCTTTGTAAGACAGACATATTTTTCCATTCTGTGCTTCCTGGGCAGGCCATCCTCAACCTTTGTGCTTAAATAAACTCTCTTTAAACTAGATTCTGACCTTTTAAATTATTTTAGATTGACAGGGAACACGTGACAAAGGCTTTACATGTTTAAAGAGTCACTTTGACTGCTGTGTGAAGCAGATTGCAAGGTGTAAGAAAAGAGGTAGGGAAGGCAATATGTTGCAGTAGCCCAGGCAAGATGGGGCTATGTTCTGTCCTGGAAGAACAGAGAGAGACCTTCCTAACCACTGTAAAGTAATTGTGTCCAGCACCCTTTTAGTTTCTTAGTATTTTATTTCTTTTGCTTCCTTGTTAAGGTTTGTTCCTCCAACTAGAATGTGAGCTTCATGAGGTGTCTGTCTTGTTCACCACTGATTTCTGACATCTAGTATAGTAGGTACTCAAGTATTTGTTGAATGACTTAATTAAGTTGGATAGTGTCAGTGAAGATAGGAAGATATGGATGAATTTTAGAGATTTAGGATGGAAAGTTGACAGACTGAGAGGATGGATTGGCGATTGGGGTCCAGGGCACTTGAAGTTGCCAGCTTAGTTACTGGATAGCCCCTACATTTTTTTTTAAGGGAATGGGAAGTGTTCTTTGAGCACTCTGAATCTTGTCATAACATGGGTTATTTGTACTGTAGTTATTTGGGTCAGATTCTCTTTCCTGCTTGTCTCTGAGTTCCATGAGGACAGAGCTGGAGTATTTTCATCTTTTTATCTAATCCAAGGTCCAACTCAAATGTGTCATGACCAATAACTTATATTTTCTTTTTGGCCTTATGAAAAGGGTGACATGGTTTAGGGAGGTATTATGATTCTCTTTTACATATGAGAAAATTGACGCTCAGAAAGGTTGGTAAACCTGTGCAAGATCCCCCAATAAGGGAACAGTGACAGTAGAATTCTGACAGACTGAACACTTGGCAGGGTTGGGCTTAGACCTGTGGCTTACACTTTGAAAAAACACAACCAAATAAGGCTTTTTTTTTTTTTTTTTTTTTGAGATGGAGTCTTGCTATTGCCCAGGCTGGAGTGCAGTGGTGCAATCTCAGCTCACTGCAACCTCCGCCTCCCGGGTTCAAGTGATTCTCCTCCCTCAGCCTCCTGAGTAGCTGGGACTACAGGCACGTGCCACCGTGCCCAGCTAACTTTTATATTTTTGGTAGAGATGGGGTTTTGCCATGTTGGCCAGGCTGGTCTTGAACTCTTGACCTCAAGTGATCCACCCACTTCGGCCTCCCAAAGTGCTGGGATTACAGGCATGAGCCACTGTACCTGGCCTAAACAAGGCATTTTAACAACCAAGAACAAGTGGCATCTGTGCCTTAGCCATTTTGCTTACATTTCTCTTAGCTGCCTAACGTTCACCAGGTTGCTGCTTGCATCCATGCATTCATTCATCTATTTATTAAGTGGTAGTGTGCTTCTGAATGTTGCAGTACAAGGGGAGGGAGATATATGGATGACATAGAGCTTTAAAATTAAGAATAAGGCTCTAGGGTCAAGACTTCTTATATTCACATGCTGGCTCCACCAGCATGTAAATATAAGAACTATGTGAGCTTGGGCAAGTTACCTGACCTCTGTGAGCTTCCATTTCCTGAACTGTGAAAACTAGGGCAATATAACTTATCTCAGGGTTTCAGTGAAAACTAAAGGGATAATACCTGGAAAAGTGGTTAGTTAGCACCAGGACTGGCTATCTAATTTAAAGGGCAAAAGGAAAAGCAGAACTCCTTGTTCAAATATTAAGAAGGCAATAGTAGAGCATTAAACCAAGAACAGGGCCCTTCTAAGCATGGGGCCCTGTGTGACTGCACAGGTTGCATGCCTGTGAAGCTGGCCATGGCTGACACAGTGCCTGACACATGGTGAGTGCTTGATAAATGTTAATTATTAATTAACCCCAGCCACTCCTCTCAGAGTTCAAGATCTGTTGGTGAGAAAAGACACTTAACCCCAAAATAACTGCATAAGAAAGAGTATGACAGACACTGAAGACATAGTTGGAGAGTTAGGTGACATTCCAGGATCCACGTTTTAAAAAAGAACACTGAAAAGTAATTTCCTCTTCAGTGGAATGAACACAGGCTTGTGAGTCAGACATTTCTCATATAGCTAATAATAGCCATTTTTTTTTTTTTTTTATAGATGGGGTCTTGCTATTTGCTTAGGCTGGAGTGCAGTGGCAATTCACAGGCGTGATCATAGTGCACTACAGTCTCAAACTCCTGGGCTCAAGTGGTCCTCCTGCCTCAGCCTCCTGAGTAGCTGGGACTATAGGCAAGTACCACCATGCCTGGCTAGTGAGAGCCACTATTGACTGAGCATTTCCTATTTCTCAGACACTATGCAAGATGCCTACTATATATTATCTTATTAAATCTTCCCAACAATCTTGGGAGAAAAGTAACAATTGTTAGTCCCATTTCACAGATAAGGAAAACAAGAATCAGAGTGGTCAAGTGACTTTTCCAAGGTCACCCAGCTGGTCATTAGAGGCAAGGCTCAAACCCAGCCCTATCTGGATCTGGGCTTATAACCCCTAAGTCCTATGCTCTGCCACTAATCAGTGGGTGATTTTTCCTGCTGTGGTCTCCAGCTACCTCACAGGATGTGATCAGGTTATTTTTCCTGTTGTGGTCTCCAGCTACCTCACAGGGTGATAAAGTTTGAGTGAGGCTAAAGTCTGTAAAACCTTAGGTGGGTTAAAATATGTAACCCCTAGAGCAAAGTGGCCACGGTTATTCTGGGATTTTCCTTCTTTCCTCTTGAGCTAAGCACTGGCCCTTAAGAGTTAAGTGGATTTATCTTTATTGGAAGGAAATGTGTTAAAGACAGACCCATAAAGTACCTACAGTGTTGAGACAGTAGTGAGTAGCACAGTAAGGAGACTGCCCAGGACTTGAGGTCCTTGGTCCCTCTATAAAAGTGTCAAGTGTTTGTAAAAGGTTTAGCACCCATGTGACAGAAAGAAGCCATCATCCTCTTAATTTCTCTTGGTTTTACTTAATATATAGAAGGGCAGACTAGTGGGCTTCTGAGTGCAAGATGAGGACTTCATTAGAATAAAGACATATTGCCTCCTGGATTTCTAACCCATAGCTCCAAGAGCCTCAGTGTCACAGAACATAGGTAAGGGACTTGATTTACTGAAAGACCCTATCCTACAACAGCCTGTGGACATTACAGCTCTGTGCTTCTGTCACTGAATATCACTGTGAGCTTAAAACATGTCAGCTGCTCCATTTCTCTTTCCTTTTGTGTATTCAGAGCTCTGATTTTAAAACACTCAAATCTGGAATATTCCAGTAGCTGCACTCTGTCTAAAGCATATGAGGAATGACTGTAGAATTTGCATGTCCTCTATAGCTTTTGTTCACATGTATGCAGGCAGGGATAATGTTATTGATTGTTCAACCTATTTGCCTTGCCCAGGGGTTGTCAGTAATGCCCAATATGAATCAAGTTGGCACAAGTGTGATCAGATGATCAGGTCTTGTCTCTTTACACTGCACCACCAATGCTTCAGCACTGCCTCCCTTTGCCTTAAGGACTGGGAGTGCAATGCTGCGAATGGGATGGAAGGGGGTTATTCACATGTGCTTTCATTTCTTCTTCCCTTCTTCTTCAGAAGGGAAGGCAAAGACATCTATAAAACCTTTACAGCTGTGCAGACTTCTGTATCCCTCCATCCTCATTTCCACCCTTTGTAAAGTCACTAAGGATGCTCTCCATTTCCCTCTTCCCTTCTACTTCTTCCCTCCCCGTATCCCCTAAAATCATGCAGACAATAAAGGCTGGTATTTTGGGTGCCCTGGAGAACGAGGGCTACTTCCTAGTCTTCTCTTGGTGTCTCCTTGTGAAAAAAGCATTTCTTCCTCAGGTGGACAAGCTGGTATTTCCTTTGGAATGAAATCCTCATCCTCTTCCTAGGTCTTCTTCATTTCCCATTCCTGAAGCACAGAAAGACAAGACAAATCAATTTGTTGAATAGTCCAGTGTGACATGGATAAAGACATTTCATGGCACCTAGTTAGATGAAGATCTCCATCGGCCAGGTTGCGTTGGGTTCTAGCCCCCTCTCTCTTTCTGTGGCCCTGAGTAAGTCACTTCTCCATGTTGGTCTCTCTTGTCCCTTCATCCATTCTCAACATAGTTGCCTGAATGGTCTTTAAAAAAATGTAATTCATATCCAAAACCCTTTGCTCAAAACCTTCCATCATGTCACAACAAGATCCATTATGTTAGCACAAGATCCATGGGGAGGTGGCCTGAAAGGCTTTAGATAAAAGGCTGGTAAAGGACAGTCTGTGGGCCAAGTCTGGCCTGTTGCCCGTTCTCATATAATCCATCAGCTAAGAATGATTTTCTTATTTCTAAATGTGTGAAAAAAAATCAAAAGCAGATGACTATCTCATGACACATAAAAATGATATGAAATTCAAATTTCAGTGCTTGTAAATAAGTTTTATTGGGCTAGGTGCAGTGGCTCATACCTGAAATCCCAGCACTTTGGGAGGCCAAGGTGGGCGGATCACGAGGTCAGGAGTTCGAGATCAACCTGACCAACATGGTGAAACCCCCGTCTTTATAAAAATACAAAAAAATGAGCCAGGCGTGGTGGTGTGCACCTGTAATCCCAGCTACACAGGAGGGTGAGGCAGGAGAATTGCTTGAACCCAGGAGGCGGAGGTTGCAGTGAGCCGAGATCGGGCCACTGGACTCCAGCCTGGGTGACAGAGCGAGACTCCATCTCAAAAAAAAAAAAAAAAAAGTTTTATTGGGACACAGCCATTTTCATCATCATTTACATATTGTCCATGGCTATTTTCATGTGACAATGGCAGAGTTGAGGGCTGTGGAACAGATCATATAGTTCAGAAAGCCTAAACTATTTACTCTCTGGCCCTTTACAGAAAAAGTTTGCTGACTGCTGGTCTAGATGATCTGGCCCCTCACTGGTTACTTCTCTGATCGCATCTCCTAATGCTCACTCTTTGTTCCCTTCACTGGAATCACCTGGATCTTCTTGATGTTCCTCAAACATGCCAAGCTTTTTCCCACTTCAGGGACTTGACACTTGCTTTTCTCTCTGCCTGGATCGTCCTTCCCTCAGCCCCCTGCATGGGTCTCTCCCTCACACTCCATTCAGGTCTCTGCTTATGTGTCACCTTCTCGAAAGGGTTTTTGCTGTCACTGTGCTTAAGCCCCTTTGGGAGGTTCATCTTCTCTGGCATCACATTCTTTATTTATGTGTGGTATTTAAAGTCTTGTCTTCCCAACTCTATGAGACCAGGGACTTTTTTGAGTTCCCTGTTATGTAACCAGAAATTAGGACAAGACTGGCATATGGTAGGTCTTCAACAAATATTTGTTTAATGACTGACTAACTGTAGGAAAGAATAAAGACTCTTCCCTCTCAGACTCTGAAAGTCAATTCCAACCTGAGGATGCAGCTCCAGCCTAGACATACAGCCATGCTTTTTTTTGAGACAGGGTCTCACTTAGTGTCGTCTAGGCTGGAGTGCAGTGGCATGATCAGGGCTTACTGTAGCCTCACCCCTCCCACTGGGCTCAAGTGATCCTCCCACCTCAGCCTATGGAGTAGCTGGGACTATAGGCATACACCACCACATCCGGCTAATTTTTTTGTAGTTTTTGTAGACACAGGGTTTTGCCATGTTGCCCAGGCTGATCTCGAACTCCTGGGTTCAAGCGATCCTCCCACCTTGGCCACCCAAAGTGCTAGGATTATAGGTGTGAGCCACTGTGCCTGGCCAAGCCATGCATTTTAAAAGTCCATGCTGGTGTGATCCTAGACAAAATGTTGCCGATTCCCAAAGCAGTGTTGATATGAAGCTAATAAACAGCTGTCCTTTAAATGTATTCTAATATGATATGCAATTTCAGCTCACAAATGATCAGGCGTTGCCTGCCTCTTCCCCCTTCATGGTTTCCACGCTTGCTCTCCCTCTTTGCTCCAGCTGCTCTGGCCTCCACCTGGCCATCAGGCATGCTTGAGAGCTTTTGCACCTGCTCTCCCCTCTTGCTGGAAAGCTTCTGCTCTAGATCTTCTCATGATGTTCCTTTCCCATCATTTGGGTCACTGCTAGGAGAGGCCCTCTCTGACCACTATGTATATTGCTCCAACCCTACTCCCAGTCTCTGTCCCTTTCTATATATATGCGTATATATTTGTAGATGTATCACTTTCTGGAATTATCTTCTTACATTAACAGGGCACTTATGTATTATCTGTCTCCTTTCACTGGCTTGGAAGTTCCTTGAAAACCAGGACCTTGTCTGTCTTGTTCACTGGTTTATCTACCACTTAAACTTCAGTCTTCTTGGCTGTGAAATGGGGCTAAGAATGCCCACTTTACTTGGTTATTGCAAAGATGGAATGAAGGAACATGTTCAGAGTGTTAAGTGAAGTGTCAAGCATTTAGCAGGTGCTTAATATGTGTTTCTTGAATGAATGAAATTGGAGTTTTCCACTACTTTAAATAGGATGTTCCCCCTTTTATTATGTTTCTAATTTGAACTATTTTTTTTGATTTGACATATTGTGAAATGATTATCACAGTCAAGTTTAGTTAACACACCTCACCTAGTTATCGTGTGTGTGTGTGTGTGTGTGTGTGTGTGTGTGTGTGGTGAGAACAGTAAAAAGTGACTTTTTAAAGCAAATTTCGAGTATACAATATGGTATTTTAACTGTAGCCACGATTCTGCACATTAGATCCCCCGAACTTAAGTCTTCTTAAAACTGAAACTTTGTATCCTTTGACCAACATCTCCCCAGTTCCCCCAGCCCTCAGTCTCTGGCAACCACCATTCCATTCTCCCCATTTTAAATTAATAAAGATTAATTTTATATTTTCATATTTAAAAAGGAGATTGTTCCTTGAAAACTCATCAGTCTCCACATTTCTTAGCTTGGAATTTAGGTCCTTCTATATCAAACTGTCTTTCCAGTCTCATCTCCTACCAATTTTTCAGACATTCTGTGCTGCTGCCAGACAGGTCTAGAAAGGCTTCCTGAGCATCTCTGATGTGCCAGGCATTTGTTTTTCAGATCCTGCTATGATTGGAATGTTTGTCCCTCCAAAACTGATGTTGAAATTTAATCCCTAATGTGGCAGTATTGAGAGGTGCAGCCTTTAAGAGGTGATTGGGTCATGAGGGCTCTGTCTTCATGAATATGGATTAATCCATTCATGGATTAAGGCATTAATGAGTTAATGCATTAATGGGTTATCATGGGAGTCGGACTGGTGGCTTTATAAAAAGAGGAAGAGAGACCTGAGCTAACATGTTCAGCCCCCTCACCCTGTGATGCCCTGGGCTGCCTCCAGACTCTGCAGAGAGACCCCACCAGCAAGAAGGCCCTTGCCAGATATGGCCCGTCAACCTGAGACTTCTCGGCCTCCCAAACTCTTAAGAAATACATTCTGTTCCTTTATAAATGATCCAGGTTCAGGTATTCTGTTATAAGCAGCAAAAAATGGACCAGGACAGGTCCACACTTTATCTGCAATTCTGGAATCCAGAAAGCTGTGAAACCGAAATATTTCTCCACTGTTTTGGTATAGTCTCATTTGGTGGCAAAACTTGACCTGACCTGATATGAGTCTGTTTATAATCTTTATTCACTCCATGTGCTATACATATTCCTATGTCTTACTGTAGAATTATTAACATGTTTGCTTACATGGTACCACCTGAGGACTTACTGGGGTTTTCATCATGTATTAGTGTAGGTACCATATTATGTTTATAAAATCCAAAAAGTTCTGAAACACAGCTGACCCCCAAGAGTCACACAGAAGGGACTGTGGACCAGCATCCTGGAGGGAGCCATGGACTTAGAATTGGAAGAGGTGGGTTTGCTTCTTTGCTTTTGCAGTGATACCTTGCATAGCCCTGGGCAAGTCCCATCGTCCTCAATCTTCAGTTACCTCATCAATGAAATGGAACCTGTCCTGTCTGAAAGCACACTGTAGGCTCAGAAACCAGATGATTAAGCTTGTTAGAAATATGTGTTAACAAAAAGTGAATAGGTTCTGAATAAGATCTGAGGATTACCCCTTCTGAGGAAGGTTCATGAGTTTCATTGCATAAATGCATTGGCAATTCTCTGCCTTTCTCACTAGTTGATATTTTGGTTTTGGGTGAAGTTCCATGTAAAGGGGGCTACCAGATCTCTGATTTTGAGGAGCTGAACTATGGCTCTACCTTGGCTTTCTGTAGCACCCTTCCTTGGTTGGCAGCTACGATGGATGGGCTCCTCTTCCTCAGCTCAGAAACACAGTTGACAGGGAGAGATTGCTCTGGAACGCTGTTCTGGGGTTTATTTGCAGTTTCCTGTTGATGGCAATAAATAATTATATAGGTGAGATCTGGTGATGGCTACCTACACCAAGCCTGCCCTCAAAAGCATGAGGACACTTTATTATTTTTATTTTTGAGACAGAGTCTCTCTTTGTCACCCAGGCTGGAGCACAGTGGCGCGAGCTTGCCTCACTGTAAACTCTGCCTCCTGGGTTCAAGTGATTCTCATACCTCAGCCTCCCAAGTAGCTGGGATTATAGGTGTGTACCACCGGTCCTGGCTAATTTTTGTATTTTTAGTAGAGATGGGGTTTCGCCAAGTTGCCCAGGCTGGTCTCAAACTCCTGGGCTCAAGCAATCCACCCACCTTGGCCTCCCAAAGTGCTGGGATTACAGGTGTGGGCTACTCCACCTAGCTGCAGGAGGAACTTTAAAATAAAAGGCACCTGGCAAACATGACAGCATTGAAGAAGGTGAGAGAAGAAGATACTTGAGGACCTTCAGATAACGATAATGAGAACTAGAATTACTGAACCTCACTATGTACAAAGCATTGTGTGAATTAGCTCCTTTAGCTTTTCAACAAGCCGATGAAGTAGGTATTATTATTAGTCATTCCATTTTCTAGGTGAGGAAATTGGGAAGGTCAAATTGCTGTGCAAGGTCACGTGGCTGGTGAGTGGGAGAACCAGGATTCCAATCCCATAGCCCTTTTTTCCTTTCTTTTTTTCTTTTTTTTTTTTTTGTGAGACAGTCTTGCTCTCTTGCCAAGGCTGGAGGTCCACCTTCCAGGTTCAAGTGATTCTCTTGCCTCAGCTTCTGGAGTAGCTGGGACAGGCATGTGCCACCATGCTCAGTTAATTTTTGCATTTTACTAGAGACAGGGTTTCACCATGTTGGCCAGGCTGGTTTCGAATTCCTGGCCTCAAGTGATCCGCCCGTCTCAGTCTCCCAAAGTGCTGGGATTATAGGGATGAGTTACCATGCCTGGCCCCACAGCCTGACTTTTAACCTCTCTCCTGTATTCCTTCTCATTTTTGAAATTACCTTTACCCCTACATTTTTTTCCAGATAATTGCTTAGTATTAACATCTTACTAGATGTAGCTCCTTAAGGGTGACATCTTAACAGCTAAACCTACAAGGAATTTAGAGAAAGCTTCTCTTTATCTCCAAAGAATGTTAAAAGGATCCAAAACCCAGGGAAAAGTGCTCTGGAATGGGAATATCAGGTCATGCTGGTGGGAGGAAGCAGCAGGGATGAATGAACCAGTACTAGCTCCTCCACCAGCCCTCTGTGACTCTGGGAAGTTGTTTTGTCCTTGGCTGTCATGTTTTTCATCTATACAATGAGGTTGGAAACACCCCATGGAAAGGAAGTGTAGGGGTGTAAGACACAGCACTGGCTCAATCAGGTGTGGTGTGACCAGGAAATGTGACCTGGGACAACAATAATAATGACACATTGCCTCCCGACAAGTCATACTTATCAGACAAGTTATTTCATCTCTTTGAGTCTCAATTTCCTCACCCGAAAGCAGACAAAACATTTATTCATTTGACAAATATTTCTTGTACTCCTACTATTTTTCTGTAAAGGGTCAGGAATTTAATGATAAACAAATGGATGTAGTCCAATTCTTCACAAAAATACAATCTAGTGGAGAAGACAGACATTGGACAAGCAAGGATACAAATATATATACACACACACATACACACAAATTGTGGTTAAGTGCTATGAGGAAGAATAATAGAGGGAGCTGTTGGTAATTTAGACCAACTAGGGTCAGTTTTGCTCTCCCAGGGGACATCTGGGAATTTCTGGAGATATTTTGGTTGTCACTGGAGGGGGGGTGCTACTGGCAACCAGTGAGTACAAGCTAGAGATGCTGCTTAACATCCTACTTGATATCCTTAGGTAGGACCTTAACATCCCTAACATCCTGCTGGTGCACAGAATAGTCCCTTATAAGAAAGAATTACTGGTCCAAAATGTCAGTAGTGTTGAGGTTGAGAAACCCTGGTGTAGATGAGGTCAGAGAAGTTCTCTCTGAGAGAGCCCCATTGGAGGTGAGCTTATCTTCCTCACAGAGTTGCTGGGAAAATTAGAGATAATGGATGCAGAGCCCTGAGGACAGGGCCTGGTACCCTGGAGATCTCAGGAGAGGGCATGTGAGACTGTTGTATTTTTTGTAGAGACAGGGTTTCACCATGTTGCCCTGGTGGGCTCTGGAGTTAGACTTCCTGGGTTTGGAATCCTGTCTCCCACTTCATGGAGTGACCTTGAGCAAGTCATTCAACATCTCTGAACCTCAGTTTCCTTGTCTGTCAACCCCTAAACTACCTCATAGGACTGCCAGGAAGATTGTGTGAGATAATACAGGTTAAGATGCCTATAGTAATGGATCACACGTTTGTTATTCAACGTATGCTGACTACTATTATCATCAATAACCCCAAGGCCATTTCTAAGATCACCTTTAGGGTAAAAAGTCAAATGGTGCTGCTGTTGTGGAGACAAGAACAGGCCAGAAACCAAGAGAAATTGCTCCAAGAGTCCTCTTCCTAGCTGTGCCACCCATGGCATGCCCTTCACCTCTTTGGACTTCAGTTTTCTTGTCTGTAAATGGGCATAACCTCTACCTCCAAAGAATGATCATGAAGGAGAGATCTGTAGTGCGTGGAGGGATATAGGAGTAGCTGCCCCTGGCATGGAAAGCCCTGGACTCACCCCACTCTTGGGCTTGCTGCTCATGGAGAGCCCCAGGGCTGGCCCTCCCGCCAGGGACTGCTGCAAGCGCTCCTTCACAGCCACCAGCTTCAGCTCCAGGTCAATCCGGCGCTCCTCCTTTGCCCGACACTGAGCTTCCAGGGTGGCCACGGCTTCTTCCAGAGCCTTTAATTTTGCTCCTGAATCAAGAGACACTGGTAAGAAAAAGCTGAACCTGACCTGAAGCGTCAGGGAATCTGGCAGGGCCTCAGGCCTTTGTCTGCCCCTCCTGGAGGGCCTTTCCAGCCCCCAGTCTTGGTTAAGAGATGGACTCTGGGCTTGGGGTTCCAGCTCCATACTAGGATTCCAGCTCCATAATGAGATGAGGTCTCATTATGTTCTTTATATGTCTGGTACCCATTTCACCATCTCCTGGAAATAGCACTCTGAGTTTTCATTGGGAAACCACCTTCCCCCTCTCATTCTGTCTCTCTTCTGTTTTTTCTTTTTTTTTTTTTTTTTTGAGACGGAGTCTCACTCTGTCGCCCAGGCTGGAGTGCAGTGGGTGATCTCAGCTCACTGCAACCTCTGCCTCCTGGGATCAAGCGATCCTCCTGCCTCAAGCCTCCCAAGTAGCTGGGACTACAGGCACATGCCAGCACACCCAGCTAATTTTTGTATTTTTAGTAGAGATGGGGTTTTGCCATGTTGGCCAGGGTAGTCTCAAATTGCTGACCTCAAGTAATCCACCAGCCTTGGCCTACCAAAGTGCTGGGATTACAGGCATGAGCCACTGCACCTGCCCCCCTACCCCCATTCTCTCTCTAGTTTGAGTGGGGCTGACTCTACTTCTAGTTCAAGGGTTTGGCACATAACTTAGGTCTGCCCCATAATCACAACTCATCTTCTGGTGACAGCGATTGGATTAGGGATGAAAGTGGGACCAATCAGAGTGAATCCAGAGGGTTTTGTGGTGGTCGTTGGGAGGAGAAGCTCTCTCTGCTTGGGTTGGCTGGGAGGGCTGGGTGAGTGTGGCATCACAAGGAAGAAGAACCAAAAGAGAGAAGGTAGAACATGATGTGGAAAAACTTCTGGTGACATCATTAATCCCTGGACCCAATACCAGATCACTGAATTTTCAATTACACTTTTTTCTTTTCTGCCATTTAGTTTGGTTCTGGTACTTGTAACAAATGTCATACAGGCTTTATAGACACCGATTTTCTTAGGATTTTGTTTTTTATTCAATTTTTTTTTTTTTTTTTTTTTAAGAGGGGTTTGTCTGTCCCCAGGCTGGATCAGTGGATGATCTCGGTCACTGCAACTCACCTCCAGGTTCACCCATTCTCTGCCTCACCTCTGATACCACCACACCCGGCTAATTTTTTGTATTTTTAGTAGAGACGGGGTTTCACCATGTTAGCCAGGATGGTCTCGATCTCCTGACCTTGTGATCCGCCCACCTCAGCCTCCCAAAGTGCTGGGATTACAGGCATGAGCCACCATGCCCGGCCTCAATTTATTTTTATTTTTAAATTTTTTTTCTTTAAGAAAAATAGAGATGAGGTCTCATTATGTTGCTCAGGCTGGTGTCAAACTCCTGCGCTCAAATGGTCCTCCTGCCTCAGCCTCCCAAAGTGCTAGGCTTACAGGCATGAACCACGGCACCCAGCCCACTTTTTCGATTTAATCTAACAAACCTATATTAGTACCTTTCTCATGCCAAGTGCTGTGTTGGGTCTTACCAGGTTTAAAAATCAGTTCCATTCTTTGTCCTGAGGGAGGCTGTGCTGGAAGGTTTTCCAGTAATGTTGAATTCTTTATATTCATCATTCACCATGTATTTAATGCATGCTTACCATGTATCAGGCATTGTCCTCAGCCCTAGATATATCAGTGAACAAAACAGGCAAAGATCCTTGCCCTTATGGTGCTTATATTTGTGTGTCTGTGGCAAACAATAAATAATAAATATAATAAATAATCTGATATATTACAAAGTGATAGTGCCATAGGGGAAAAAATTGAGCAGGACAAGGAGAGTCAGCTTGCTCCAAATCTTGGTTCTGACTCTCAGAAAATTCTTTATATGGAAACCAAACTGCCTTCCTGTGCCTTCCTCCTGTTGATTCTGGTCCTTGGCCACACAGAACAAGTCTTCTCCTTTAAACCAGAAGTTCTTAATCTGAGGTTCATGGAGTCTTAGGCAATCTATGGATAGGCTCCACAGGCAGCCACATGAGCTCCTGAACTTTTTTTTGCAGCATTGTGAACTGTGGTGTTTCTTCTTAGGAAAGGGTCCATAGGTCCACCAGATTCTCATAGGGCTACATGTTTGTGGACATGTTCTATAAAAACAGGACTTCTGCTCCCTCCGGCATGTGAAGAAACCTTAGGCTTAAAGTGTGTCAAACTGCAGTTAGAGAGAATGCAAAGGAAACACAGCAGAAAATAGGGTGTGGAGAAGCCCAGAGCAGGCAGGGCCTGCTGAGGTCCCTGGGTTTCAGAAGAGGATCCTGGGAAAATGTCATGTCCATTATTCCCTTTACTAGGACCAATGTCTCACATACATCTGTGAATGAATGAAGGTGGGGTTCAAAATGACATCTCTTATTTCCTTGATTCTAAGGCACACTTCTGTGCTTCATATTTCTAAAATCAGGTTGCTTCTTACTACATTAAGTGTATACATTATTGTGATGCTTTGTAATCCCTCCAAAACCAGTTATTAAATTGATGGCACTTTCTTTAATTGGGAGGAATGATGATGATAATGATGAAAAGGAGAAGAAGAGGAGGAGGAGGAGAAGGAGGAGGGGAGGAGAAGCCCACTTGGGTAGGAAACCAGGATGACTTGTGCAAGAGACCTCCCTTTACTATGCCCAAGGATGAGCTGGCCACCCATAGGTGCTCAGGACCACACCCACATAGGTACCTGGGCTGCTCCGAATGGCTTCCTTCAGTTCCCTCTTCTCCTGTCTCAGTGCTATCAGTTCTGTCCGAATCGTCTCTTTCTCTTTCTCCAGCTTCTCTTTTTCTACCAAGTACCTCCGGGCATCCTCCTCGGCTCGGTTCTTGCCATACTTGTATTGATTGGCACCTGCAAAGATGTGGGGAAGGGAAAGGCCCTCAGTTCTGACCTCTGGCAGAGGTACTTGGGTGGTGTCAGCTTCTCTTTCAGCCCCAACTTCTCCATCTATAAATATTTAGACCTAGTCCCTTAGATATATTTAGTGTGAATCCTCTAAGGAAATAAGAAGCAAAAGGGAGGCCACAGGGCACAGGGACTAGGAGCAAGGCCTTGGAACAGATAGTCTGAGATTTGGGCATTTTTGACCTTCTTGGTTGTGTGACATTAGGCAAAAGTGACTGGTAGTGTTTTTCTGTGCCTTTCCCCCTTGACCTTAGTTTCCTCATTTGTAAATAAGGATACGGATACAATTTACCTCATAGAGTTGTGGTAAGGGTTAAATGAGATGATTGATGAAAAGCACTTAGTATGGTACCTGGCAAATAGTAAGGCTTAGATAATAATGATAATATTATTAAAAAACAAATTTGTGATGTAGAACATACTTTGGTTTTAAAAGAGCATGTTTTGTAGTCAGTTTTCAGATATTTATAAGTCAAGGAGACTGTTCCATATAACTCAGATCTCCAGAGATTCTAGACTTTGGACTACAGTCAGGCATTGTCCATTTTATTACTGGGGAAGGGGTTGGGGGAGGGAGGGACCTGGTGGTCTACTGTAGGTTCAATACTATGATGGACAATAAAAGCAAATAATTATGGAAAAAAATATTTATTATTTACTACACACAAGGCACTATATGCTGAGCCATTCACTTGCATTCCCACTTAGTCATCATGAAACTTATTTTTTTTATTTATTTTGAGACAGAGTTTCACTCTGTCATCCAGGCTGGAGTGCAGTGGCATGATCTCAGCTCACTACAACCTCCACCTCTGGGGTTCAAGCGATTCTCCTGCCTCAGCCTCCCAAGTAGAGTAGCTGGGACTACAGGTGTGCACCACCATGCCCGGCTAATTTTTGTATTTTTAGTAGAGATGGGGTTTCGCTATGTTGGTCAGGCTGTTCTCGAACTTCCGACCTCAAGTGATCAGCCTGCCTCAGCCTCTCAAAGTGCTGGGATTACAGGAGTGAGCCACTGCACCCAGCCCACAAAACTTACTATAATTAATATTCTTTTATTGTTGAGGAAACTGAGGCACACAGAAGTTAGGTCCCACTGCTAATGGTGGCAGAGCTGAGGTTAAACCCATGTCTCCATGTCTCTCTGACTCCAGGGTCCATGCTGTGCAATACTGCTCTACCTGGGCCAAGGCCATAGTTCAACCTCTTAGGGAAAGTTTTACTTTTTTTTTTGTGCACTATACAGAGGTGCACACAGCTTTATATAAGTTGGTGCAGAAAAATTCCTGCAGTTTATGGATAATTGGGGGTCTTGTCTAGCCACCTGCTGCAGGGATTGCAGTGGTCACCTAGTGACCCGTGCAAAAATCTGTTCCTGACACAACTACCTGCAGTTCAAGCCTGATCATAATACAGCATGGATGGCCTTCTGGCTTTCATTGTTACTGATGAGAAGTCAGCTGTTAATGTTACTGGGGTTCTCTTATACATGATGACCTGATTTTCTCTTTTGCCTTCAAGATTTTTTCCTTGTCTTTGGTATCAGCATTTTTACCATGATGTGTCTTTTGTAGATCTCCTTGCCTTTATCTTACTTGGATTTCACTGAGCTTCGTGGATGTATAGATTAATGTTTTTCAATAAATTTGGCAAGTTTCATCCATTATTTGAATATTTTTTATGCTCATCTGTCTCTCTTCTCCTTCTAGTACTCCCTGTACACATATGTTTGTGCACTTAATGGTGTTCCACAGTGCTCTGAGGCTCTGTCATTTTTCTTCATTCTTTTTTTCTCTTTGCTCTTGATTTGCATAATCTCTATTTTTCTATCATCAAGTTCACTGATTCTTCTACCAGGTCAAATTTACTGTTGTGCCCATTGAGTGAGTTTTTCATTTCAGTTATTGTACTTTTCAGCCTCATGGTTTTTATTTGGTTCTTCTTTTTATAATTTCTATCTTTCTGTTGGAGGCCTCTATCAATATATTATCAATAATATATCCCACATGACTATACTATATAGTATAGTATAGTAAGCATATAGCTATATTCCATATAACTGTAGCGTAGTTCCATATACGTATACTGTAGTGTACAGTTTAGTGTAGTGTAGTATTCAGTGTAGTCTATTTCCTCCTGCAGTATGAAGTCAATTTCTCCAGACTGTTGTTTATAAGTTACCCAGCTTATGGAATTTTGTTATAGCAGGAGGAATGGGCTATTATCAATAATATATTGATAGAGACTATCAATAATATAGGCTATCAATAATATAGACTATCTGTTAATACACTGTCATCTCCTGTTCCTTTATTTCTTTAAGCATGGTTTCCTTAAGTTCTTTAAATATATTTATAATGGCTGCTTTGAAATCTTTGTTAAATTCTACATTTGGGCCCTCTCTCAGGCAGTTTCTGTTGCTTGACTTTTTTCCTTCTGTATGGGTCACATTTTCCTGCTTCTTCGTGTGTCTCATAATTTTTTGTTGAAAACTGGTCATTTCAGAGAATATATTGTAGTATCTTTTGATATGCATCCCCCCAACCGGGTTGTGGGGTTGTTACTTTCTTATTTGTTTAGTGACTTGTCTGAAGTATTTTAGTGTAGTCTACTTCCTCTTGAAGTATGAAGCCACTGATGTTGCTCCTCAGAGGCCATAGCCTTGGCATGTATACAGTCACTCTGGGGTGACAGCGTATTAGCAGGGATTTCTGACTCTTTCCCTAATCTCCTGTTAAGCAGTCGGCCTCTGTTGCTATTACACCCAACTCTACTAATTGTCAGGTGTTTGGTCTATTGATTTTGACAATGCATCAATTACTCCACAGCCTGATCCAATTAAATTCAGCCCCTTTACAGGATAGTTCTGGAGGCCCATCTTTGAGATTTGTTCTAACCCTAGGAGGCCTCTTTTTATTTAAAAAATTTCTTTTAAAAAAAAAAATATATATATATTTTGGCGACAGGGTCTCACTCTGTCACCCAGGCTGGAGTGCAGTGGCACCATCATGGCTCACTGCAACCTCTGCCTCTTGGGTTCAAGTGATTCTTGTGCCTCAGCCTCCCGAGTAGCTGGGCTTACAGGTGCCCACCACCATGCCTGGCTAATTTTTGTATTTTTAGTAGAGACAGGGTTTTGCCATGTTGGCTAGGCTGGTCTTGAACTCCTGGCCTCAAGTGATCCACCTGCCTCAGCCTCCCAAAGTGCTGGGATGACAAGGGTGAGCCATCACGCCCGGCTGAGGGCAATTTTAGCTGTCTCTTTCTGTGGTTCTCTCTGATAAACTAGCCTATGATTTAGTTTATTGTTCTCATAACCACCAAATCTCCATTGTTTTTGAGAGCACCCTTTGGTTTACACTTTCCCACACTCTGTTCCAACTAAAGTCAGTTCTTTCGAGGAAGAGCTTTGGAATTCTCTGTTCTTATGGCCTGCCTTTCCCCACTCAGCAAAATCTCTGAGTCACTGCTCTGGATCCAGGGGTGGGAACGATGGCCTGTGCTGTGGTTTGAATGTTCGTCCCCTCCAAAACTCATGTTGAAATTTAACTGCAATTGTAACAGTATGAAAAGATGGGGCTTTGAGAAGTGATTTAGGCCATGAGGGCTTGCCTTCATGGGTGGGATTAATGCCGTTAAAAGAGAGCAAATTCAATCCCCTTTTGCCTCTTTGCCCTTCCATTTTCTGCCACGTGATGATGCAGCAAGAAGGCCCTTCTAGATGTCAACACCTTGGTCTTGGATTTTCCAGCCTCCAGACTAGGAGCTAATAATTTCTGTTCATTATAAATTACCCAGTCTCTGTTATTCTGTTATAGCAGCACAAAACAAATTAAGAGCCTGTTTCTCTTGGAGTGACATTCCTGTTATGAGCAGGGTGCTGGGTGGGGGCAGTACTCTGGTCTACTCTGCTTGCCTCTGCCAGCATGGAACCTCTGCCTTACAAGTGAGCTAGGATGAGGGCAATCAGGGCCCCAGTATTCTTGGCTTACCCTACCTGGGGCAAAGCCTTTGCTCCATCATCTGGGTAGAGGAAGGGAGCTTCCTACCTCTTGGCTGCAATCACCTGGAATTTAGCCTCTGCAGCATGGAGCTGGGTATGACAAAAAATACTGGCAGCCTGCCCTTCTTGGGGAGATACTGTAGCCCTTGACTGGCAGCTGGGGGAAGAAGGAGCCCTGTTTTCTTGTCTAGACACGCCTGGAGTGAAGATTCTTTCAAACTGAGTTGGCGAATAAATGGGTAGGTTGTAGCTCAAATGCCACAAACTCTCACTGTTCTAAGATGTAGCAAATTTTCTAGAATAAATGTTTCTTCATTTGCCCTTAGGAAAATTTCCAGACTTTAAATAATTGTTTGTTTTAATAAATTTCACCAGCTACAGCTGTTTTGCTAGGGAGTGGGTCCATGCAGCTTCTCACACCACCATTTTTCTCAGCAATCTACTTGGCCTCCATGATTCTTGCTTCCTGATATTCATGCCCTTTTATAGTCCCCTCCCACACTAAACAGTGCTGACCTGTGTAACCATTAGGATATTGCAGAATGACAGAGTGTAACTTCTAACCATAGGTCATAAAAGACCTTGCAGCATCAGCCTTGCTTTTCCTTCTTGGGTTGCTTGCTCTGGGGGAAGCCAGCTGTCACATCACAAGGACAAGCAACTCTATGAAGAGATCCCCATGGCAAAGAACTGAGGCCTCCTTCCAACAACCAGCACAAACTTGCCAGGCATGCAGTGAGCCATCTTAGAAATGGATCCTTCAGCCTGTCAAGCCTTTAGGTGACTTCAGATGACCGGCCAACATCTTGAGATCTCATGAGAGACCCCAAGCCAGAACTACCTATCCAAGCCATTTGGGATTCCTGACCCACAGAAACCATGTGATATAACATATCTTCCTGCTTATTGTTTAGAGGAGCTAAATTTTGGGTAATTTTTTATATAGCAATAGGCAATTAATACATGATCGTGGGCAAAATCCTTTGGCTATAGACTAGATGTTTACATCCCCCAAAATTCATATGTTGAAATCCAATCCCCTTTGTGATGGCACTTGGAGGTGGGGCCTTTGGTAGGTGATTAGGTCACGAGGGTGGAGCCCTCATGGGTGGGATTAATGCCCTTAGGAAAGAGACCCCAGGGAGCAAAAAGATGGTCATCACCAAGAAACAGGCCCTCACCAGACACCAAATCGTCTGCCACCTTGATATCAGACTTCCCAGCCTCCAGAACAATGAGAAATAAATTTCTGTTATTTATAAGTTACCCAGCTTATGGGATTTTGTTATAGCAGGAGAAATGGACTAAGATATCTTCCCTTTTATTTTCTTCAGTTTCTTCATCTAAAAAACAACCTTGTTGGAATTCATCAGTAGTTTTCCACTGTGGTTTCCCACTGCCCTTCAAGGAACCTCATGACCCCACGGTGATGGCTAACAGGAAAAGTGGAGGCCAAGTGGGCCTCAACCAGAGTAGCTCCACTTTTATTTTTCTTTTATAAACTGGGCTTTCATATAAGATTTGATTTGAAGAAAGGGCCTGCTTTTTTGTGTGTGTTTGTTTTTTGTTGTTGTCGTTGACATTTGGTGATTTCTTTAACCTTACATGCTTTTTTCAGTTTAGATTTCCATTTTAAAATGGGCATTTCACAAGGCCCTGCATTTCCAGTGCCTCTGAGAGTAGAGTGCAAAGTTACACAACAACCTTCTGATTGTTCAAAGAGGAAACTCAGGCCCAGAGAGGGGAAAGGACTTTCCCCAGAGGTACACAGTAATTCAGTAGTCAAGGGAGGAATGAGGAATGGAATACAGATTTCCTGACCCTCAGAAGGGATGATCTACACAAATGAAATGGAGTTATAATATAGAAAAGTATTTTTAAAAATAGGTATTAAAAAATAAAAGTAAGTTTTCAAAAAGCACGGAACAGAACTTGACTCTGTTGAGATGCAGGGGGAAGAAATGTAAAGGAACAAAGCAAAAACTTTTGGAACACACTGTCCCACAGGAAGCTGGCTTGTTCATAAAGATAAATCACACAGGAGCACAGATTACTGTTGGAAGTAAAACAGAATTTACAACAGAGTTGCCTGGCATACTTAGTCATTATTGTGCAGCGTGGCAATCAGGCAATTCACAGAGCTCCTGTGGGGTGCTAGGCAGAGCTAGGATGGGACACCAAGGTGAGCTGTGGCTTTCATGGCAGCTGGCTCCAGGGTATTTGGATGGGTTCAGTTCTCCACTTACTACCCCAGATCAGAAATCACAAATTGTTAGCTTCTGAAACAGACACAGCTTGTCAACAATCTCTCTCTCTCTCTATTTGGCCTCATTTGGTGCTAAATTAAAAAAAAAATAGTTGCTCATATTAAAAAATAAGTAGATTTCACCTAAATTCTAGATTTCTGGCCTCTTTTAAGTAATTGGCAAATCTGGTGTTAGAGGCCTGGTACTGCTGCATAGGAATCATCTGCTGGAGCTGAGCAGCAGCCTCCCTTATAGTTGGGACCTAGAAAACTGGGTACCAGTTTCCTACAGTACCTCCCCATCCCCCAACTCCCTGTCATTTTCCCTCTGAGGCCACATGCTAGCTGCCCTTTATCATTGTGCTTGCTCTGTGATTTTTCTTATGGTAGAGTATTTTCTTGCATCTCACTTTGCTCATTTATTTACCCACCAGGGAAACTGATTTTGAGATCCCTCCTATAGACTGCTTCCTTTCTTTCCTCCCTAGTCAGCAGGGGAGGCCCACACACAACTCACTGGAGGCGTGGCGTTTGACTTTGACTTGCGGGTCCACGCGATGGGACTTCTCACTGCAGGAAGAGGCGTGACGCTTCACCTGGGCCCCTGTGGGGCGCTCGGGCTCCTCGTCCTGGTGGGAGATGGAGGAAGACAGTTAAGTTCAGGCAGGCGCAGACTCATCAATGCAGGGTGTACTGCGGTCTTTGCTCAGCATGGAGTCTTCTTGCTCTGAGATCTTGGTCTTACATTTTTAGACTTGCATAGCACTCAAAAATCATATAGCACTTTTGCTAGCAGTATATCATTTGAACCTCGTACCTTCCTGCTGGGGGGCAGCAGAAGGCAACCCTAAACTGCAGCACCTGCTGAGAGGAAAATTAGAAAGTCTCAAAAGACTTTGGGTGGCTATATTTGATTTATCATAGATATTTTTGTCTTTAGAACATTTGGAAGTATCCTGATTTTCTGAATTGCCTCAAAAAGAAAACAGTCTTCCCTCAAGAAGAAAAGTCCTGGATGAGATGAGCCAGTGATAGAAGTGACATAACTTAATAGATTAATTATACATTTGTGCATGAAGAATATTAAGAATACTAAAAATCCAGTGAAAGCTTAGGAAACGAGTCAAATATGATAATAATGCAATATAATAATGATGTTGTCAACAACAGTACTATCTACTCCTCTGTATAGGACCTTCCAATGTCTAGGCACTGTGCTAATTTCTTTTTTTGAGTGCAGTGGTGTGATCATGGCTCACTGCAGCCTCAACCTCTTAGACTCAAGTGATCCTCCCACCTCAGCCTCCTGAGTAGCTGGGACAACAGATGTGCACCACCATGCCCAGCTAATTTTTGTAGAGACAGGGTTTTGCCATGTTGGCCAGGCTGGTCTCAAACTCCTGGGCTTAAATGATCCACCCACCTCAGCTTCCCTAAGTGCTAGGATTATAGGTATGAGCCACTGCACCCAGCCTAAACATTTTTTTTTTTTTTTAAGACAGAGTCTTGCTCTGTTGCCCAGGCTGGAGTTCAGTGGTTTGATCTTGGCTCACTTCCACCTCCTGGGTTCAAACAATCTTCCTGCCTCAGCCTCTTGAGTAGCTGGGGCCACAGGCATGTGCCACTATGCCTGGCTAATTTTTGTAGTTTTTAAGTAGAGACGAGGTTTCGCCATGTTGGCCAGGCTGGACTCGAGCTCCTGGCCTCAAGTGATCCACCCACCTCAGCCTCCCAAAGTACCGGGATTATATGCGTGAGCCATGGCACCCAGACCCCGCCTAAAATTTTACGTAAGGTATTATTTAATTCTTGCAGCCATCCAAGAAGGTAGGTTTTATCATATCCTTTTGGAGTCAGGAAGCGAAGACCAGCAGCCCTGAATCTGACTCAAACTTCACATCCTTAAGTGCTAAGCTGTCTTGCCACTAAACTCTGCAACTGAGAAAAACCTCAACCCGCATCCACAGGTTTATCTGAGTCTGAAGAAAGACCATATGAACAGAAGGATGACTGGAGAAATTTCTAGAGAAGGGAGTCCTACAGGTGAAAACTCAGTGTGTCATCCAGCACCGTCCAAGGCAGAGGTCCTGTCTGCAGACACATCTGTTGTCCCTGGCAGCTTAACTGTCTCTCTCTTCTGCTGTGAGGCCTGACCCACCCACCAGCGTCTGATTGGAATGTGGCTCTCCTCTCACTTTCTGAGGGAGGAGACAGCACAGGGCATGCTGCCAGGAGCATTCCAGGTCATGTGATGGCTACACAGGCCTCACTGTAAATTAGTAAGCTGGTATCTATCTCCCTGGCTTAGCAAGCAAAACATGGAGACTGGCCTGGGAGCTGAAGCTCCCAGATCACAAAGTCACCAGTTGAAGGCTTGCGGGGTGGCCCCAGAGTCAGCACCTGCCCCAGACACCACAGAATCAGCAGGATAAGTTCACAGAGTGGTAAACAGGAGGAGGGCCCCAGCATCTTGCTCAAACTGGAGACGATGCCTCACCTTTTGGTAGTGTTTGGGAGTCTACAGAGCCCTTTCTTTCTCACAACCTGGGTCTCTTTCCATGGCACCACCTAGCCTCTGTGCCAGGGATTCCTCATCCTGAGCCATGCTCTATGATAAGAAGGGGCTTCCCTTCTAGCTACTGCTGCTTAAATGAAAATGATCTTTCTGAGGCAGAAGGTAAAGGGAGCAGAAAGAGGGAGAGCTAATAAGTGGCCTTTGCCACATTCCTGAGCAGCCCCAAGGGACTGTACCTGCATCTTTTCGTAAGGAACATCATCATAGACTCGGGGCTCAGGCCACTGATTCTGGCAGGATCTTGCATATCTAGAAAATAAAAGGTATGATGACAATGACAATGACAATGACAATGATGCTTTGCAGCTTACAGTGCTTTCCTGTCCTCAGTCTCATTGATTCTGGCAGAAACTCTTTTTTTTTTTTTTTTTTTTGAAAGGGAGGCTCGCTCTCTCGCCCCCGCGGGAGGGGAGTGGCACAATCTCGGCTCACTGCAAGCTCCGCCTCCCGGGTTCACGCCATTCTCCTGCCTCAGCCTCCGGAGTAGCTGGGACTACAGGCGCCCGCCACCACGCCCGGCTAATTTTTTGTATTTTTAGTAGAGACGGGGTTTCACCGTGGTCTCGATCTCCTGACCTCGTGATCCACCCTCCTCGACCTCCCAAAGTGCTGGGATTACAGGCGTGAGCCACCGTGCCCGGCCGATTCTGGCTGAAACTCTTAAGGCAGGTCAGAAGATTGGTAAAAGCAAGATGGCAGGCAGCACTGTGTCATGGGCTGTGTTAGGGTGTCACAGACAGGACCAATGTGATTCTCATAACAACCTGCAAGGCAGGTAATTCATCACCACCATTCTATGAGTCAGAAAACAGAGATCCGAGATGGCAAGCAACCAGTGCAAGCTTCCACTGCTGGTGGTGACCGAGCTGGGACTCGAACTTGGCTCTTCTAGTACCGAATGCCATATACTAGCCACGTGCCCATGCTCCAGTGTGTGAAAGCTTAAAGTCCCGTGACATGAGGGCAGAGCCCAGGCCACTACTCCAAGGCTTCTCTACTTTTGCTCCTTCCATCCACACCTTGCCTCTGACTCTGGGCTACCTCCTTCAGCCAGCTCCCCACTCTTTGCTGGAAGAGGAAGACACCCACTCCAGCTTACCAAGGAAGCAGAGCTTTCCTTAGCTCCTCCCTTCCCTCCCAGTGCCCAGGGCTGGACTCAGCCTCTGAGAGGGATGGAGACAGGAAAGGTCCTGGGCAGGTGTGGCTGGTGCAGCTGACACTTACAGGAAGGAGTTGCGCCCAGCACTGACGATGCTGGTTAAGGTCTCCACATCCACGTAGTCATAGTGCAGCGCCTCCGGAGTGACTCTGGAGCCCATCTCCACCAGCAGCAGCCCGAGCCAGCGACCCATGTCTTCTGAACAGCTTGCCTGAAGGACAGGAGGCAAACGTGGAGTTCATTTTCCTACTGCCAGGGCTCCTGGAGACCTGTTCACTTCAGCCAAACCCAGAAATATTTGTAAGTACTGACTACGTACCCGATATTCAGGGGTCAAAGAGGAATAAGATTATAGCACACATCCACAAATCCAAGAGCTCCCTTCTTCCACCTATTCAGGTTTCCATTCAAATGTCACCTCCTCAGGGAGGCCCTCCCTGAGGACCTCTCTAACACAGAGGCCTCCCTGCCCTCACTTTCCATTCTCAGAGCCTTCCCCAACCATTAGAATATAAAACCAACATTTGGGTGTTCTCTGAATTTTTTAAAAAATATTTACTTTTTATTAGAAGAGGCCATTTCTCATATAACTTAATCAAAATTGTTTCTTGTGTTATAATTGCCAAATAATTACAATACTGTGTATAGGAAAATCTCCAAGAAGTTGCCAGCCAGCTAAACACGGACTTATGTTAATTCTCACTTAAAGAGCATCTTATACAATTAAATTAGCACACAGATGCTAAACTTGAATACATAAAGCACACTTTTTGCTAGAAAGTTTCGTGTATAAGATAAATGAGACCTATCTCAAACTACCAAAAATAAAAGTGAGTTACGGAGGCGATATTTTTTGAAATTTAAGAACTGAGAGAGGCAGTGGGTCTTGGGCAGAAAACAAGACCAAGAGGTCAGATTCTAGGACAAGACTAAGAGATCACTGGCCCTCTGTGGACCCCTGGATAAAGCACGTGGCTGCCCTGGCCTCAGTTTCCTTATCTGTAATGGCAGAAGGTAGTTTTCTGTTTTCCTCTAGTGTTAACATTTTAAATTCTAAATCGCCAAAGGGTTGCCATGTGGAAGAGAGAGTCCACGTATTCTGCATGACCTCAGAGAGGAGGCTAGTGCCCGTGAGTAAGAAGGACAGTGCATCGGTGAAATGAAAACACACTTCATTCACTCATTTGTTCAACAAATATTTCTAGAGCCCATAGTATTCTAGTGCTGGACATCATGCTGAGTTCTGGAAAAACAAAAGTATGCAGAATAGGCCTAATTATTGCCTTCCTGGAGCTTAAAGATTTCAACTCAGTATGGGGAAAATCTTTCTAAAATTTGAATTGCTCAATGGGAGGGGCAGTGGACCTTCTCCTCCCCCAGAGGAGGGTACTGGTGAAAGGTCTTAGGGGGATTCCAGAATCTGAATGGTTAGACCAGACTAAATGCTTTTCAGGCTTGGGATTTTAAGGTAAGGGAGAAAAAACAAACCTTGGTTCTGGGGCTGCCAGATTTAGTGAATAAAAATACAGAATGTTTTGTTTAATTTGAATGTCAGATGAACAATGAATAATATTTTAGTATTGATAAAGCTCCAATCTTGCATGGGACATGCCTATATTATTATGAAAATGTTTCAGGTACTGTTCGTGGCTTACCTGAAATTCAAATTAAGTGGGTGTCCTGTGTGTTGTCTTATAATCTACTTGGGTCACCTGACAGGAGTGAGGCTTGCTTTCCTTCCCCTTCAGTCCCCGTGGTGTCAGTAGCAAGGGCTCCCCCAAACAAAAACATGACACTAAGGCCAGAGTCCCCAGACCAAGCACCACTCGCACCCCACCCTCTCCTCTCACCTCCAAGATGGCCACCTCCTGCCGGTTGCGCAGGATCCTGAAGGCAAATGGGTGTCGGGGACCAAAGCCCGGGGCCACCTCACAGCCTTGCAGGGCGATGGCGTTCACATGGGTTCGCAGGTCCGTGTGGTCCTTGTGGAAATACAGAGTGTTGCACTTCAGGCGGCACCAGCGTTCCTTCCAGCCCTGGTTCACCAGCACGTTCAGGTACCCTGGAGGAGACAATGGCGTGAGGTTCCCATAACCTGCCCTGGGACAGCACGGGGACGCAAGGCGGCTCCATATGTCTGCTGGAAAGGCCTCGGGGTCCTGGTCAGCAATCTTTCCCCTGAGACCTCAGGGTGACCTTGGGCATGCATTTCTCTGAGTTTGTTTCTTAGCTGTGAAACATGGACTGATAATGGCATTCGTACATCTTTGCATAGCCTGTGGGCCACACCGAGCTTGATGAAAAGGGCAGGAACTACTGTATATGGTGTATAAAAAACACAACTCTTTTGCCTTTTCTCCCCAAATCAAAACTGTTACTGAAAGATGGAAAATAATGGATGATGCTGACACCCAGTGGCAGCATGTGGGAACAAAAATGTCTCACCCACATCATCTTAAAATTGACCGAGGCACAGCTGCCATGTAGCTAATGACCCATAGGTTTAGAATTCCCTCTTAATGTTTTAGATTTAAATTTGCTTATTTTTACCATAACGTACTCTGATTCACTGATTATAAAATATTTCTTTGTAGCCATATATTTATTTATGTATTTATTTTTTGAGACTGGCTCTCCCTCTGTCACCCAGGCTGGAGTACAGTGTCTCTATCACAGCTCACTGCAGCCTCAACCTCCCGGGCTCAAGTGATCCTCCCACCTCAGCCTCCCAAGTAGCTGGGATTACAGGCATACACCACCATGCCTGGCTAATTTTTGTATTTTTGGCAGAGACGGTTTCACCATGTTACCCAGGTTGGACTCAAACTCCAGGGCTCAAGCGATCCTCCCTCCTCGGCGTCCCAAAGTGCTGGGATTACAGAGGTGAGCCACTGCGCCTGGCCTTGCCATGTACTTTTATAATATTTTTTTCAGGGTTAGAATATTATTGCATATCCAAAATATATGATTTTTAAAAACTGGATTCCAGTACATGGAACACTACATTTACATGAGCAAAATGTTTTCCCCTTCAAATCACCTTTAATTCACATTGAATGCATTTTTAATAAAAAGTACCTAAATATTTTTCTCCAATAAATTTCCCTATAATATGGGTTGTTACTTATACACCTGGCACGTTCTATGCTAGAAAATAAGATACCCCTGTCTTGTTATCGTGGAGGAAACTGAGAAACTGAGGCCCAGAGATGGGCAGTGATTTGGGCTACAGTCACAGGGAGCATAGAAATACAGTGGTCAGCTGGCTTTTCCTTTCGTTGAGTGTCAGGGCCTCTGGGAAGGGAAGTGATGGGAAGGCCTAGAGTGTTAATGGAGTGGGGCTTAGCCTCCCAGGAGGCTTGGATTTCCTCCCCTGCCCTGGGGGTGAGGTGGATGAGGCATGAGGTCTCCTGGCCTCAGCCCCCGAAGCCCGCGCCCACAGGACCTGAACACCCTTCCTCCCCGTGCCCTGGACCCACCACAGCAGGGAACCTCCTCCTCGGTCGAGGACGTCTGCAGGTCATCGGCCAGTGTCTTCTTCTTGGAGAAGCCGATGATACGGGTGATCTTGCGGCCCGCAGCCCTGCTCATTGAGCCCTTCAGTTCTGCCAGGCTGCTCTTCTTCCCTTTGCCTGTTGGGGAAATGGGTCAGGGGAGTGGAGGGAGCCCCGAGTCCCACCCATCCTTAGTTTTCCTTGTGGCCTTTTCAGCCTGCACACAGGATGGGCCTGCAGCTCCAGGGATGGCAGGCCAGGTCACCTTACCCAGGTCACAGAGTGGTCAGAACCTGCTCTGCCGATGTGTGCCCATGGGCAAGGCCCCGCCCAGTTCCAGCATTCCCCAGCCTGAGCCCCCAGAGGCTCCTACCGTGATCACAGGTCTCCCGGCGGCCAAGGGTAGAACAGTTGTCACCCACGCCCACGCTGTCAGAATCTGAGGTCTGCTTCTCTTGGGACAGCCTCTGAGGAGGGACACAGACAGTCCCTCATCAGAGGGCACATTCAGAAGTACCCAAATTTCCCTTTATTGGTTCAATCTCCCTCCAACTCCCCCAGCACATGATAATTAGCTAACAAATGTTTGTCAGCAACTATCCTGTGCCTGATACCATACCAGGTATTGAAAAGACAACCATGACTTAGATATGGTTGTGTCTTTGGGCAATTCACAGTCCATTTGGGGAGGGAGGCAATTAATTATAACACTTTGAAATGAATGTCTTAGGAATTTGGACTGTATTTGGCAGGTGACAGGGAGCTGGGAAAGTATTTAAGTGGAACACTCATGTAATCCAAATTGATTTAGGAAGTTACTTCCAGTGGCATTGTGGGGGATAGACAAGAGGGGACAAGACTGGAAGCAAAAGAGCCACTTAAGAGAGTGTCATCCTGGTCATGATGAGACTCAACAAGAGCATGAACCAAGATGACAGTGAGGATGGAGAAAAAGAGATGAGCTGGCAGACATTTTCAAAACAGTCATGACGGGAGCTGGTGACCAGCAGGAGTCCATTACGATCCTAACTCGGAGGAGAGGATGGGAAGGGGACACACACCCACACACCCACACACAACATGTCAACAATTTCATTGCCAGCCCAAATTAGTTTTACTCATGACACCAACTCTAGACCATTCATCGATTCATTCATACAAGGTCCATTAAGTGTCTACTAGGTACCCTGGGATGTAGAGTGGAAGCAATGATGACTCTCTTACCACTTATTAGCTGTGGGAATGTGGGAAAGTCCTTCTATCTCCCCAAGGCTGGGTTTTTTCACTTGAATTCCACCCACTTCAGAGGGCTGCTGTGACGGAGCCAGCTCAAGTGAAGGCCCATGGACTGTATCATTTCTAACACCTGTGTGGTGTGCTGCCATCTTTCTTCAAGAAGCTAAACTGTGCCAGCCACACTTGGGCCAGGATTAAATGACATCCACCCACTTAAGAAGGTGGAATTACAGAGCTCTGAGGCCCCAAAGCCTTTCCTGCCAAGATCCTCTCAAACCAGGCTCAGCTTATGCTTCACCATAAGCATAGCACCGGGGTATGGAGAGGACAGGAGATCATGTGCACCTCTCAATTTCCAAAGGGCTGGAAACATGACAGCTGTCAGAAAGGGGACAGAACTGTCAAGTATAAAGAATCACCTCTTCAAATGGTGAAACAGAAGTTATGGCTCTATGTGTTCTGCAATGGTGTACAGATGGTAAGTTTTTCATCAGATAGAGCAAATACAAAGAGGTACTGTGAGCACTTTGGAATGAACTCGATGGTGACACTGCAATCACATGATTCTATAGACCCACCAATATCACATCCTCACCCTCACTCTCCACCCAAAATACCACCCCCAACATTCTAGTTACCCTCCCTGTGGATGCTCAACCACAGGAAAGCTCAACTCTGCAAGCTTGCTTCTTCTTCCCCTCTACACATCTTTCAAACTGTACCACAGCATGCTCTGGCAAGTGCGTGCACACACACACTAACACACACTGACACCATCAACGCTGCTTTCCCTCTGGCCTCACGAATGGCAAAGGCTAAGTGAGGATAGGGTTGAGTTTCCCCTCCTGCATCCACCTGGGCACGAGTACCCATCTTCCACTCCTGGTGACTCTGCCTGATCCCATACCTTTGCTTCTGTTCCCTCCCCTCAGCCCACCTCTGCCTCGGTGAAATCTTGCCTATGCCTTAAGGCTCAACATAGGTGCCCATCTTCCCTCACCCTTCTTGCCCCTCCAGCCAGCGTGGGCCCCTGTTCCACTCACTGTAGCTTTCTGGGATACTCTAATAGGCTGGTGGGCTCTCCTTTCTCACTGAGCTTAGCCATACTGGTCGTTTTCAGTTCCATGCTTCTTCCTGCTCCTGCACCTTTTCCCTCTGCTTAGAATGCCTTTTCCCTCCTCTTCCCTGCTAATTTTTCATCTTCATCTGAAATGTCACTTCCTCAGAGAAGCCTTCCTAGGGTGCTGAGGCAGAGGCAGGGCCCCAGGGTACCTGGTACTTTTCCCTCCTAGCACTTACACAGCTTGGCATTTATAAGTCTGTGTGACTATTTGATTCATGTCTGCTTCTTACTGGGCTGGAAGTGCTGTGAGGGCAGGGCTTGCACCTGTTTGTGTTTGGACTGCATTTCAGTGGCGAGCACAGTTCCTGGGGTGCCCCAGATACTTACCGGGTACCTGTCAAGCAGGTGCTCAGGATCCTGGCCTTGAGAGGAGGGGCAGCACAGTCTTTAAGAACTAGACTGTCTGGGTTCAAATCCTGGCTACGGTTCTTATTTACTATGTGACCTTGGGCAAATCTGTGTCTCAGCTTTCTCCTCTGAAAATGTACCTACCCAAAGAGTTGTTATGAAAATCACCTCAGTTAATACATACAAAGCATTTAGTACACTGCAGGGCATGCAGTCACAGTCTATAAATACTAGCCTTGATTACATCATGCAAGGCCCGTGTCTGTGGGTCTTAACCCTTCCCCTCGACTGTAATGTCCTTAAGGGGAGGACTTGGGTCTGAGGCCCTTTGTTACCCACAATACCTGGCAATGTGTAGGTACTGGGACATATTTGCTAACAGCCTGACCAACTGGCTAATGACTGCTTTTCTCGTGTTCCAAACAGGCACACTCCTTCTCTCTCTTTTTTTTTTTTGTTTAAATGAAGCTTCGCTCTTGTTGCCCAGGCTGGAGTGCAATGGCATGATCTCAGCTCACCACAACCTCCGCCTCCCGGTTCAAGCAATTCTCCTCCCTCAGCCTCCTGAGTAGCTGGGATTACAGGCATGTGCTAACACGCCCGGCTAATTTTTGTATTTTCAATAGAGATGGGGTTTCTCCATGTTGGTCAGGCTGGTCTCCAACTCCTGAACTCAGGTGATCCGCCCGCCCTCGGCCTCCCAAAGTGCTGGGATTATAGGCATGAGCCACTGCTTCCAGCCTACTCCCTCTCTTTCTCTTTCTTTCTTTCTCTCTCTTTTCTTTCTTTTTTCTGAGACAGGGTCTCACTCTGTTGCCCAGGCTGGAGTGCAGTGACGCAATCACGGCTCCCTGCAGCCTCCACCTGCCAGGCTCAAGTAAGTCTCCTACCTTAGCCTCCTGAGTAGCGGGGACTACAGGCATGTGCCACCACACCTGGATAATTGTTTTGTAACTTTTTTGTTTTAGAGATGAGGTCTATGTTGTCCAGGCTGGTCTTGAACTCCAGGGCTCAAGTGATGTGCCCGCCTTGGCCTCCCAAAGTGCTGGGATTATACACCCTCCTTTTCTAATTGACAAATTTCAACTTATTTTTCATGGCACAGTTGCAATGTGACCTCCTCCTGTCCTGGCAGGGTGCATCACTCCCTCCTCTGGCTTGTACTGCACTTTGGGCGCAGGCACTCATTTGTTCATGCATTCATGACTTCAGGAGACATTTATTAAGCACCTACTGTTGTGCCAGCTCTGTGCTGGGCACCTACAGTTTGGCAGTTGCCTGACTTTCCCTCCAGCCAGTTAGTTCCCCTGGGGTTGAGCCCATGTTGAGTGGCCATTGCCTGGCCTGGGGCAAACCTAGTGGAGACAGATATACCTTGTCCAGGTCCAACTTGCACAGGAGGACTGGGGATCTGGGAACCTCCACTCCCTCAGCTCCCCCAACTGGCTTGCTCACTTCTCGGATGACCTGTAAAGAGGACACACAGCTGTGAACGGGTGGGCAGGGAAGCTGTTGATGCAAAGGAAGAATGGCGTCTGTGTGGTGAATGCTGTAGAACAGAGGGTCAGGGCCACTGTGGGGAAGAGATGGGCTGACACAGCCGCCCACATATGTGTGGGGCACACTGGGGTTTGTAAAGGCTTTCTCCCATATCTGTCCCCTGGGTTGAAAAGATACAAGGATGGGGACCAAGAGGCTTATTGCTAATTAGCTGTGTGGTCTTGGAAGTGCCACTTCCCTGCTCTGGGCCTCAGTGTCCACATCTGCAACATGGGAATATACTAGTCCTCTGCTTCCCTCCTTGGGTTGCCTGAGGACAGTGTGACCGTGAATGCGAAGAGTGATGGGTACCATAAAGCCTCACAAGTGTGAGGGACCTGCTTCTGTGACCATGTGCACCTTTACAGCAACCTGTAGGGCAGCTGGAGTTATCACCTCCATCTCCTAAAGGCATCCGCTCACTTGCCAAGGCCACACAGCAATAAGCATGAGATCAGGAAATAATCACAGCCACCAGTTGTTGCTCACCTAACTGGTGGCTTTCTGTGGATTATCCCATTTTATCCCCCACCAGCTTTGTAAGCCCTGAGTTACAGCTTAAGACGATGAGCCTCGCAGAGGGGAAGCCACCTGTTAGGTGGCAGCAGAGCCAGAAACTAAATGCAGGCAGTTCAGCTGCCCACTGTTAACCTCTGGGCTGACGGCCGCCCAGGATCAATGTCAAGGCAAGTCTCTTTTAACTCCAGTCTAGGGATCCATCTGCCGACCCAACCAGCTCGTGGAGGGTACAGGCTCCCCCAGCAGGCAGGTTCTCTCCCTTCCTTCCCTCCTGAGACAAAGGGGTAATGAGAAACACCAAATGTTCCATCATGGGGGCTGGTTATCACAGGAAGGAAAGGGCTGGGTGGGGAGGGAGGTGTTTGGTTTCATTGTTCCAGCAGGAAGATCAGAGGAGGAAAGGACGGTGTCAGAGTGAAGTAGAGGCGGTGCAAGGATGGGGTCTGCTGTAAAGGAATGGGGGGTGGGGCATCGCAGTCATCACAACAGTAATTACTGACAGTTACCACACACTCACTGCCTGGCAGGCGCTGTGCCAAGTGCTCTTCAGAATCCAAGGACCATTTCACAGATGAAAAAAACAGGCACAGAGGGGCAAAGTCATTTGCAGAAGGTCACACAGCCAGTAAGTGCCCCTTAGGCCTGGGGCTTGCACTCAAGTATGGGTGCCACAAAGTCCCCTCTCCCATGTCATCACTATGTCATCCTGCCTATGGCCTTTGGAGTAGATTTACTTCTTAGCTTCAAATTCTGGCTCCAACCACTTTGGTTGTATGACCTTTGGCAAGTCACATAAGTTCTCAAAGCTGTGTCTTAGTTTCCTCACCTGTGAAATGGGAACAATAATATTTTGTCCCATTTTCAAGCAGAAATGAGGTCATGTATGTAAAGCTCTTGGCACAATGCATGGTACAAAGTAAGTGCTCATTTTGTGGGGACTCTCATTGTTCCATGTGGCTGCAGAGGCAGAAACTGGCCCATGGGTGGTCATTACAAGGATGCACGTTTCAAGGCAAGGGAGGATTTTTCCTTTGTTGTTGTTATTGTTTTAAGAATTCACAGGTGTAATGATGAAATCAGCTTCCTTTGTAGATACTAAGCCTCCAGTTCCAGGAGGTATACAAGCACAGGCTGAATAAGCCCGCAGTAAGGATTTGGAAAGGGAATTCAAATAACCAGAAGGAACACAGGTCTCCAGCATGAAGTCTGCCTCTTGGAGATATCCGAGGCCCATTTCCATACATAAGCCCTAGCCACGCACAGGGCACTTGGGCTCAGGCACTGAGCAAGAGGCTCTTCCAGGGACAGGAGCCAGCTCTACTGAGGGCTGGCTTGCGGAAGAGAGAAAGGGTGAGAAGGCGGGAAGGTCAGGTGCAGGCCACACACCTTCAGCCACTCCTCGGCCTGCTCTCGGCTCTGCAGTGCCAGCACCAAGACCTCGGTAGCCCCCTGGGTGAAACGCAGCTCGTGCCTCTTGTGCCGGCTGTCCTTGGGCACGTAGATGATGCTGCAGGTATCCAGAGCCAACCTCAGATGCGGCTGCCGATCCTTGGAGCTTTTGTAACACTGGACAGGGAGAGAAATGCATCAGGATCTTCTGAAGTAGAGGGTAGAGGAGGGAGATATCCTCACACAAAGGCTCGGGGGAAGCCCAACCTCCCTTTCGAGACCTCCCCCACCCAGCCTAGCCATGGGCACTGTGTGAGGATAGCTGAAGGGTCCAGGCCGTTCACCCTGAAAGATAAACCTGGGAGGAGGCATCTTTGGGCAATTTTCAGTCACAAGTACCTATTTGGGAAGAGGCAGAATGTAGCACAATCCTAGGAAGACCAGGTTAGCCTAAAGAACTAGAGAAGAAGTGGGCTGGCTGGGGAGGAAGCCAGTTAAAAATCTACCTGGCAGGAATTTGGGAGACAGAATTCTAATGGAGATGGAGGGTTGGCCTTGGGAAGTCAATAGTTTACGAATAATGATTCTCACTTCCCCATTTTTTTAATGAGCCCAGCATTACCTTCATACCAGAGCCAGTCAATGACATCATGAAAAGAGAAAATTATAGGCTAATTTCTCTCATAACCCAATCGCAAAAGCCCTGAACAAAATGCTAGCAATTGGATTCCAGACGTATATAAAAAGCAACTACATCAAGACCAAGTGGGGTTTATTCTAGGAATGCAAGAGCGGTTTGACATTCAAAGATCAATTGTATCATTAATCATATGAACAGAAAAAAAGGCCAAAAATCACATATCTGAATAGAGCTAGAAAAAGTATTTGATAAAATTCAGCATCCATTTAAGTGAACTAAGAATAGAGGGATCTCCTTAATGTAATAATAAGGAACATTTTCATCTACAAACAACCCACAGCAAATGTCATCCTGAATGGTAAATTATTATTATTACATTTAGAGACTGGGTCTTGCTTTATCACCCACGCTGGAGTGCACTGCTGTGATCATAGCTCACTGCAGCTTCAAACTCCCAGGCTCAAGCAATCTTCCTGCCTCAGACTCCTGAGTAGCTGGGACTACAGGTGCATACCACTATGCCTGGCTAATTAAAAAAAACATTTTTTTTTTTTTTTAGAGACGGAGTTTTGCTTTGTTGCCCAGGCTGGTTTTGAACTCCTAGCTTCAAGTGATCCTCCTGCCTCAGCCTCCCAAAGTGCAGGAATTACAGGCATGAGCCATCATACTCAGCCTTAACAGTGACTTCCCTTTTGAGCTCTAGACTGAGACAAGGATGTCTGCTCTCCCACTTCTGTTTGCATTGTGCTTGAGGTCCTAGCTACTGCAATATGTGGAGAAAAATACAGAAGGGGCAGGATTGGAAAGAGGTTGGTCATGTCCCTTGGACTAGTGCCGCCCTGCAGTGAGAAAAGGTCATGTTTCAGATGCATTCATGTTGGGCAAGGCTTGTCAACAGACTTCTGGGGAGAGAAGCTATTCTTTTTCTGAAATTATGTTTATCCTCTTACTTTGTAATTAAAGGTGCTCTTTCTTTTATGAAATGATAGGATGAGAGATGGTAAATATAAAAAAACCCTTCTTAAAAAAAGCAAGTAATAGAACGATTGAGTTTTTTAGGGGATTCGTTTTATAAAAGACAGATGTATGGAAATGAGGGTAGAAATGTGTACACTAAAGCTATTATAATAGTGGTTATCTCTTGATCAAGGAAATTATTGACGTTTGGTCAATAGTTTTTTTAAAATCACTTTTCATTTGTTTTTCTCTAGTTTTATAAATAAGCACATTTACTTGCATAATGAAAAACAACAAAAATTTAAAAGTGATAAAAAATTCTTTTTTTTGGCAAAACAAAAACATGGTAAAGCCTGTATCAGGTCTTTTTTTTTGGTTTTTGAGATGGAGTCTCACACCGTCGCCCAAGTTGGAGTGTAGTGGTATGATCTTGGTTCACTGCAACCTCAGCCTTCTGGTTTCAAGCGATTCTCCTAACTCAGCCTCCCAAGTAGCTGGGACTATAGGCACACACCTGGCTAATTTTTTGTACTTTTAGAAGAGATGGGGTTTCACCATGTTGGCCAGGCTGGTCTCGAACTCCTGACCTCAAGTGATCCACCTGCCTTGGCCTCCAAAAGTGCTGGGATTACAGGCGTGAGCCACCGTGCCTAGCCCAGGTCTTTAAATTTGAGAGAGAGAGAGAGAGAGAGAAAGAGAGGCACAGGGTGTGTGTGTGTGTGTGTGTTTAAATTCTGCTCCAGTGGGGAAAGTCCTGATCTTGGGAGCATGGGGGCTTTGAGCTTCTGTGCACAAAGTCAATCCAGGTATGCCCAAGGCAGACATACCCGCATGTATGTAGAGACACACCCACATGCAAGTCCACGTGAGGCCAAGGCACATGGCTGCTGCTGACCACTCACCAGGAGCTGGTCCTCCCTGATGACCGTCAGCTGCTTGGCCCACTGCCCGAAACGCTTTTTCCGCAGCAGGAAGGCACATATCCTGCATTCCCTCACCAGGTGCATGGAGGCCTCCTCTGAGGGCCACTGGTGTCGGGGCTGCGGGCTCTTCCCTTCCTCCTCCTCCTCATCGTAGGACTCATAGGAGCTGCTCATTGCATCAGAGTCATTATCTGCAGGCGTCATGGGAAAGGATCCATCACTGTGCCATCCTGGGGAAGCACCTTCTCACCCCTCTGCAGTGATCCCTGCACTGGGGCCTGAGGCTAGGAAGGCATGGGCATAAGGCATGACACTGGTAATGACTAAGGCCCCTACTTTTTTTTTGGAGATGGAGTCTCGCTCTGTCACCCAGGCTGGAGTGCAGTGACGTGATCTCGGCTCACTGCAACCTCTGCCTCCCGAGTTCAAGCGATTCTCCTGTCTCAGCTTCCCAAGCAGCTGGGATTATAGGCACCCACCACCACACCCGGCTCATTTTTGTATTTTTGGTAGAGATGGGGTTTCACCATGTTCGCCAGGCTGGTCTCCAACTCCTGACCTCAGGTGATCCACCTGCCTTGGCCTCCCAAAGTGCTGGGATTACAGGTGTGAGCCACCACACCTGGCTGGCCCCTACTTTTGCACTTTGTTGTACTGATTTATCCCTTGCTTTGCGAAATTGGTTACTTCCCTTCTCAGAGCTTCAGTGTCCTCATCAGCAAAATGATCACAATAAATGACAGTACCCACTTCAGCCGGCTATTTGAAGACCAATGCATGGACAGTGTTTAGCCAAGTGTTTGGCACCCAATAAATGCTCAATAAATTTATGCTATTGTCATTACCCCTTCATCTTGACATCTGTTGTCTCTGGTTATTCTCACAATAACCCAGCAAATCTCCATTTTATAGATAAGGAAACTTGAGGCTCAGCGAAAAGAAATTACTCACCTAAGATCAGTTATCAAAAGTCAGGGAAAGGGTGAGATCCAGGCCTCCTGATTTCCATTCCAGTGGTCTTTCCACTGAGTGCTGGGGTCACCCAAAACAAGGGCGTTTGGGCCTCTCTGGTGACCATGGTCTGGGTTGAGGGGCTGGTGGGCACACCCATGCTAAGGGCCAGGACAAGGCCTGCCCTTTGCAAGGGCAGAAGCCCTGCCCAGCATCTGGACGCCCACCTGGTACTTACAGGAGCTCTTAAGCTCGCCGTTCACCCTGGTTGCAGGGTAGCTGCTGTCTGCGTCCTCATAGTAGCCATCCACAATCGAGTGTGAGGGGCTGCAGCCATCTGTGGGTTGTCAGAAAGAGCTGCACTTTGGAGAAATGCAGGCAGACTCCAGGGGCCGGGACTGGGGGAGACCCTGACACCCCTGCTCCTCCTCAGGGAAGAGACAGCAGGCACTCTGAGCAGCTCTGGCCACGGTGTGAGGCCTCCTCTCTGCATCTCATCTGTTCTAGCTCCCCACAGTCACTCTGCTCCTGTCACCAGAAACTGCCCTGCTGGGCTGTCATATCTCCTGGCCTGTATTCATGCTTTTCCCTGTGCCCTCTCTCTTCTACCAGAGGACTTCTCATCTGTCAAGACCCAGATCAACGATCTTTCCTCTGACTTTCTCAGGCAGTGAGTGGTCAGCTCCTCCTCAATGACCCCAGAGCATTGCATGTGTGCATGGTGTGTGTGTGTGTGTGTGTGTGTGTGTGTGTGTGTGGTGTGTTGGTCACAGCTCTGATTTTTGCACTGCAGGGAGCAATGTACCAGCTGCTTGGGCTAAGACCTCCCTCCCTGCTCTGCCTTCTCATCTTCTTCCACCTCAGCCCTTCCTCTTACTTCTTTCTAAACCTCTGGGACTGCAAAGAAAGAATTGGACTAGAGGAGATAATAATATCATGCATAATAGTGACTACAACTACCTGTGCAGATTTTCACAACACCTTCCCATTTGGAGCTGGGAGGTAGTACGGTGCAGTGCTGGGGTTAGTGGGATGTCTCAAACTGTATTCTGTATCAGAATCACCTGGGGAGTTGTTTGAAAATAGACACCCCTGGGCTGTATCTCCAGAGATTCTGGTTCATTGGAGTGGGCTGTGCTGAAGAATCTGCATTAAAAAAATGACTAATAGGAAAATTCTAAACATCCATAAAAATAGAAAACATATTGGACTCCAATGAGTTGGGAAAAATTTATTCAATGATTTTTTAAAAAGGTTATTTTGATGCAGGCAGTCCCTGGAACATACTTTGAAGTTCAGATGGTTAAGAGCATGTGCTTTGGGATCAATCCAAGTTGAGTTCAAATCCTATCTCTATCATTTACTGAGTGACTTCAAAAAGAAAAGTCTCTCTGTATTTCAGACTCTTCATCTGGAAAGTGACATGAGCAATTCCCACCTTGGCTTAGTGATACAATTCATGTCAATTCTTAGGACAGCGCCTGGCACACACGATATGCTAAACAAGTGCCAGCTGTTATTACTGTGATTGTCTCCTTTGATTCCCACAAGGCAGGGAGGTAGATATCAGCCCCATTTTACAGACAAGGAAACAAGCCACACACAGTTTGCTGGTGACAGAGCCTGGATCAGAACTGAGGGTGCCAGCTCAGGGGATGGTGCACATCCCCCCTCCCTTCACCCAGTCCAACTCACTCTCACAGCATACTGCTCTTCAGAATGCTGCTCTGGGCTCCTAGCCCCGCCTGTGCATCTGTTTTCTGAAGATGGTAGCACTGACATTCCCAGTAACTGGGACACCCAGTTCTACCTCCCAAGTGAGGCTCGGAGCCCGCCTTTCCAGCAGGCACCCTGAGGCCTCAGACGCTGGACATCTCCTGGGAGGTGAACAGGGGTGTCAGGGCCAGAGGTGTGAAGTAGGGAAGGGTGAGGGGGCATGGGGACACAGTACTCAGACACCTGGCAGGGCTGGATGCTGTGCGCAAGAGGAAGGATACTCCCTGATGGGCTTGGCATGCTCTCCCTGGACAAGGTTCCCGGCCCTTCCTGAAGCCCTCCCTTTCCTTCTGCCCCAGGATTCCAGCTGCTTCTGGGAGGTGCCTTCTCTGCCCTGTCTGAGAGGGAAGTGAGTTCCCTGAGGAGGTGAAGGAGCCCCATCTAGCCAATAGGCTTGACCTGGGATTCAAGGCCCAGCAGCACTGTTCCCTGTCCTTGAATGTATAAAATAAAGTTGCCTGTTTTACATCCCAACAGCAGTTTGTGATAACATGGAACCTGAGACTATCAAGGCTGAAGAGGGCTGTGGATTACCTGGTCCAAGCACCACAGCCAAAAGGTGCAATCAGCCCCAGGTCCCTCAGCTGAGGAATGGATAAGCCCAATGTGGTCTATCCGTATGGTGGGAAGTGTTCAGCCATAGAAAGGAAGGAAGTTCTGAGGCATGCTACAACATGGATGAACCTAGAAAACATGCTAAGTGAAAGAAGCCAGACACAAAAGGCCACAGATTATATGATTCCATTTATGTGAAATGTCCAGAATAGGCAAATCCATATGGACAGAAAGTGAATTGGTGGTTAGCAGGGGCTGGGGTGGGGAATGGGGAGTGACTGCTCAGTGGTACGGGCTTCCTTCTGGGGTGATGACAATGTTTGGGGACTAGATAGTAGTGATGGCTGCAAACACTGTGAATGTACTGAATGTACTAAATGCCACCTGTTGGACAGTTTGAAATGGTGGAAATGGTTAATTTTATGTGCATTTTATCACGATAAAAAAATTCACCCATGGTAAAAAGCACAAACAGTAATACAAAAGAGTATGAATGAAAAAATATGTTCCCTTCACCCATATTTCTATTAATTTCCCACAGGAAAATCCTGTTAATAGTTCCTTGCATATCCTTGAAAAATTGTTAAAACGGATGCATGCATGTGTGTATGTGTATGTGTGTGTGTGTGTACATCCTATTTAAAAAAACAAATGGAATTGTTGTACGCAGTATTTTGTGTTTGATGATTTCAATGACATAATAAAACTGATATGTCTGTGCTGATCAGAATTCATTTTAGAAATTTGATTATTTTGTGGTGGTTGCAGAGCATTCCACTGTGCTGCTGAATGACAGAGCAGCATCACACAAACATTACCTTATACAAATTCAACTACTCATGCTGAGCCATCCAAACATTAGGATATAGTTTCTTATATGTAACGTTAAGTCCTTTTACCCAAACAAGTGACTTCATCTGATCTTCATTCAAAAGAATGTCCATGTGTTGCAATGCTGGAGGAAACCGATGAAAAGACCAAAGGCTCTCCTTTATGGCCAATTTAAGGGATTTTCAATGGTAACTTGTACCAGTGCCCGCTAAATTATTTTATTGCATCCACCTACTAGTAAAAATATATACATATATTTATGTTTATTTTTGTATGTTATATATGTATAAACTTTTTTTAATAAATATGCTATTATCAGATTATAAATACTACAAAACATTCACATGGAACTTATTAAAAGATGTGTTGAATTAAATAGAAGTAAAGCTTCTGGTATTTCTACCTACATCATCTTATGAACCCCTGGGTACCCCCACTCTACTCTGACAACCTCTGGTTTAGACCCTGTGCTTTTTATTTTATGCATTGACTCGATAACCTAACCCACCTGTAGGATGTCATTCTACTGAAACAATTTCACCACCCACTCGAGAGGAGCACTTGGGTTAGCAGCTGTAGTAGGGGGAACAGTATAGTGGTGGTCATCTGTGTAGCTGCCTCCTAGCACACAGACACGGTGCATCTGGTTCCTCTTTCTTGTTTTAAGGGTGGAAGAACAGAGATCCAGAGGGCAAGAGGATTTTCCAAGGCCACACAGATCTGGGACTAGAGCCTAAGCCCCAGCCCCTGGGGCCCCACACATTGGTCCACCCAGGCTGTCACCAAAGAGGCCAGGTGCCCAGGGCAGCTTCTCCTCAGCCAATGGTGACACGGTTGGGAGGGTGACAGGCTTGCAGTTCCAGCTCCCACAGGACACAGAGGAACTTAGATCTGGCTTCTCAGGGAGGGGAAGTCCCCAGCCCCAACAAGGGGACCAGAACTTACTGTGGGAGCTGATGTACTCAGGTGACTTGCCGGGTCCCAGAGGAAGGGCCTCTTCATAGTAGTCCTCAGGGGGAGGCTTGTTGGGGAGCGGTGGAGGCAGGTCGGCCGCCTGCAAGGGGACAAAAAAGAGGGCTAGGGGAGCGGAACACGGTGTGGAGAGGGAGGCTGAGGGAGACGGAGGCAGGAGCTCACAGAAGGCAGGAGGCAGTGTGAATGTGAAGCCATACCTTTTAATAGAGCCACAGAGCTGGTAAAACTTGAGGGCATATTTATCCAGTGCTTCTTACCCCAAGTTTTTTAATCATCAGGGTTCCCCTGGAATGTCTGCAAGTTTTGTGGACTGCCAAACAGTAGTAGTCATACTTTTTACTGAGCACATGTAGAATTACCAGAAGCTACTGTGAGTTCTGCACTACTCTGTAACCACGTCTACACACACACGAGGTGCAGTAGGACAAGGAAGCATGAGGCCTGTTCTTTAGTGAGGCAGAACCACCCGCAGCTGAGTGCTGAGCCACTGGGCCAGGGGAACCGTGGCTTTACAGCTAAGTTCTGCCACGTGTGAGTTGTGGGACATGGGTCATATCACTCATTCTCTCTGAGCCTCAGTTTCCTCATCTGTAAAATGGGGATAACAATCGTGCCAGCCTCATTCAGTTGCTGTCAGCATGTAAAGGACATGGTAAGTTGTTAGTGACTGGTACTGTTGCTGGTGATGATGACAATGAATTATGCAGTTGACAGACAAAGCTTGTTGTGATTATGAGCCCCTTGCTCTAATTTCATGGCCCCAAGGTTGGGCATCCTATATCTGGTCCAGTCTTTCATTCTGTAGGTGACAAACTCAGGCTCAGAGAAGAGAAGCGACTCGCCCAAGGCTACACAGCAGAGTCATGGGGGCGCGCAGAGGTCACCCAACTCCTGGTCCAGAGCTTTTTCCATAGCCCGGCTTATGTTATGCAATCAGAAGTTGGGCTGGTGACGTCCTTCGGGCCTGAGGGCACAGATAAGTTCACCACATTCTCCCTGCTCAGCACAAACACAGTGACTTCCCAGTCAGGAAGGTGGCAAAATAAAGAATAAAAATAAAAATACATAAGGAAAAACACACAGTGAGCACATCACGGGCCATTGAAATGTTCACACGGTGCTGCCTGTGCCCTCACCCACAACCCGAGAGAGACAATAGGGTCCAAAACCGCCAGGAGGGCACCCAGCGTGAAGGGGAGAGCTTCCCTTGCCTCCTCCAGAGGGACAGAGGCCCTGAGGTGTGGGAACCCAGGCCGTGACTCACGTTTTTCAGGCATGGGCTCTTGGCTGGCTCAGGGCTGGCTCCTTTGCTGGGCTGCCCATCATCCTCTGGCATGTCCCGAAGGTCACTCAGGTCACAGTCTACAGAGGGACAGGCCATTGGGCAAAGAAAGCCAAGGATGAGCAGCACAGCCCAGGGGAAGGGGGCTGGATTTGGGGTCAGCAGACCTGAGTGTGAGGTCGGGCTCCACCACCCCTCCATTAGTAACCCTAAGCAAATGACTTATGACTCTGAAACTCATCTGTACACTGGCAGCAATGATGCCTGCCTTGTCTGTTTTCCAGGATTATAGAGAGGATCAAATAAAATTATACTTGTTTTCGTACTTTGGAAATATTTGAGGGTTATGTTATAAAGGCACAGTGTGCTCCCTAAGTCTATGAGTCCCCAAAACTCTCTCACCAAGGCCTGTAGCTTTCTTTCTGTGTTGAACAGGGCTGTCTTCCCTCAGGATAGAGCTAGGATGGCAGGTACTCTGCATGCAGCCAGCTCAGCTGCTCCCATGCCCATGGCAGCCTCGCAAGCTCTCATTTCTGCTGAGCCACTGCACCGCTCAGCCCAGTGTCTTAAGTGGCAATCACCTGGGAGTGGCCGGCAAAGAAACACCCTAATGTGCCATGCCTTCTTTGGACTGCATGGTCATCCCTACCATTCCTCAAGTCTCTGAGCTGAATTCCTATTCCTATGCAGACTTTGATTAGACTTTCAGAGCTGGCAGAGCCCAGAGGGGCCAAGGACTGGCCCAAAGCAACTTAATGATGCGATGTTAGAGCGAGGCCCAGCCCAGTCGGGGGACCCTTCTGCACACACAGGGAAAGAGGGATGGCTCCGTAGCTGAGGTTGGGAGATGGTCACTTACCAAATTCTTCAAAGAGGGACTCCACGAAGCTGGGCCCCGAGTGGAGGTCTGCTGTGTTCACATACAGGTAGGAGACCTCCTTTGCTGTGAGGAAGAAGTGGGACACGCCAGCTGTGAAGGAGGAGGGACCAGGTCTCCCCCGTCCCACTCATACTTCTAGCCCACATGGGACACAGTGCTCACTTTGCAAAGCGCATTCAAGTCCTAAATTATTTCACTGGTTTTCAAACTTTGTTTTAGTTTTTACACTGGTATTGAGGATCTCTTTCTTCAAGTAAAAGGATGCCCAGAAGCCCAGTATGGAAACAGATTACTGGGGCCGTCAGGCATATGCTAGGGTATGTGCGTGTCATGTGTCAGGTGTGGTGGGTGTGTGAGGGGCTGTGTGCGTGTGTTGTAGGTCAGTGTGGGGGGTATGTGGGTGTGTGTGTTCTATGTGAGTGTGTGTGTTGTGTGTGTGTGTGGAGGGCAGGGGTGAAGGAGTACAAAGAGCACAGCCAGGGCTGTCGGTGGGAAGGTGGGGCCCCAGTGGACAAGGACATTGGGCAAGAGCTCGCATGGAATGCATTGGACGCTGTGTCCAGGGCTTAGCCTTCCTCCTGCGGCAGCCCCTGGGGGTGGGGGTGGGGCAGAGGTTCCTGCATGTTCTTGAGTCAGGTGAAGGGAGGTTTTGTTGTCCTACGTAAGTGGAGCTCCTCCAGGCAGGCTGCTGGCGGCTGACCTGGAAGGGGCTGCAGGCTCTGCAGGATGGAGGCCACGGCCATCTTCTTTTCCAGGGTGGTATCGCTGAGGTACTCGTGGTCCAGGAGGCTGAGCAGCCCGGTGAGCTCTGGGAGCAGCTGCTCCAGCACTGCGGAGGAAGGCGGACGGGCACAGTCACAGCTGCACAGTCACAGCTCCGTGCCGGGGAGCTCGGCCCCCCACCACCTAGAGTTGGGCGGCAGGGGTCAGAGGGCAGGTCCGGGTGTGCAAGCAGACCCAGGGGCTCTCAGCTGTCCCAGCCCTGCCACCCAGCTCCTGTGAGAGGGTCCTGCTCAGTTAGTCCTGTGGTGTTTCTCTGGGTCTCCCCACTCTACCTCAGCTGGCCTTGGCCCAAGGACTGGACCTCCCTGGGCTCACTTGGCAACCCTGAGCTCAGGCAGCCCCGAGCAGAGGCTCTCAGGCCTCCCTCTGTCCCAGATTGCCCTCTGCTTTGCTTGACCAGGGTCCTTTCTCACTGCAGCTCGAAGCTCAGCACAGGTCTCAGGCTGGAGCCCCTGGCCATCCAGGACACAGGCAGGAAAGAGGGCCTTCCTGTCCCATCAGTTCATGTGCTTCAATCTCTGGAACCTTCTGTTTCCGGTGCCTTGGCCACAGCCAAACTAAACATTAACCCTTCTCACTCCATGTTATCAGTGCCATTCTTTCTTTGCACGTGACACCAGTGCTTCTCAAACTTGAGTGTGTGTGAGAATTACCTGGGGATCTTGTCAAAATGCAAATTCTGATTCAGGAGGTGTGGGGTGGGATCCAAGATTCTGCATTTCTGATCCGCACCCAGCTGCCGCTGATGCTGGTGGTCCTGGACCATCTGAGTTGCAAGATCCTAGAGCACAGAGTCCTTTAAGGACTTCAGTGTGCCAAGACCATGATGTCACTGATGTCTCCCTGTCCTGAAAAGTAACTTGGGACTTGGTTTGCCTTAGAGCCAAAGACCAGCTTCATCACAGTAGTATTGCCCTGCTTTGCAACCCACTAAGCATTTAGGCGTGATAACAGAAGCTAATCTGTGCTGAACAATCATTATCAGTTATATTCAGCCCTTTTAGATTTTATTGTCTCATTTAAATCGTGTATCAAGCATTTTATTATCTTCATTACATGGAGGATGAAACTAAAGCTCCAGGAGGTTAAATACCTTCTCCAGGATCACACAGCTAGCAGAGCCTAGAGTGAAGCTGCTTTCTTCATTCTCTTCTTTTAACCACAGAGATATATTGACTCACAGTATTTTCTTTTTTCCTCCCAACAAGTTTTGAAGTAGGTCCCATGATCACCCCTACCTTTTAGACGAAGACACTAAGGCTCAGAGAAGATAAATAACTTGCCTGAAGTTACACAGAGGCAAGAAAAGCCACGACTTCAGCTCCAGCCATGATTCTTAACTTCATGTGCTGTTCCCCACCCTGGGCCCTCCTGAGGAAACAGGAGACACTGACCCGGAGCTGCAGGGCCTGGAGGTGTAGGAGGAGATACAGCACCATGCAGAAGAGAACAGGCCCTGGAGCCAGATCGCCTGGGTTCAAATTCAGGCTCTATCATTCATTAGCCAATCACTTAACCTGTGGGTTCCTCAGTTTCCTCTTGTAAAGGGGGGATAATAACAGCACCTGCCTCATAGGGTGGCTGTGAGAATTAATGACACCAGGCATGCAAAGGGCCTTGCCCAGCACAGAGTGAATGCTCATCACAAGTCAGCTATTCTTGCTGTCACTGAAGAATTTACTACACTGATCTGTGCTGATCCCTGAGTGCCTGCCTCCCTTGGCAGGCTGTGAGGCTCTAGCAGGCATGGACTGGACTGTGACTCTCTGCTTCCTTATCATCTGGTCTGGGGCCTGCTCAGTGTGGGTGCTCTTCATGTGTCTGACCAAAGACAGGAATGAACAGATGACCACACTAGGACCTTCTTTTAAATATAAATCTTATGTATAGATAGTGACCCTTGTTAGGAAAACATGATGCTGCAGTCTCTCTGTGGCAAAATCCATCATCACCCCAAACTCGCTGACAATGAGCTGAAGGCTGATGTGGACAGCTCCTATCTCGTGTGCACTCTCAGCTGCTGGGCACTGAGAGAGGGGCTTTCTGTGTGTGTTTCCATCCAATCCCCAGGGCACATCTGTGAGCAGTCCTACTGGGATGCCTTTTTTTCAGAAGATGACGCTGAGGCTGTGGCAGCTATGGGATAGTGGCACAGCTTGAGAGGTAGAGCCAGACTGATTCCAAATCTGTGTGATCCCTAGGGATCAGAGTGGCACAGCTCTGGGGGGCACTGCTCGCCTCCAGAGCCCAGGTGAAAGGTGCCTGGAGGTCCTGCTGCCTCCAGGGCCTGGGCCCTGCCATATCACATAAACACGGGTTCCGGATGAAGATGTTTCCCTCTTTAAAGCAGGTAATTATTTAAAATCATTTTAGCCAAACTTTAGCTATTTTCAAGGAAATCTTTTCAAATGGAATAACAAACCTCTTTAGCGCCCTCAACAGACACACTGATATGGCTTGGCTGTGTCCCCACCCAAATCTCATCTTGAATTGTTGCTCCCAGGATCTCCACGTATCATGGGAGGGACCCAGTGGGAGATAACTGAATCATGGAGATGGTTACCCCCGTGCTGCTGTTCTCGTGATAGTGAGACCTGATGGTTTTATAAGGGGCTTTTCCGCTTTTTTCTTGGCATCTCTCCTTGTTGCCACCATGTGAAGGATGTGTTTGCTTCCCTTTCTGCCACGATTGTAAGTTTCCTGAGGCCTCCCTAGCCATGATGAATTGTGAGTCAATTAAGCCTCTTTCCTTTATAAATTACCCAGTCTCGGGTATTTATTTATTAGTCTTTATTAGCAGCATGAGAACAGACTAATACATACACTAAATGTTGGTTAACTCAATTCCAAAACACTTACTGAGCACTAATTATGTGTCAGCCTAGCCCCTGGGCGGGGCTTAGAAAAAATGAATAAGAGATTGTTCCAACTGTCCCAATGCGCATTCTCTCTCTGTCTCATACACACAAACATGCGTATTCCCTCATAGGTAATTACTCACAAGGGAGGCCATGGCAGACGCAAGAAGGTAGCCGCAGGTGGCCTGGGAGCCCTCCTGTGGCCCTGCAGCCATAACTCACATTCAAAAGCACATGATACCTCTCTGCTCTCCCACAGGATGCTATAACTCAGGGGTGCACTGGGCTGTTTATCCCTATACCGGTTATTCTGAAACTTTTTGGTATCAGGGTCTTTTTATACTTTAAAAAATTATTGGGCCAGGCGTGTTGGCTCACACCTGTAATCTCAACATTTTGGGAGGCCGAGGTGGGTGAATCACTTGAGCTCAGGAATTTGAGATCAGACTGGGCAACATGGCGAAATCCCATCTACAAAAGCATACAAAAAATAAGCTGGGAGTGGTGGCATGTGCCTGTAGTCCCAGCTACTCAGCAGGCTGGGTGGGAGGATCGCTTGATCCTGGAAGGTGGAGGTTGCAGTGAGTATTGACTGTGCCACTGCACTCCAGCCTGGGTAACAGAGCAAAACCCTGTCTTAAACAAAATTGTTGAGGACCCCAAATTGCTTTTGTTTTATGTGGGTTGTATCTATCAATATTTACTGTATTAACATTAAAACTGAAAAATCTTTAAAACACAAGAACACACAGATACTTATCCCACTAGCCTTCAAAGTTACCCCTTCATCACAGGTTGTGCCTGGAAAACTCCACTGTAAACTTGTAGAGAATGGGAGTGAAAAGGTATATAATGTCTTAGTACTAAACAGAAGTTGTCTGGACCTTACAAACCCCCTGAAAACATCTTGGGGACTGCCCTCAGGCAACCCCCTCATCCCTAGCTACACTTTAAAAACTGCTGCCCCCCAGTGAATGACTAATGATTGCTAAACTTTTTGGGATTTTTAAATCTGTTCCTCCCTCCCTTTCTTCCTTCCTTCCCTCCTTCCCCACTTCCCTCCCTTCCTCTCTCTCTCCATTCTCCCTCCCTCTTTTTCTTTTTTCCTTTTATTTTCCCCTCTCTCCCTTCTTTTGTTTCTTTCTTTCCTTCTGTCTCTCTTTCTTTTTGCTGTAAGGTTCCAACAATTTCTTGTTGCTATCAGTAAATGCCTATGGGTGGCAGCTTTCTGGCTTCTAAACACTCTACTGCTTCTAATTTAAGGTTTGTTATAGTCATTTCTAAATAAGAACAGTTTGGTTCTGCATGAGTGCTCTGCATTTAAAAACCTGAGCTCTTGCACCCAAGCTTTGTAATATCTTTTTTGTTTCCTTCCTGGTCTTTGATGGGATTCTTAACATGGGACCTTGACATCTACGTGCTCTTCCTTTAACTGAGATTTGATCACCAAAGTTCAAACAGACCAAAGGAGAAGAAAGGGACTGAGTGTATCTGAGAGAAGCAGATGGAGAATGAGGGGCTGCCAGTCCTGGCGGGGTTTCTGCGACCTGAACGGATCTGGCAGGCAGCAGGGGCCGAGGGAGGGGAACCATGGGGCAAAGCACAGCTTGCACTGAACCTGCAAATCTTTCACTGGAGCTGAGCAGTTACCCTGTGCTGGGCAGTTAATGCACATTATCTCATTTAATCCTCCAATGCCCTACAAAGGAGGAAATGGAGGCTCAGAGAAGTGAAGTTACTCAGCCAGTGAGCAGTAAAGTCAGACCTTGAACCCTGGACTGTCTGACCCCACACCTGAATGCTCCACCAGAAGACTTCAGCCCAGCTCAGTGCAGCAGAGACGAGGAGGCCAGGCTGGGGCTGGGGGGAGGTGGGCAGATGTGAATTCTGGGCTTCCTCTCACAGCCCTCCAGTGGAGGGCTCTGGGCCATGACTTCATGGGGCTCCTGATCTGGGGATACCTTTACCTGTGGGTGGAAATCCTCACCGTGAGGCTGAAATTCCTGCGTGAAGGCCCTCTCCCCACTGGGCCTGTTTGAACTTCAGAACTTCAACCGTGAAGATCTCATAGAAAAAAAATAGACCACTGAAAGCAAATACCTGAATTAACAGCAGGGATCTCATCCCAGAGAAAACCCGATATACATCATGGATGTAAGAAACCTTTCAGCCAGTGCTGGGCTCTTCCAGAACAATACAGAGCTCACCCTAAGAAGCTAGCTTTCAATCACAGTGAATACAGAAGTTTGATGACAGCTTCATCTTTAATTTTAGAGAATTCAAACCACAGAGATTTAAAACATTAGAGAATTTAAATTGGAGCGGTCATATGGGTATAAGGCATATGACAAGTGATTCTGTTAGGGCTCATATATACCAACAGGACAGTAACCTCAATTTTTAGTAAGAAAAGACTCCTCCAGCGGGATTGTTGGAAATGCACATTCCCAGACCTCCTATCCAGAAAGTCTAATTTGCCAGGCCTGTCCTGGATCCAGGAACTTGCATTTTTACAAGTACTCCAAGTGATTCTGATGGGGGCAGTCCAAGGTTCAACCTCTGCAAAATACTCCACCAGAAAAAATATGCTACAGAGGACATAAAGAGTGTGGGAAAACCTCTCTTATTCCTTAAAAAAATATCATTAGTTATCCTCTTCTGAAATAACTGAGAGTCAAGGTGGGAATAGGAGCCCCTGAAGATTACAAATAGCTGGAACATGGAGTCTTGCTTAGAATAGTGCAGTGGCTAGGGCTCTGGGGTCGGACCCATGTATATTGGGATTCTTGCACTGCCACTTCTGAGCTGTGCAATGAGGGGCACATTAGAAATTTTAAGCCCTGGTTTTATCATAGGCAAAATGAGAATAATAGGATCCCAACCGCATAGGGTTGGAAAACTAGGTAAGGTTATGCTTGTGAAGCACTTTGCATGGCACCATGCTTCGAACAAACGTTCACTAAATGATAGCCATATTGCATATTGTTTTGTCATTGTTGTTATTTTCTAATACTTTCCAGAACTATGGAGACTCCACAGTATTGATCAGATAGCATTAGGAACAGATTTGCTATAGTTGTAACAAGCTCCAGGAGGATAGGGTCTGTGTCTCAATCAGTATACAGTAGATGCCCAATGAACATTTACTCAATGAATACAATATTTTGATGGCCTAGTCTAATCCTCTTATATTAAACATGTAGCAAGTGAGTGTCCAAGAGGTTATTTAACTTAGTTATGGTCACACAACCAGTTGGGGGAAAAAGTATTTTGTGTTAAGTTCATACAATACTAACACAAAGCTTGATGCTTAAGATAAGTCATGGAAGAGTGGCTAAAACACAGGCTTGGACAATTTGGGCTCCCCTCCCAGCTCTGTCATTTTCTAGCTGTGGGCCTCTGGGGGAAAATTCTAAACTTTCCTAAGCTTCTGATTCTTCATCTGCAAACAGTGGGGGTGATCACAGTAGCGGCTTCACAAGGTCATGGTGAAGATGAAATGAACTGATGTGTATGGTGCTCAGGCACTCGATGGCTGCTCTCGTCACTCATCTGTGATCGCCCCATGGAGTTTCAGGTGCAGTGGTAGGCACAAAGGAGGATAGTATAGGGACAAGAGGGCATGGTGGGACTCTGGAAGCCTCATCCTGTGAACTATTCATGGCTCTGGCCCTGACACTGAGCTTGGGATGGCTGTGGCACAAGGAGCTGGCGAAGCCCCTTCCCTCAGGGTGCTCACATTCCAAGGACCCCCTCCATGCAAGGTGAGGAGACAATATCTTCTAGACAGAGGGGTAGTAACGCAACCCAGATATCCTGGGTCCTTGCTGTCCCCAGTCAGGAAAAATTTTGTTCCCAATTCCTAAGCTGCCCCCCTCTCCTGTCTTTGCTCTTGGCAGACTCGGGCATCAGGACAGAACTGACTTTATGTCTCCAGTTTATTTAGAACCACGAATAAATTCCATCTATCTTGCTTGGTTGAGTTGAGTCTTAGGGAGGTACAGTGAATTCCAACGATGAAAAAAGATACAACAGGAAGAAATGGACTAATCATTGTTTATAAGTTTTCAATCTTTTAAGTGAGGCAGAGAGGCTCAGAAACCCAAGATGAGGGATAATTATTCTCTGGGTTGCAAAAAAGTTTTTCAAATAAATTTAGAAACCTATTTAAAATATATCTAAGATTAGACTGCTAAGTGCTTATTGTTCCTGGTGAGTGCCCAACTAAGAGTAAGATCACTTTTCTATCTTCTCCTCACTCCTCCCCATATGACTGAAATCAAAATAAGATGTTAGATAGCAGAAATTAAGCTATCAATAAAAAGTACTACCACTTGCTACCTGGTTCACATCCCTGATGCAGCCTGAGTGAAAAGCAAGAGGTATTTATCACAGCCAGAAAGGACACTAGCACACAGAAAGTCAGATTTATTTATAAATCACAAAGATAATGAGTTCATAACAAAAGACAAGTGAGTAATTAAATTTCAGCAAATAACAAGAATAATAAACCCTGTATTGGCTCCTATCAAACTAGGCCCAGTGCTGGGCACTTGGACTCATGATCTCATTCCTGTGTACCTTTCAGACTCTGGAACATATAAAAATGCTTGGAAATAGCTTGCAAATTACAAATTCATTAAATGCAAAGCCGTAGGAAAATATACAACTTCTCTTTTCCCCATCTCACTATTTGACCAGCCTCTTTACAGAGATCACAAAGATAACTTATCCTTCGTTTTCAAAGTCAGAGTAAGTGCAACTAGCACCATTTAAAAATGGAAAAAGACCACTGTGAGGCTGTGGTTTTATGAAGAGCCTACAATTTTTCTTTTGATTTACTCAAATTTCCTTTCTTATGCAAAGAAAAATGACCCAATTTCCATCTCATAAAGGCTCCTGTTCTGGAGAAAGAACCAGTGCCTTACTTGGAACATTTCCGATCATTATTTTAGAGAGAACTTTCTGCATACTGTGTTTTAACAAACGACCATATTAGTGGGGCACGACCCACTGTACCAGTGGGGAGGCAAGTCACCCTGGAAAGAAAAGCAGTATGCTGATCAGATGTGAGCTCAGTGCTTGGGTAGGGTGAAGGAAAGGAAGAGCAGCCTTTTCTGTGACTTTCAAACCCTGCAGGCTTTTCTTTTCCCTCCCTCCCTCCCTCCCTCCCTTCCTTCCTTCCTTTTTTTTTAGACGGAGTCATGTTCTGTCTCCAGGCTGGAGTGTAGTGGCGTGATCTCGGCTCATTGCAACCTCTGCCTCCCGGGTTCAAGTGATTCTCTTGCCTCAGCCTCCCAAGTAGCTGGGACTACAGGTGTACGCCACCATGCCCAACTAAGTTTTGTATTTTTAGTAGAGATGGGGTTTCACCATGTTGGCCAGGATGGTGTCGATCTCTTGACCTTATGATCTGCCCACCTCAGCCTCCCAAAGTGTTGGGATTACAGGCGTTAGGCACCCTGCAGGCTTTTCCAGAGACACCTCCTTCCAGGCTGTCCTCACGCTCTGTTCCTCAGCCTCTCAACTCAGGGACTTTGATGAGCTGTTCCTTTTGCCTATCAGAACTCCTTTCCCCTGCCAGCCAGTAACATCCTGTTTAGCTTTACTCAGTCCTGACTTCCTCAGGGATACCTTCCTTGTCTTCTTCACTGCACCTACTCCCCCCATTTTATGCCATGGTAGCATCAAGTATCTCTCCCTGTGGCACTTCACATGGCAAGATTTTGTATTTACTTATGTATTTTTTGATGATGGTCACTTTCCCCAAATTAAGCCTGAGCTCCTTGAGTGCAGGAACATTGCCAGCTTTGGCTAGCGCCAAACATAGGGCAAATGTTTAAGTATACATGGAACAATAAATTCTTGGAGCAAAGTTTATTTTCTTTTAAGAGTTGATAAAGTCTAACGGCTAGTTAATGTGATTTTAAAACCATGTCTGGCCTTATAGTGGCTCAGTATAGTAAAGAGAGGCTTGAAAAAAAGAAAAAAAAATCAGGCAACAAAAAGTACCCCCAGCATGTAAAAGGAGGCAAAAGCCCAATTTTTCACTTGGCTAGGTTCCCAAATGCTCTATTTTGTTCAACTTACATCCCTCACATGAATACGGCTGCCAATTGATTTAGTGATGCACATTTTGTAGTTGGTGGATTTTAATTCTAACATATACACCGAGAAATAATGATAACAGATATTGAGCAACCTAAACCACTTGAGTTTAATTCCTGTTCCCCAATTTCCAAACTGTGTACCTCTGGGGCACTCACGTAACTACCTGTGCCTCATGTACACCATCAGTAACATGAGCGTATCTACCTCACCAGCGGGAACAGGCCCCGACACATGTGAATGTGCCTGGAACAGAGTCTGGTACGTAGTAAGCGCTCAGTAAATGTTAGCTATCTCCATTACTCTTCCATTACTACTATAAGACATATTCTGCTTTAAGGGATTTACATGTATTATTTACATAAATTAAGTCTTATTTTTGGGGGATGGAGGCTCTATTGCCCAGGGTGGAATGCAGTGGCACGATTTCAGCTCATTGCAACCTCCACCTCCCGGGTTCAAGCAATTCTCCTGCCTCAGCCTTCCGAGTAGCTCAGACTACAGGCGTGCGCCACCATGCCCAGCTAATTTTTTGTATTTTTAGTAGAGAAGGGGTTTCACCATGTTAGCCAGGATGGTCTCGATCTCCTGACCTCATCATCCACCCGCCTCGGCCTCCCAAAGTGCTGGGATTACAGGAGTGAGCCACCGCTCCCGACCCATAAATTAAGTCTTACAATAAGGTAGATTAGCCCCACTTACACATGTGGAAACTGAGGATGCTAGAATGAGAATACTGGACTGGAGGATCTAGTTGTTATGCCTCCCCCAGTTTTCCTTCAGGATGCTTCTTCTGTCTGTGTCCAGCTCTGGGTTTACTCTTGCAGAGAGGTCACCAGCTCCTCAGGTGAGGCCGGCAGAACTGCCCTTCACTTCCTGGGTTGAGAAATCTCTCCTTCCCCTGCCCACAGACTCTTCCAAGTTGTTGCAAATCTACCCAGCTGGGGCCATCAGGACATCTCCCTTCCTTCCTCTGAATTTACAAGCACTTCTCTGAGTCCAAGTGAAGGCCAAACAGTGGGCAGAATGTAGAAGGAGATGGCACTGGTTGGACTCGCATTGTTTATCACTAAGACAAACACTTCCTGTTGTCCCAGCTTGGATAGGGAAGCCCACTGTACATGCGGGCTGGAAAAGAATGACAAAGGGGCAGAAAAAAAAAAAACCCAGCTGCAAAGCCAATGCCTCTGTCTTAGTGCTTTCCAAGAGTTAAATATAGCCCCTGTGTGAGGGAGGGCAGGGGTAGTGAGGTCACCTTGGAAGACTTTTGTGTGTGTTAATTACAGCGATTGCAGGAAACTGAATATCCTTTTATGCTTAAGAGAATAGTACAAATTTCACTCCACAGGATAGAAACACAGAAACATTCATAAGAAGGGAGAAGGCAAAAAATAGTGGGAAGAATTTGGGACTTGGAGGACTTGGTTTGGGCTCTAACTCCTCCCATTTGCCAGTATGTAATTTTGGGTGAGTTATTTAACCCCCTCAGAATCATTTTTCTCTTCTGTAAGAAGGGGCTTAGAAAGCCCATGCACAGGTTTATGTGAGGGGGAAATGAAGAATGGCTGGAAAAAGGCTGGTAAATCGTAGGGATTATTGTTAGAGATGGTAGAGCACCATTCTTTGATGCACTGTTATTTCAGGAAGACAGGGTGGTCATGGGGAGTTTCTGGGTGACACTCTTCCCAGGAGTCAGGCTAGGGTGACAGGCTCAGGGAAGCCCCACATCCTCAATGGCCTTACTCGCATCAGCTTTGCCCAGGTTCCCGTCATCCACCAGGAGGGCCGTCACTTGGAGCATTTTGTTTCTCAGCTCTGGGCCTCCAGGGAAGCCATAGCTTCTTCTCCCCAAGGCATTTCCAGACCACACAGGAGGGAGTAGGGGAAGGCCACCCACTTCTGAGGAAACAGCTTTTGGCTGTGGGACTGGGCTCTCCCAGAATTGTTCCTTTGTCTGCGGATTCCTCCCTGTTGAGCTCACAAAGGAAATGGGTCCAGGAGGAAGTGGAAAACTGTGACACACACGCGCACTCCTCACACAAGATGGCAGCTGTTTCCGCATCCAGCGTCCTGCACCGCCTCCTTCACCAATGGCGTGGGGAAGCAGAGTAGTTCCAGGGAGTAATCTGGGATGCCTGATGGTAAAAGCAGGTAGTATTTTCAAGCGCTAAAGTGATGTTCCAGATGTTGTGCTAAGCATTTTGCCTGGATTACCTCACTTACTCCTCATAATGACCCTGTGAGGTAGGTTCTGTTTTTGCCTGCATTTACACACGAGCCAAGTGAGGCTCAGAGAGGCACAGTCATTTGTCTAAAGGCACACAGCTGGCAGGTTAAGATTCAAACCTAGACCTCACTCCAGAGCCTAAGCTTTCAATCGCAGCACTAGCGTACCTTCTGGCCTTCTTTTCATAGGTGTCTCCTACCTGCAAAGCTTGCTGGAACCAGCAGTGAACTCCTCTGACTCCCAACTGCTGTTCATTCACCAGGTCGGATGTCTGGCCTGAGGCCTAGGTGAGGCTGGGGATTTCTGCTTTTGAGACGTCTGAGTTTGGGGACCCATCTCACCAACCTCCCAGGGCTGACAGCAAAGCCTCTGACTAGGGGTATGTGGGTTATATAATCAATAATAATAAAGCTATCTAATAATAACAGCCAACATGTATTGAACACTTCCTATATGATGGGTACTGTGCCTTACACTTTTACTTCTTTTAAAAAATAGGACCTCATGGCCTGGTGAGGTGGCTTACGCCTGTAATCCCAGCACTTTGGGAGGCTGAGGTGGGCAGATCACTTGAGGTCAGGTGTTTGAGACCGGCCTGGCTAACATGTGCTAAAAATAACATGTACTAAAAATACAAAAAACAAAACAAAACCCCAAAAGCAAAAAACCCTCATGTCTGTAGTCCCAGCTACTCAGGAGGCTGAGGCAGGAGAATCGCTTGAACCCAGAAGGCGGAGGCTGCAGTGAGCCAAGATCGCACCCCTGCACTCCAGCCTGGGCGACAGAGTGAGATTCCATCTCAAATAAATAAATAAATAAAAATAAATAATAATAGAACCTCAGGTGGACAAAAATTAATCCTAATCCTTGCTTCATGAGATACTCTCATTATTGGCCCATGCATGCCATATTTTTATTTAGTTATTTATTTATGTAGTTATTTTTGATAATGGAGTAAGCACACACAAACCTACCATTCAAAGCAAAAGCCAGGATCTTGACAATATCTTACATCTAACTTTATGATCCCGCCCTCATGCCTCCCCTGCCCAATCTCACTATCATCCTGAATGCTGTGTTCACCATGTCCTTGCTTTCCCCTGTATATAGTTTTAGTACAACCAGATGTACTCCTGAAAATATTATTTTAAATTTTTAGTTTAAAAATTTATTAAAAGAATATATAGTGCTATAGGTAATCTTTTGTGACTTTTTTCTTTAATATTATGCTGCTAAGATTTATCCATATTGCTGCTTGTCATCGTGTTCATTCATTTTGACTGTTACATGCTATTCCATTGTAGGAATATTCTCTGTGCCTAACATTCAGTGCCTTTATCTCATTTGCTCTTTGCAGCAACCCTATATGGTGGGAACTCTTATCCCAGTTCTACTGACAGGAAACTGAGGCCTAGCAAGGTTAAACTTGCCAGAGGCCACAGGAGCCAGGGTTGGAAACTTTCCACCTCCCACAGTGCACTGTGTTTTGGTGCTCTGGAGAAAACACAGGCATTGGAGCCAGAATCTCAGGGCTCAAGCCCCAGATCCACACTTACTGGTTGTGTGACCTTGGGCAAGTCGCTGTGTGTCTCTGAGCCTCAATTTCCTCAACATAGAAGTGGGGTGATCTGCCCTCCCTACCTCCACAGGCCTGTTGTGAGACTCAAGGCTGATGATGCTGGTGAGAAGCAAGAGCACCCTGTATACTGAAGTTTTATAAATCAGTAAATAGTGATTAATATAAATGTGCCATCCTCTTACCTCCCACTTCCAATCAAACAACGGAACTCATTTGGAATTCAGAAGAGACTGAATAGCACCTCATTCAGAAAAGCAAAGCATTAGGTGGACAATCGGCTTGCAGAAAACTCAGTGTGATCAAGGAATCAGAAAATCATCAACAGATGCCACAGGCTACACTAATAGGAGTATGTGGTTGGCTCTGTTCTATTCAATAGAGTTTAAAAATTATTTTTTACTATTTCTGACCTATTTGCAATATCTGGGACCCTACCCTGGTGCTGTTTGTTTGTGGTATTTCCTCTGCATAATCTGTTTTCCAACTGCTACCTCCTGGTAGCTGTGTGACCTTGGGCAAGTGACTTCTCTGTGTCTGTTTCCACATCTGCAAAATTTGGATAATAATAATACTTATTCCTCACAGGGCTGTTGTGAGGATCCAGTGAGGTGTTACATAAAGTGCTTAGAGAAGTCCTTGATGCATGCCAAGCTGACGATATGATTATTATCTAAAATCTCCCCCCACACCCCAGAAAGTCCTCGCTTATCCTCTGAGAGTTGGTTTAGATGCCACTTCCTCCGAGAGGCTGATCCAGCCTTCCTGGACAGGTGAGATTCCCCTGTTCTATGAGCCAGAGTAGATGACTTGTTCGATGTCCACTGTGAATCCATGAGGATTGAGATGATGCCTGACTTCGTATCTGCCCAGTGCTCAGCACAGTAATGGGTACACAGCAGGTGCACTGGGGTGGGGGGGCTAAGTGACAACCTGGAATTCATAGAAAGGACCACAGACTAGGGAGGCCCCATGAATCCTGCCTCTGACAAATGTCTCCAAGAACAGAAGGGCTCTTGGGGAGTGGGAGAAGAGAAGGGGTGGAGCAGATGTGCTCCCTGGGGAACTGGGGCCTTGGGGAGCAGAAATGGATCAGGAGTGACAGTTCCAAGACCACAATATTAGGTTTAGTGTATAGAAGAACTTTCCGGCAACCTGGAACTAAGAGAGGCAGATAGGTATCCCTTTCAAGAGGGATGGAGCCCAGGTGGGATAGTCCCTCGTCAGGAAGGCTAGGGAGGAGTCAGTACAGTGGGTAGCTGTGGCATTGTGAACCCAGGTCAGATGTATCCAACATCAAACCTGGGATTTGGCTTCCCTCACCCAGGCAGGTTTCATCATTTCACCAAGCCTGTTTTCTCAATGTAAGACAGAGATAATAACAGTGCTTACCTCAAAGGGTTGTGGCAAGAAGAAAGGGAGACAATGTATGAAGACTGTATGCATCATGCCAGGTACATATGAATCATGCTTGTAAGGGTTCATTATGATTACTAATGTTGCTGCGGTTGTCAGTGATGAAAGGAAATCAACCAGGGCCTAGACTAGATATTCTAGGTGGGAGGCTGGAAGCTGAGCTCAGATGGCCACTCTGACTGTCTGCCCAGGTAGGAAGTCTTCCCTCCTTTCCTTCCCTCTCACCTGCAGAAACCTCTCAGTGTTAAACCTGGATTTGGTTCTGGGCCAGGCCCCCATGAACCTGCCCCATAGGAATCCACCCCTGAATAGGCTCTAGGAGACCCTGGGGTGATTCCTGCCTCCATCACTGGGGTTGAGGATCCAAGAAAACGTTGATCAAAAGTCATGTAAATGGATGTTTTGAGTTTTGAAATGCCCCAAATATCTCTCTGCTTCTGCATTAGACTAACAATTGTGTACAATTAACCCTAACTCAAAGTGGAGAGTTTAAAGTTTTATGTATCTCTGCTTTTAAACATCAAGGTGAGTTGGTCTTACAGTCTGCTGCTCACCTGAGATATTTGCCCTACCTCCTAACTGGCCACCTCTTTCCAATCTCTCCCTTTCCATTCTAATGTGAGCTCACTGCTGGCTTTAATAATTTCCCCAAATTGCAACACATCATAATCCCTTCCTGCTCACAACTCATACACTGCTCCCCAGGGCCCAGAACACCAGTTTTGCTTTGTGACACAGATGATGAAAGATCCTCACATGCCCCATGCACTCCCTGTGGCTTATCCCCAACGTCTCCGTAATCCCATCCCTTCCCAGGATGGGCAGGCAAGGAGCGAGAGTCAAAGTGTCAGAGACAACTTGGATTACTTTCTAATTTAGTAAGAAAGGCAGTCATTTCTAAACCTGAGTTTTAGGCACTTGCTTTCTTTTTTCAAAAAGGTGACTGCTTCTTATGTGCTGAGTGCTTTTACTATATGAATCCAATGATCCCTCATCATAGATAGGAGACTGTTATCTCCATTTTTAGTTGAAGAGACAAACTCAGGGGGTTAAACAAAAGTAGAGCCAGGGTTCAAACCCCAGGCAACTCGACACCATGGCCAGAGCCCTCAGTTCTCTACTCTCCTGTCTCTATTATTAGTTACAGATTGCAAGCCGCACAACCTCTAAGGACTGGGACACACCCAGTTAGTGACTGGGAGAATACATCCCTACTCTTTGGAAGGACACGGAGGCCCTGTTTCACCTCCACCTGCTCTTCTGGGCTCTCAGCATGCCGCCCCGCTTTGCTTTCTGAGCACGCTTCTGGGCTCTTGTTTCCACGATTTTCTCCATCGGGAATGCCATCTCTGCAGGGCTCCTGGCTAGGAAGTGCCCCGTGAAACTTCTGTTCCCTTATGTATTCTCTTTGATGGACACTGACTAGATATGACCTCATGTTCCAGGCATCAGTGACCAAGTTTCACTTTCTCTGCCACACTGGGAGATTCAGGGACCCTGAGCTTCCTCTCTGGAACCTCTGAGAGCTGCACCTGGTTGCTGGCTGGAGGTGAGGAAAGGCCATCAGGCTCTCCGGCTTCCTGGCACACTCCCAGGAGATCAGTTTTCTTTTTGGTCCAAGTGGAGCTAAAAAAAAATCCCCCTTGGTTTTGCATCAGCAGGATCTGCTTTCAGCAAACCCTTCAACAAGAACGGGCAGGAAGAGTAAATATTTATTCTACAAATGAATAAATCTGGTTCCATCTTCAAAAGAAAGCCTTAGTATAAATTATCATAATTTCTCCATTCTAAGATGCCACTGATTTGAATATATTTTCATATTGAACAACAGCTTTTTGAAAAAAAAAAGAACAAAACGAATAAATTAAGATGTCAATTGTAAGGTATGTTCTGAGTTTTTTAAAAAAATATATCTTTCTATCAATGAAATAAAAACATATATGGTTTAATTTAATTTTTATTTTCTTCTTTTGGCTTCGGTGCTGTCAGAAAAAAAAATTCTCCAAAACTTTGACTAGGCCACAGTGAAACATGGGCAGATATCAACAATGTGTCCCGGCCAAGTCCCACCACTGAACCTAGGTGGGCTCCAGGTCAGCAAGGGCACTTCCTGGTCACCCATGCACTAATGTAATGGCAGCCCTGAGGCCCTGCAAAGCCAATGGATGGGCTTTCTCCCCAGCAGAAATATGTCTGTGTTCTGCGATACCTGGTGACCACGTTAGTGACATGTGGAAAGCCAAATGAGAACCTGTCAGGTGACCGCAGGCAAGCCACTACTCCTTGTACCTGTTTCCCCAGTTGTAGAATGAATGAGATAGGATTAGATAAGTGGTTTCCTAATGCTCTTCTGATGAAGCCTATGGGATCTACATAGCTTCCTTAGGTGCTGCCCAGGGGTAAGAGGGATGGAATGGGCTGTGCTCAGTGTTCCCATTCCCACTTCACCCATAGCAGCTCTGTTGCTTAAGATTTTGTTTGCAAAAGGTTTCTGAGGCCAAAAGTAGTTTGAAAAACACTAGTAAATGGCATTCTGGGGTCTTCCCAAGACTACTCTTGAATACACACTCTCCTATGGTTTAAGGACAGTGCTTCATTCCTCGGTTTGGACACACCCTCAGAATCCTTCTCACCACAGTGCTCCAGGGAGACACTCCCAATCTCTCTACAGTCTAATCCAGGGGTTGGCCAACTTTTTCGGTAAAGGACTAGATACTACATATTTTAGGCTTTGTTGGCCTCTGTTTCAACTACCCAACTCTGTCCTTATAGTGAGAAAGCAGCCATAGACAATATATAATGAACAGGTGTGGCTGTGTTCCAAGAAAACTTTCTTTACAAAGACAGGTAGCAGGCCAGATTTTGCCCCTGGGCTGAGGTCTGCTGGTCCCTGCTCTGTAATACTTCAACCTTAATGGTGAAGGAACTGAAGCCCAAGAGGGGAATTCAAGGAACTTGGTTAGGATCCTCATCTCCTGGCAGTGAATTGCTTCCATCACACTACACTACTCATTTAGCTGTGACTCTTGCCCTAAGTTGAACTGCAGGCATCTGGGGACTACATGGTTGAGGGAATGGCGCCTGGAAAAGGCACATGTTCCATTTCTCTCTCTCAGGAGATCAGTTTTCCTCTAGGTTCTTAGAGGGCTATAAAAAGCCCCCAAGCTTGCCTCCTGTGAGGCAATTCCCCAGAACTGGTATGACTGCAATGTAGTGCCACATTCTGCTCCCGCCGCAGCCTGACAGCTGTGCCAGGGAGAAGAATCACACCAGGCCAGCTCTGCACCTTCACTCCCTACTTGGGGCAAGGCTGGGATTCCCCGAATGGAATTTTAGATGGAGGATAGACCCCGGCTGGGCTCTCCTGGCTCAGCCTCTTTGTTAATTCCAGGAGAATGAGAGCTTCATGAATGCTGAATACCAGAACTCCAAGGGCCACAGCGGGAAGAGTGTGAAGGATAAGAAATAAAACCTCACGCAGGCTGCCTGGCTATACCCCTTCATCAATAAAGGATGTTCCCTAGAATTATTCAGACCTCCTTTTCCTCCTCGTCTTCTCGGCACCCTCCTTGTCCCCACTTAGAAATCTTTACCTAGTCAGCCCATCTTAACTAGCAAGTCCTTCGTATATCTAACCTGGGGATAATCCTCCAACATTCATGGAGAAGCAGCGGAGAGCAATGGTAAAGAACTCAGGTATGGAGGTGAGTTGGGCTGCATAAATGGGCATTTCAAAGCCTCAGTTTCTTCATGTATAAAATGGGAATATGACAGTATCTACTGAGTCATGGTGGGCTTTCAGCAATAAGTACACTTGACTGTAACTATTAAGCGTTTGCTGTGTGTTAGACACTGGGAATATGGCACAAAAGATACTCCTAGGCCTCAGGACTCATTCACACATAAAACAGATATTTCAACAAGTGTGGTGAAAACTTCTAAAAGCCCAGTCTGAGGAGGGTGGTGGTAACCCAAAGTCAGGAGAGACCTAGAGGTGGATGTGGCAGGGAGATGACGCTGAGCTGCATCTTTCAGGAAGGGGGAAGAGCAGAGTCATCTGTTTGAACCTTAGTTATTGCATCTGTCCAATGGGGAGAATGTCTCTGCTATCTACTTCATAGAGCCATCATCAGGGTCAAGAGATGCCACAGAAGAGAAACTCAGGGCTGGAAGGGTCTCCAGAAAAAAAAATTTAGTGGGTCAATTCTCTGTCTGATGAGTCCCCCATTACACAGGTTCCTTCTTGCCCCACCGTGAATGGCTGCTAAGTGACAGCGTGTATGATCACATGGGCAGGGGTTGTCCAGCCTCTGCACAAAGTTCTCTGTAGATGATGTGCAATGTCCCTGAAGCTAAGCTGAAATGAAGATAACTGGTGAATGTCAAAGTGCTTCTAAAAGTTAAAAACTTTATAAAAATGTATGTTCTCATAACACGGAAGCGAGAGGCTGAGCCAGGGCTTGGATGTGGGTGTTCTGCTTCCATGTCCAGATCCATTTCCATTCTGGCACTCTGTGCTGGGATATTTATTGGAGGCTGGAGTTCACATCACCTGGCAGTCCATAGTGGAGGGCAGGGGAGGGAAGGGGAAGGAGAAGCCAAGATAAACACAATGCATCTCCGAAGGTCCATTTTGTACAAAGAGATTTTGAGAGGGTGACAGAAGGGGTTAGATATATTATGGATGCCAACAAAAAATTTTCATGGCTTTTTAAAGATAAAATGAGACATTTCATGCTTTCAGAGGTTGCTTTGGGTAACAGACCCAGACCCTAGAGTCTCATTCAGTTGAAAAGTGTGAAAGACAGAACTAGAAGCAGGTGTTTGAGCAAGGTCAAGGGTCAAGATAAAAGCAGTGCATGAAAACAGTAATTAGCACCCTTGTGTGTGATAATTACTTGTGATTACATCAGAATCACCTGGGGGGTGTGCTAAAAAAAAAAAAAAGCAGATTCCCAAACCTGTGACCCACTGATCAAATCTTTGTGGGTGTATTTTCAGTAGGCTCCACAGGGGGTGATTCTGAGCCCAGCTGGATTTGAGAACCACTGCTTTAGATAAATAGGGAAAGGTCCTTCAGGCAGGCTGGAGAAGGCAAGAGCAGAAACAGGAAGCTCCTATCCGAGGCAACATGATACAGAAGCCATCCAAGATATATTTCCCAATAATAGTCAACAGGATTTGGGATTTGATTGTATAAAGGATGAAGGCAAAGGAAATGATGGATAATGATGAAGTCTACATTTCTGTCCCTAAAGTGAGAATCATTGACGTGGAGAATCCTGGAGTTGAAAGTGGCCATATCCAACTTCTACTCCGTGAACTGTGTACTCTCACTTTCATTTATTCATCATCTCAACAGACATTTATTGAGCACCTACTATGCATCAAGCATTACACTAGGTCCTGGGGGAAGGGCAGAGAGCAAGGAGAAAAGAGCCCTGCCCCAACAGAGCTCATATGAACAGCTAATTCAAGCCCACAGTGAACTGTGATTGAGAAGCGCAGGGTGCTCTGAACATCTACAACAGGGATGTATCTTGGGAGATTGGGAAACATTGCGTCGAGGAAGTCATTGCAGCAGTGAGCTAAGGAAGAGCAAGGGTGAACCAGGTGAAGGCATAAAATATTCAAAGCTGCAAGGAGCAGGGCCAGTGTGAGAAGAGCCCAGGGCAAGAGGTAGGTGGGGGTCCAAAGCGAGCTGGCAAAGTGTGCAGAGGGCAGACAGGGCAGGCCTGAGGCACCACAAGGACAGTAGCTGATGTTTTACAAACAATGAGAAACCACTGAAGGGTTTAAGCATAATCAGACCAGTAGCTGTAAATAACTGTCCTTAATTGCATCAGGCCGTCTCCCCAAATTCCGTCCTTAAGCATAGATAATTCATAAGTCCTATTAAAAGGTATAATATACTATACATTTAAATATAAAAAAGAATGCTTTAGGTTGAAACATACACTCCTAGAAGTCCTGTTCTCTATATTGTGCAAAAGGGTCAAGCTGTGAAAGCTTCTTGAATTTTACGTGAGAGTAGTCCTTAAGCTACATACTAAGCCATTCTGTGGCTTCCCTGATCTGTGGCCACTCAAACTTTGACTCATTACATCCCTATGCAACTTGTATTCTGCCATTGAACAGTTCTTTTCATTTGTATGCTTCTCTTAGATTGAGCCCAAACTGGCCTCTGTTTAATCTCCTTCTGGAGAAACTTTCTATTACCTCTTCTACAGGACAATGAATTTGAGAACTGATTCCATGTCCCCACTTCAACTTTAGTCTTGTTCACAAACACCCCCATTTCCTTCAATAACTTCTCATGTGGTTGAGTTGTTAGCATAAAAAGAGAAACAGGAAGGGTCATCTGATTTGGTGGTGAATAAGATGAGTTCAAAATTGGGTCACCCAAAGCGGAGTTGATCTCGGAATGGAAATGTACTATAGGCAGGAGGTCATGAGGAACTGGAGGCCAAATCATGGCTGGTGATGGACATCTGAGAGTTACTCTCATAGAGGGGTTTAGTTCTTCATTGGAGTGAGTGTAGCGAGAGGGCTGAGGTGGTCTGGAGATCGGCGGAGAGAGGGGCAAGTGCCATTAAAGAAGACAGAGCAAGAAGATAGAGACAGAGCAAGAGGGAAGATAGAGCAAGTGGGAGAAGATGGGAAATAACAATTAGTAAGCACCTACTATGGACCAGGCACTGGGAGCTGGGCAAATATTATTGCATTTCAGTCTCCCAACTATGAGTGTCATTCTTCTTGCTTTACAGACTAAGGAAACAACTTGGCTGGGTAACTTGTCTTAGTGTGGGAGAGGCCCAGAGGCTATGAGCACCTACAACATTGGGATGGGGCAGAGAGAAGGCAGAAAAGGCTTCCTGGAGGGATGAGGCAGTGGTTATTTAACCTAGACTTATTCGACCCCCAAATCCGTGATTTTCACGTCTCTGCAAATTAGGAGAATACATCAGAAAGGAGTAGAGGCTCAACAGAGCTAGAGGCCAGGAGATGGGATTTGATAGAGGTGAAAGGCTAGACTTTGGTCCAATGGAAGTGGAAGCCATTTGTGATCCTTCAGAGAGGGCTCTCAGTGGAGGGTGTGATTGGAAGTGAGGCTGCAGGAGGTGAAAGGAGTGTGCAAGAGGAGTTGCTGACCATTTGTTTGAGAAGTTTGGCCAGGAAAGGAAGGAGGAAAATACTGGGGTTTGGTGGGGGGTGTTGTACACAGATGGGTTCACTTTTTTGTTTGGTTCTGAGGTTTTCTTGAAGATTAAGAAGGGTGTGAGAAGCTGATGGTATCTAAAACCAGGATTGTTTTTCTGGACCAAAGATGAGAATGGAGTAATGATATGTTCTTGGCAGAGGGTGGGAGGGAGGAACTTACTTGGCAGAATACTCACTCATGTGAAAACGGGAGTTTGAAACTGGTATTTGAGGGAGAGGCTGGCAAAACTTTGACAAAAATGGAGAAGCCAAACAGCTTCTGTGGGAGACAAAGAAACGGAAGCAGTGCCCAGTGACCAGGAGAAGCCTCCACAGGGAACAGTTAAGTCATACAGCCCCGTATGACTCCTTACACCCATTGCAGAGTGTGGTTAAATTCTGAGTGCTAGACTACATGTATTACTCTTGCCATGACATTCCAAATGAAGACACTGAAGGGTCAGAGAAAGTGACTTCCCAAGGTCATACAAAAAGTTGCAGTCAAAACTCAAACCCAAATCTGTCCATTCTCTGAACGACTCAGCTCCACTGAGTCCCAACACTGACAAAGATGACCTCATGAAATATGTTTGGATCAAAAAGATGATTCGAATATGGATAAGGGTTCCTTTCAAAAGACCATTACCATAGAAGGAGTAGGAAATGAACTTGGATGTCAGGGAAGAGGTATGTCTGCATGGAAATGCACAGCCTTGGGGACAGAAGTTGGGTCTCAAGTCATTGCAGGGGGAGCTCATCATACAGATTAGCTACAGGCTGCTTGGTCAATGGACACTGTAGGGAAGACATGGCCTTCCTAATTTGGATCTCAAAAGCTGGTTCAACGGAGGCAAGACACAGGCAGAATGGATTCTTAGATCATCTGTTGAGCAATGAAAATCTCATTCCATGAAAAGAAGAGCATCAGATTATTTCTTGAGTTGCCCAGTAGACAACATGATCTCCCCAAGAACACAGAATGCAGCAAAAGAAACTCATGTCTTGGGTTCAATTCAACTGCAGTAGTTGAAAAAGAACCAGTTGCGAAGGGGAAAGGAACCTTGGGGGAAATCAATCACTCCACATGAGCCTGGCAGATCAGATATAATGTTGGACATTAAGAAGGCAAATTAAAAAAAAAATCAGAAAAAATTCAGACCATAGCCTTAAAGAGATGATGATTCAAGAAGAACGAAAAGTTCACAAAAGCAAAACTGTGATGACAGCCATAGTCAATAGGCTTGAATAGAGAGGCTATATAACAGAAAATGAACATTTCAGTCACTCAGAAATGTCATTTGGACAGTGGTCCAGTTATTGAAGGTCATAAGTGGATTTCCAAGAGACAAGCACCATAAGGGATCACTGTGATACAAACAAGATTATAACCTGTTCTGTCTTTGAGTTGTACACAAAGCTGTCTAATTCGGTACTTAAAACAGAGCAGGGACTCAAAAAGCAACATCAAAGTTGGAGTAGCTTGTGGAAGAAGCAAGTGAAGTTCTGTAAAGCAGTCTTATTAATGGTGAGTGTGGTAAAAAAAAAATTGTAATTACTAAAATAGCCAGCATTTATTGAGTGGATCCCCTATGCTAGGTATTATTTGTAGGTTATTTATAACAAATCCAAGAAATAGGTGTTATCAGTATCCATAATTTATCCTCATCTGCGGGTGGTGCCATTTGCTTTAGATGTATGATGTGGGAGACAGGGACAGAGAGTTAATTAACTTGTCCTGTAGAAGGTGGTGTCCATAGACATTGGCTTTACCTTTTACCTGATGGTTGATTCTTTTGTATGGTATTTGTGAATCAGGAAACCCTCTGGAAGGATTGCCATTATGATATAAGTGGTTTCTATGTCTATTACTGGGTTATATGAATCCTTTTCTCTCCCCATGGGAAGACACATATCCTGTTAGAAGAGAAATTCTACCTTCCACGTTTGTTTCCATTCTCAAGTCACTTGACTTTGATGCTGAGCTTTTTATGCTCAGCATATTCACAGCAATTGCTGTGAAATATCTGAATAGTGCAGCTTAAGTGCCATGGAGAAGTCTGGGGCCTGAAACAGGGAGATTTGGCATGTAGGTTCTGCTCTAAGGCTTGGGCAGGTCACTTGCCACCAAGGAGGCAGTCAGCAGCAAGCTTAAGATCAGGACTTTGATATGGAGACAGCTGGGTTTGAACCCCAGCTCTGTGTCTCACATGCAGAATGAATGAGCATGTCAGTGACCTAAGCTTGTTGTTATGGACTGAATTGTGTCCCTCCCAAATGCATATGTTGAAGCCCTAACCCCAAGTGTGACTGTATTTGGAGACAGGGTCTTTATGGAGGTAATTAAGGTTAAATGAGGTTGTAAGGGTGGAGCTCTAATCCAATAGGACCGGTGTCCTTATAAGAAGAGACGGCCGGGCCCGGTGGCTCACGCCTGTAATTCCAGCGCTTTGGGAGGCCGAGGCAGGTGGATCACCAGGTCAGGAGATGGAGACCATCCTGGCTAACATGGTGAAACCTCGTCTCTAGTAAAAATACAAAAAAATTAGCTGGGCATGGTGGTGGGTGCCTGTAGTCCCAGCTACTCGGGAGGCTGAGGCAGGAGAATGGTGTGAACCGGGGAGGTGGAGCTTGCAGTGAGCGGAGATTGCGTCACTGCACTCCAGCCTGGGCGACAGAGTGAGACTCCATCTCAAAAAATAAATAAATAAATAAAAAGAAGAAGAGACACCAGAGATCTTTATCTGGATGCACAGAGAAGAGGCCACGAAGGGACACAGCAAAAAGTGTCCTACAAGCCAGGAAGAGAGGCCCCACCAGACACTAACCCTGACTGCACCTTGATCTTAGACTTCCAGCATCCAGAACTGTGAGAAAATTAATTTCTGTTGTTGCAGCCATCCAATCTGTGTATTCTGCTATTGCAGCCCTTACTGGCTAATACCCCAGCCAAGCCTGCTTTCCCCTGAGGTATGATTCATGATAGTCCCAGCTCATAGGCCCCATCCTACGGGTTGTTCTGAGAGGAGCCACATAAGAAGCTGAGGCCAGTGCCTGGCACATGGCAAGAGTTTGATGATTTCAGTTACTATCGTGAATACCGATGTGTGGTTTCTTCCCTAGTCAGCTGCGCATGACAGTCCCACCTCTCACATGGTAGGCAGGAGGATGAAACGAGACCTGTGCTTCTTAAGCCTTCCCTGATGACAGAAGAGAGTGCACACCTGCCTGGGAACAGGGGCACAAGAAAGGTCTGCTGGAATACTTTTTTTTTTTTTTGAGATGGAATCTCGCTCTGTCACCCAGGCTGGAGTGCAATGGCTCGATCTCGGCTCACTACAACCTCCGCCTCCCAGGTTCAAGCGATTCTCCTGTCTCAGCCTCCCGAGTAGCTGGGATTACAGGCGCCCGCCACCATGCCCAGCTAAGTTTTGTATTTTTAGTAGAGATGTGGTTTTACCATGTTGGGCAGGCTGGTCTCGAACTCCTGACCTCAAGTGATCCACCCACCTTGGCCTCCCAAAGTGCTGGGATTACAGGCGTGAGCAGAATACTTGTTGAAGTCTCATGTTTCATCTTAAAAATGCATGCAGTTTTTGCATTCTGATTCATAACACGGTTGTGTTTGCAATTATTTATCAGAGTAGAGAACTGAGGATCCAGACAGTTAAACTGATCTTGTGTGCCCAGCCACAAGACCACTTTACTAGAGATGGCCTTTGTAAGTCACCAAGAACTGATCTGAGTATACTTAGTACTATTCTCAAATTGATTACTTGTACAGCAATGTTGATTTTTAAAAAGAGAATACTACTAAGTATTGCTGTACAAGTAATCCATTTGAGATGCACTACAAAGTGTGTTGTATTTTACTAATTAAACCACTGCTGGAGCTCCTCACTGTGCACTATGTGCCAGGCGCAGTGTCAGCGGATTGATCACAATAGATCCACTCCTTGCCTTCCTGAAGCTTACTTCCGGGTAGGGAGGCCGACACTAAACAGTCAGATAACTATGTCTACAAAGTTGCGACAAGAGGTGTAAAGGAAGATAGTAGGCTAGAAAAGCCTGCAGGGAGAGAGCAGGTCAGTGCCCTCTTAGGCTCTCAGCACCAAGGGATTCCTGGGAAATCTGGCTTCCTAGGAAAAGTGCTCTGGAGGCAGCCTTCTGACGTGGAGGTTGTTGGTTACCAAGCATTTAAAGTGAAGTGAACTATTGTCACTCTGTCTTAGGATGACACAGTGCACTTTCCACAAGCCTGGGTAGGCCTAGGTATGGATTTTTGTACTGCAGATCAGACAGGGTGGTTTAAAAACTGGTGGGGAGTGGAGGTGGTGGAGAGGTGGGGGAGGTGGCGGGCGACTAGGAGTGTGAAGGGGAGGGGGGATGGTGGTATTTGCTTTAGACGCATGATGCGGGAGGTGGGAACAGCAGGACTGAGGGGTGCGAGAGGTGCCTCTTCTCTGTTTTTCCTCCCTGATGTACACTCTACACACTTGCCTAGAAATCAGTTAACAGGTGAGAACTGCTTTACATATCTAGGCCTCAGTTGCTAAAGAACCAAACAGAGGCCTCCTCTCTTTCCTGCCTGCCCTTCCCCGTCCCTGAAGGAGAAGGTGAATGCAGTATTTTGTGTTGGGGAGGAGCAGGTGAGGAGGTTGAATTGGAAGCCAGGAGTCCCCTCTGGCCCTCTGAGCTCGCCAAGCCTGACTTTCCGTGTAACAGGACTAAGGGAGGTTACCCCACACCTGCTCCCGGCTCATCCCTGCCCCAGTGCCTCCTAATTGCTCCCATGCCCGTTCCCTCTTTTTTTTCCTCCCTTCGGGGGCTCAGCACAGCAAACAGGCAGATGGGGGATAGGTGTGAGATTATCGTGGGGAGGGGAAGGCATTTTCCATTATTAACAACAACAACACTCCACCTGTTGGCACAGCGCTCACTAGTTTATCTAGTGCCTTCACACCTGTGATCTCTTTGGATCCCAGAGGTGCAGACTGAAACCCTGGGGTTCTGATTCCCAGCATTTGACACTGTTCACGTGTCCAAGCAGGCCACTTCTTTACAGACACACACGACCATCTGGTCATTGCCAAAGGCCATGTCTAGACCTTTACTTAAAATGGGCGCTGCCAGGCGCGGTGGCTCACGCCCGCCCGTAATCCCAGCACTTTGAGAGGCCGGGGCCGGTTGATCACCTGAGGTCAGGAGCTCCAGACCAGCCTGGCCAATACAGTGAAACCCCATCTATACTAAAAATACAAAAATTACCCGGGTGTAGTGGCGCATGCCTCTAATCCCAGCTACTCGGGAGGCTGAGGTAGGAGAATCGCTTGAACCCGGGAGGCGGAGGTTGCAGTGAGCCAAGATCGCGCCACCTCACTCCAGCCTGGGCAACAAGAGCGAAACTCCGTCTCAAACAAAACAAAACAAACAGAAAAAGAGGTGCGCTAGCCCCCTACGAATGCTGCCCTCTCGGCTCATGTCAATCTCAATTTCAGTAAGTCCCCTCCACTTCTGTGAAACGTCTACCAAATACACTGGAAAAGGGTCGGCAAGGTGCCTTGGAGACCATCTAGTCCAACTTTGTCGCTGGTCCAGAGAGAAGGGCCTGGGCCGAGGACACAGCTGGTGCGGGATAGAACCACCCTCGCCTCCTCCCTCCCTTGCGCACACATGCACACGCGCGCCTGCTCACGGCGCTCCTCCTTCTCGCAATGCCCTAAGCAGCTGCAAACTTCGGTCCCCTGGAGCTTCTCCCTAGAGGCTGCCCACAGCCGGTGTTTCGGGAGTTGAACCTGTACACCTTGTTTTCCCCTTTAGAGTGGAATGAGGTGGGAGGAGCTCGCTGTCCTCCGGAATCTAGAGGGGGATCTTTTATGAAGTTACAAATCCTTAGCCTAGGAAAACTCTGATTTCACACACGAGAGGCGAGTTGGCCCCAGGACACGGGCGATGACACGCACCGGGTTGTCCCGGCAACAGAAGGCACCTTTGCATAAGCGCCGCGTCTCCCAGTCCCCTCCGAGCGTTCCTCAGCCCCCGCCCCACCGCCCGCCTGTCTCCCTCCTCCTCTCCGGCTTCAGATCGTCCGGTCTCCCTTTCCCGCCCGGCGCAGCAACAAGTGCGGGCGTCGCGGCCCCTCTTACCCTGGCCTCGGTCCATGGCGCCGGCCCGGTCCCCGGGGAACGGGCTGCAGGGCGCAGGGGCTCCGGAGCGGCTGGTGGCGGCGGCGGGCGCGCTGCGCTCTCAGGCCAGCCCAGCGGCCGGCGCTCTCTGCGGTCCCCTCCCCCAGACAGGATGCTCGCCGGCCGCCCGCGCCCCCGCCCCGCCCCGCCCCGACCCGCCCGCGCCCGCGCCCGCGCCCGCGCCTGCCCCTCGGCGCTGCTCCCGGAATAGACCCGAGCACGCCACGCCGCCTGGGCCGCAGCCCGCTGTCCCGTGGTGCAGCACACGCCCGCGCCGCGCCCTGCCGCTCGCTCGCCCTCCACGGCGCTCCCGCTTGGGCTTGGAGGACCCTTTTCCCCGTCCGCACGCGTTCGTTCCCGCGCCCGCGCGGCCTGCCCCAGCCCGGACCCAGGAGATGTGCGGCTTTGCTTGCGCTCCGCTAGCGATGGGGTCTTACCACCGCACCCCTCAGCCGGCTCCATGCCGGAATGCGGAGACTGTTGGAGCGCGTTTTTATCCTATGGAATCAAAACCCCCTTCCCTGCAGCCGCCACCCATTTCCTGGCTTTGGGCTTGTCTTCTCCATTTGCCGCGGGTCTTTTTTGAGCACCTTCTAAGCCAGACAGTGGGCCCGCGGCGATGCCGGTGCCATGTCGGTGGTGTTGCGAAAGAGGAGTTAAATAATAACAAAGATCTTCAGAAAGAAAAGCACCTGGGAAAGGGAGAAAGAGAGGCTTGCTGAAAGGTAGGCAAGAGCTTGGGACACTTTCAACTTTTGAGGTTCCCTGTGTACTAAAACGTGAAAATATACGAGGATCTGGGAGAATTCAGAAAAAGAACAGAAGAATGAATAACACGTGAAAACATGCAAAACAGCGTGATAAAAAATGTGGAAATGAATACTTTTAGCATACAAAATACAGTGCAATATAAGTGTACTTTTCGCAAGATTGTAGAAAATATTGCTATGATCAGTGTGGAACAGTAATGGGATCTAAGTTTAAAGCTGTATGAAGAATGTCAACTTATTCACCTTATTAGTATATCCCTGTGAAAATAGGTCTCACTCATTTATACACAATATCAAATGTCTGACTTTAAGACCCTTCATAAAGCCCAGGACCAATTGTTCTCCTAGACACCGCTCCTCCCACCATGGGCCAGGCCATGGTTTTCAGCTTTGAGCTGGCCACTGTTCCCTACTTAGAACATTCTGGAACCGGGAACACCTACCACAAAGGTATGGAGGCAAGAAAAGGCCTGGGAAAGACCCTCCTGTACTTTCCTGGACTGGGAATATTTTCTTTTCTTCTTCTTTTTTTTTTTCTTGAAAAGTCTCGCTTTGTCGCCGAGGCTGGAGTGCAGTGGCGCGATCTCGGCTCACTGCAACTTCCGCCTCCTGGATTCAAGCAATTCTCCTGCCTCAGCCTCCTGGGTAGCTGGGATTACAGGCGCCCACCATCACTCCCGGCAAATTTTTGTATTTTTAGTAGAGACGACGTTTCGCCATGTTGGTTAGGCTGGTCTCGAACTCCTGACCTCAGGTGATCCACCTGCCTCGGCCTCCCAAAGTGCTGGGATTACAGGCGCAAGCCACCGCGCCTGGCCGGGGATATTTTCTCTGTTGCTTTTATGGGCAAATTAAAATTGACATTGTCTTAAAATATTGCATCAGTGATTTATTTAGTGTGTATGTGTGTGAGCACTCAGACCAAATGTGATGTCATGAACAGTGTATGAAAACCTGTGCATGACTCTTGTTCTGTTAGTTTGGTGCAAAAATAATAGTGGTTTTTGCCACTGAAAGTAATGGCAAAAAACGCTATTACTTTTGCACCAATCTAAATACTACATAGTATAATAACTTTTCGTCAATGAGGTTTTCTTGCTCATCTGTGCTATGGGAAGCCTCATACTGTAAGTCCTCACAGGACTGTTGGTAGGGCAAATGAAATAATACCAACCCACTTTATAAACCACAAACAGCTATAAAATATGAGCCATTATTATTTTCTGAGTTCCTTTTTGTTGCTGTCCCCTTTTCCAATTTGAAAAGGTCCGTTTCGATTCTAAAGCAGCCAACCAACAATTTACCAGTGGATTAAGTTTTAAAAGTTTATTGTTTGAACTCTGAAACACTTGGAAACAAGGCCATAAATTGTATCTTAAGTTCTCAGGATAGCTCACTAATTCTTCTAAAAACGTAATATTTCACTTCAAATAATTTAGAAAAACAGTATGAAATGTTACTATTGCAAAAACAGACGGAGGCTTTTGTAAAGATTTTTATTTTTATAATGTTTAAAAAAATATTTAAGACAGAGACGAGGTTTCACTATGTTGCCCAAGCTGGTCTCGAACTTCTGAGATCAAGTGCTTCTCCCACCTCGGCCTCCCAAAGTGCTAGGATGACAGGCATGAGCCACCACGCCCGCCCTGTAGAGATGTTTAGAGAACTTTCAGAAACTTTCAAGGACTTTGGAAATATACTACAGAGAATTGGAACAAAAAAAGTAAAAAAGGCTAAGGAAAATGTACATGTGTCCATGGAATAATTTATGGAGTGGAATTAACTGAGCTGTGGTCTGGGAAGGATATAGAAATGGGAGAACACAGTCTGTGCACAGTTCTGAGAATCAACAAAAAATTGTTGCTGGAAAGATATAGGGGTTCTGGTTTAAATAATTACCCATAATGTCCACTAGATGGCAATGTTGACTAAGTTGTCTACAGCTTGGTTGCTGTCAAGAGTAACTGAGGTGGATGAAAAAGTTATTTGCGGGTTTGGACAAGGAATAACTATTTTTTTCCTGTATGTTTCCTTTAGTGAGTTTTATATTTCTCATAAAAACTAACAATCCACACTGTCCATAAATTCGCTTAGGCAATATCGATTGCACTCTGTGCAAGTTGCTATTGAGAGAAGAAATGCTAAGCAGGAATGATTCCGATCCTCAGGGAGTCTACAGTCTAGTAGAGGAGATAGATATGTATAAAATAATATAATACAAATTATTGTATGAAAAGTACCAGAGGAGAAATAAAGTGGTCTTGGAGTCCATCAGACAAAGCAAGACTTTTTTACTAATCATGGAGGCTGTAATGGATGACAGACATTTGGAAGGGGGGCAACTGAGAATGTGTAATGAGGAGATAACATTATGGGCAAAGAGCAGTGACAGCAAAGACATTGAGCTCAAAGGCAGCAGGATGTGTCTGTGAAGCAGTTCAGGTTCACTGGATCGTGGGTTATTGGGGGGCAAGCATCAGGGCAAGGATGGGAATGGAGGTAGTTGGTACCTGCTTTTCTCTTCCCCTTTCCATTTCATTTTGAGTGCAACTCTCTGGCAAGGATTTTTAGAATCTGCCTCATATCTTCCCTTTCACTACCTACTTTGCTCACTTCCAAGTTTTCCAGGTTTGCCTGGTTTTTGTCTAAAGAATTCTATGTGGGGAGCTCCAGCTCTGTAAGAAGATATCAAATTTAGCCCTAGTGAACAATACCAGGAAGAAAGCTTTCAACTCCCTCCTGCTCCCTGTCTTGTGAAAACAAATGATACTCCCTAGTCTCATTCTTAGCTTATCAGGTGGAACTGGGAAACCCTGGGAAAGAAAAATTTGGAGGTTCAGGACTATTTGTTCCAGGGAGAGAAATATACTCTAGCCTCCTAACCTAGGGACTGCTTCTGCCATGGCCAACAGAGCGACCATTCCATGATCCCAATCAGACCATGCAGCTACCCCCTTAAAAATATGTGATGGCTCCCCTTGGCCCTCAGTGGAGAGTCCAGATTTCTTATTATGGTGTTTGGGGTGCCTTCTTCACTGAGCCTGCAGTGATCTCAGGAGACTTCGGGAAGAGTAAGAAAAACAACAGATGGGTGCTCAGATCTGGGTTCCTGAGTCAACTTCGTTGCTGTGTGAATCTCTGTTCTTCCATTGGGTCTATAGTACATAATTTCTTATATGCTTCTTTCCCTACGCTTCCCTGTCCCCCACCAGAATGCAGATGCTGTGAGAGCGGGTGCTGTGTCTTACTCATTGCTAGATCCTTAGAATCTAGCACAGTGCCCAAACACCTAGTAAATGGTAATAAGTATTTGTGGAATGAGTCAGTGAAAACATACTCAAGGGTGTGTAAATCCTGCCAGTATTGGCTTCTATTAATGCATGTGTCCTGGGGTTCCCATTTGTCCTCTGGGATTGTCATATTTGCTTATTTATTTGCAGGGGGAAATGAACTTGTGACCAGGCATTCTGGAGACATGCCGCTGTGCTGCCCAGTCCCTGTGTGCTGCTGTGGAAGTGCGGCTTCTCCTTGGCTCAGGGCCCCTCTCCCATGCTCCTTTGTGTGGGGTGATCCCCAGAGCCCTCTGATCGGGTGTCTGCCTGATGCTGGCTGTGATGAAAACCTCTCTTGTTCCACTTAGCACAATGTTGCCATTATAGCCCCTATCCAGGGGAATGACACACGTCTGCTGGTCCACCCTGGGCCCTGGAAAGCAGATAGAGATCTCAGTGACTGTTTCTGGGAGAAAGAGAAAGAGTTTCATGATGGATGAAAACTCCTTCTTCCCATGCACCTTCAGGTTTCTGCTCCAGGGCACGGGGCTCCTACCTGCATGGAGGCAACAGGGCTCAGCTTCCACAGTTGTTAAAGCCAAGCCAAGTGGTTGTGTCTGAAGGAAAAGGAGCTTTTGTTTTTATGCTGAAATGCTGCATGAAGCTTACTCCCTCCCTTTGGATTCTTCTCCTTAAGCGAGATCTTAGGCTCCTTAAGTGAGGCTCGTGCCCTGAAGCACCTACAGGGCCGGGCAGGGAAGGGTGTGCCGGAAGCAGGCCATGCAAGTGGAGGGGCCACGGCAAAGCGGAGCCCTCTTGCTCCGTCTGAGGGGCCAGTCACCAGTCAGCTCGGAAATGGAGTGGCCAATCTTCAGCTTTTTCAGCAGAACCCAGAAATCTAGATTTTAGTGAGAAATCTCTTTTGATTTAAAAGTGTTGGTAACGAATTCCAATTGTTTTAAAACATTGCAATAGCCAACTAAAACACCCCTGTGGACTTAATCTGGACTATAGCCACCCCCCGGCCCCATTGTGGAAACTTGAGGGAAATTAGGGACCCATGAAGACGTCTGGAGAGTCTGTCCACCCGGAGGGCCTCCACGCTGAGGCCTGAGGAGGGTGTGCAGCTCTTAACACTGCAGCGTGGACTAACTCTCTTCTGAAGATCTGGGCTGCACACCCCTAGCTTCATCTGTGGCTGCAGGCTGGTGCCAGGTTGCAAAGGTCCAAAGTGGATTTTATAACTAGAGCTAGAAAAGCTTTAGAGCCCCCAAAAGCCTGAGACATTAGCCTGTCTGGTCCCTTCATTTCTCAGTTGGGGAAACTGAGGCTGAGAGAAGGGGAGAAATCTTACCTGAAATCACACAAGGCCTTAGAGCCAGAACCAGGAGCAGTGATGCCCTGATATGAGGTCACCTGAGCCACTCTGTTCAGTGTGTGGGACACAGTGGTGAAGAGCATGACTTTAGGACAAGGTGGATCTGAATGTTACCCAGCCCCGCCCCTGCACAGCCCAGGCACAATCTTCAACCTCTCTGAACCTCAGATTCCTCATCTAAAAATTGGGGCTACAAACATCTTCCCCACACAGCAGTTGTGATGCTTCAGTGCAACTGTGTATGTAGAGTGTGGAGTGGCTGGTGCCATGCCAGCACATGGTACGTTTTCTTCAAATGCCAGCTGGCACTCTATTCAGGGAGGAGATTTTGTATGATATAGCCAAGTGCATGAGCTTTGGGTGAGGCATCTCTAAGATCAAGTGCAGGCTCTGCCACATACAGCTGTGAAACACTGGATGAGTTATTTATCAAGGGCCCAATTTCCTCATTTGTAAAATAAGGATGAAAGTAGTACCCAGGGGATTAAATGAGATCTGTAAGGTGCTTAGCACAGTGTCTGAGCCATCATCAGAAGTGTTGGTTATTATGTAGTCAGTGTGGATTTCCTCTGAAGAATTCATCAGATGTTTATGGAAAAATATTAAGGGATGTTGAAACCGTGGCCACATACCCAGGCTGCCCCCTGCAGGGAGTTTTATATAAATCCAACCCCTGGAAATGCAACTGATTCTGCCAGGTTCCTCCTTCCCTGAAGGAGCTCCCGGTGCTCCTGGATGGGAGGACTACCAGGCCTCCAAATGCTGCTACCCACGGAGTCTGCAAAGGAGTGGTGTTTTGTATGCACATTTAAAAACGTTACATAGTCCCATTATTTTGGTAGAATGACAGATTGCTAGGGCCAGATGGACAATTTGTCTTGATCCAGGTGGGCAAGACCCTGTGCCTTAGGGAGGCAGTCACGCTTCTTTTGTATGACAAGGAATTCTGTATCCATAAGGAGGTTTTGGAAAACCAGAAGGCTCTAGGTCTGGGCCCTACAAACACTTTTCGGTGACAGACTGAGGCAAGCTTTTACCCTTCCTATGTGTTCCCTAGTGATTCATGTCACACTGCGCATTCTGATCGGAGCACATGCCTGCACTGTTTAAATTGTGGTCATTCTCCCTCACACAGACAGCAAAGGAACACATTCGGGATTCCGCTGCCAATATTCATTCACTCTGGGAGCCAGTGTATCTGTCACAACTTCTTTGGTGGCAAGTGATAGAATCACAACTCCAACCAGCTTTAACGAAAAAGCTGAAAGGGTAGCTGGGTAGCTGAAGGGGCGAAGCTGGTTTGAAGCCAAGCTTGGATCCAGGAAGGCAAACCGAGCAGTCACTCTTTTCTCTCCATCTCCCGGCTCTGCCCTCCTCTGTTTAGTCTTCATCTTCAGGCGGTCTGTCCCAATCTGTGGCAGAGAAGGCCACACAGCTGCAGGCCTGAATTCCTTACACCTGGAGATTCCAGGTGAGAAAGGCGGCCTCTCTCCCTGCAGTTCCAGAAATGGCCCAGAGGGGGCACTCATACTCTCGGTAAACCACAGGCTCTAAGCCCAAGGGAGGTGCTGAGCAGTGAAATGCATGCCTCCCCTGCAGCCAGGCGCGCACCTGCAGCACACCACTTTATCAACTAAATGCCGCGACTTCTATTTTACACATCTCATTTTATTCGTTTGCTAGGGCTGCCACAACAGAATTTCTGCCAGCAGAGCTGGTTTCTTCTGCGGCCTGTCTCCATGGCTTGTGGATGGCTACCCCTTTGCTGTCTCTTCACGTGGCCGTCCCTCCCTGCATGGGCTCCCTGGCTGTCACCACGTGTCCAAATCTTCTTATGAAGACACCAGTCAGATTGGATCAGGCCCTACCCTAACAGCCTCATCTTAATTTAGTCACCTCTTTAAAAGCCTTATGTCTACGTAGAGTCACATTCAGAGGTACTGGGGGGTTAGGGAATCAAAATATGAAATGGGAGGGTGAGGACACAGTTCAACTAGCAAATGGCAAGGCTGAGACTGCCCTGAGGGAGGATGTGTCTAACCATGTGCCCTTACCCATGACGCTGTACCGTCCCTGCTGGAGCTCATGGCAGCATACCCAGAGGCAAAGGCTTTACAACCCTCAGCAGTGGGGAAAATGAGAGGCTGTATCCACTGAAAACCTTAGCGAGGTCCAGGGACCCCCTGTCTATATGATGCCCCAGCAGGATACCACTGGTATATGAGAGTCTTGGCTGTCAGGCGAGCTGTGGTTCAGCAAGCCCTGTTTGTTGTCAAAGAATTTTGGGTTATCTTCACTCTCTGCAGCGTTTTCAGATTGTTTCTCTTGGGCTCCCCGAAGACCAGCTATCATGGAGACGTAGAGGGAATACAAATACCTTCTCTCCTCCCTTTTCCATCAGGTAGAACATCGTTTCCCAAAGTGTGGAATTCAGACAATTGGTGAAAATGTGAGATATGTTTAGATATTACACAGACCAACATATTTGGAGAGTTATGAATTTATGTGAATTTGTATTAAAAACATATAACCAGGATGGGTGCGGTGGCTTATGCCTGTAATCCCAGCACTTTGGGAGGATGAGGTGGGAGGATCATTTGAGGCCAGGAGTTCGAGACCAGTTTGGGCAACATAGTGAGACCTCCCCCATCTCTACAAAAAATTAAAAATAAAAATTAGCTGAACATGGTGGCACGTGCCTGCAGTCCCATCTTCTCGGGAGGCTGAGGCAGGAAAATCACTTGAATCCAGGAGTTTGAGGTTACAATGAACTATGATCATACCACTGGACTCCAGTCTGGGCAACACAGCAAGACCTTGTCTCTTCAAAACAAAACAAAACAAAACAAAACAAAACCAAAACAAAACAAGCTAAACCAACCACACAAGCAAAAACCCCCATATAAACAGTCCTACAAACCCGTGCTTTTCACTGTCATTAAAATAGAAACATCAGATACATGACAATTGAAAGAAAAATATCAAGTAAATAGTATTAAGAAAATAAATAATTTGATGAAATCATGAAGGTGATACTGGAATGACTGAAATCCGGGAAGCACCGGGATGGTTCCCCCTGAGAAGGAAATGCTTCTGGCTGTGGACATAGAAGTCATGCCAATTTTAAGCCTCATTTATCTGCACATTTAGCTCTCATTTTCCCTGAGGCTGACCATAGATGGTGACTTCTGGCCTTTTGGTTTCTCTCGTCTGTGTCACTGGGCCAATCATACTGGACCAGGCCAAGTACAGAGGTGAAAGGCTTGTGAGTGTTGGGGAGAGGCTGACCCTCATCTGCACAGCCCCTGGATTCTATTCATTTGGAGTCTTGCTGCAGGGCTTCTGAGCGGCTTGGCGCTTCCCATAGCTGAGTATGTAGGTAGGTGTTTATCACTGTGCAGTCAAGATTTTTAGCAACACAAAGTCTGATGTGGAATAATGTGTTTAAAACTTAATTCCACATGGAACTGGCATAATTCTGTAAAGGCTAATTGCTATTAATTTTAGTAGTGCTTTTGCCCCCTTGAATTTTGCTAACAGTGATGAATAACAGCCTTCTAGTCCACGTTTGGCTCTGTGGCCAGCTGCTGACATCTTCCACAGCTGGTGCCCATGTCTATGAACTGGGTGCCTGGTGAGGATGAGGGGCTGCAGGCACAGGAGAGCTGGCTTCTTGTTCTGATCTGCTCAAATGCTCAGTCAGCCTGTATCATGGCTGCGAATTACAACTATTGTACTATCGGCTTTAAGCTCTAACCTTCTGTGGTTTCTGTGGCCTCCAAAGTCATGTTCTGCTTTATTGATGTAAGGTTGATCTCCAGTGTCCAAAGGGGTTGCATGTGTGGGGAAAGGCCCCCTTCTAGAATTTCAGACAGTCTGACTCAAAATGTTATGTCTGTTCATGAAAGGAAGATGGGTGAGAGCAATGCTTCTTACACTTCACCATGTGTATGAATCACCTGGGGATCTTATGAAAATACAGATGCTGATTGGGCAGGTTGGGGTGGGGCCTGAGGTTCTGCATTTCACAGAAGTTCCTGGGTGATGCCAGTGTTCCTGGTTAGGAACAACACTTTGAGTGGCAAGGCTTGGAACAATTCTTCCTACACCCAGCATGTAGACAACCACAGCACAAGCCAAGCACCCTCTACAAAGCCTGGATGGATGAGAGGTGTCCTTTTAGACTCTGTGCATGGCTGGCCCCTGCCTGCCCTCCCACCGCTTCTAATCTCACTCTCCCCTGCATACGCCCCACTCCAGCCTCATTGGTACTTTTTGTTCCTCCAATAAGCCAAGCTCTTGCTCACTCCAGGGCCTTTGCATCCACTGTTCTCTGTGCCAAGAATGCTGCCAACCCCACTTTTCCCCAGGTACTTAGTTTTCATCCTTCGATTAGCATACGAAGTGAGTTTCTTTCTCATGGTACCTGTTTGTTGTCTCTGTAGCAGTTATCTTCATGTGCCAGCTCTTTTTCTGTTGCCTTATTTATGATTCGTTTCTCCTCTAGACCAGAGTCCATGAGGAAAGCTCATTCCTGCCTTCCACACTGTTGTATCCTCAGTGCTCCTGCCTGGCAGGAGATGCTCACTCATGAATATTTGTTGGGTGCATGTGTAGGCAGGGAGCAAAGATGCATTCTTATCTTTTTGCACATTTGAGCCACCTGTCTGGAGGGGCCGTGTTGGGGCTGAAAGTTAGCATTGGTTCTTATTGAAGAATCTCAGAATGAGAGCTCAGAAAAGGAGCTACTTTTAATTCTAGGCCACATCTCATCTTCAGAGATGTCAATACGTGAAAAAAGTGCGCATCTTTGAACAGATAAAACACAGTAAGCCTAGCATGTCTTAAACAGAGGTTATGTTAAATTCGTTTATAAAATATTGGATTAAACAAAGGTACTATGGTGGGACTTCACAGGACTTTCGGCAATGTGTATTGTGAGTCTACAAGAGAAGGGATGTGATGTGCTCTTTCACGGCACAGTGGTTGTAGCAGAGGCGCTGTGATTTCCTCACCCAGAGGCCATCCTTTTCTGTCCTGCTCTCTTCTTCTTTGTTGGTAGAGGGCCTGGTTCCCCCTGTTGAGGCTGAAAATGCCAAATGCCCAGTTTCCCAGCCTTTACTGCAGCAGGAACATGGACATATCCCTAGTTCTGGCCAGTGGGATCCAAGCAGAAGTCTACTGAGGACTTTGGAAAAGTTTTTCCGACCACAATAGACATGCAATAGACTGTCTTGTTTTTTGATGTGATTGTGTGAGGACATGACGCCTGGAGCCACAGAAGCCTCTTGTAAACATAGAAGACACGTGGCTGAGGACAAGAGCCAACATGCTGAGGATGGTGGGGTACAGAGATACAAACAACCTGGGCTCTGGACTCCATCCCTGAGCTGCTGAATGTACTAACTCTGCACCTTGGATTTCTGGTTGTGCGAGACAACACGTGTTCTCACCATTGAAGCCACTTGTAATAAGGTGCTCTCTTTACCTGCAGCTGGAAGGATCTTGCCTAATAAGAGTAGTAAGCTGGTCTCTCTGAGTCAGACAGGCTGGAATTCACTCCTGGCTCTACCAGTGGTAATTATGGTTCTCTTCAAAGCTATTTACTCATTTAGGGGATGGAGATGTTAACAATGGCTACCTCTTGGGTTGTTTCAGAAGCTTAAATGAGATGATGGGTGTGAAGTGCTCACATAGAACTTGGAACATTGCTGGTGCTTAGTAATAAGGAACTATTATTATTATTATTATTATTATTATTTTTGATCACAGAACTTCTTTGTTGTTGGAACATCCTCTACCATCTTGAGGGATCCTGCATTCTACAGAAAACAATCCGAGTGATGTTTACCTTTACCAAACTTTCTCATTTTACAGAAGGAGAAACTGAGGCTAAAGGAGTGGCTGCTGTTTTGGTGCTTTTATTCTGAAAAATGTGCAGGGTTCAGCCTCTTCCCATGTCAGTCATTTCCACTCCCACACAAGAAACAACAGAAGGACACAGGTTTAGGGTTGAAATGATGTGCTTTTATGGGAAACAAAAATATCCAACAACAATAACAAAAGCCCTTCAATCTCGCCAAGTTCTTAACCAGTGACAATGAGGCAGCTTCCATGATTGCGTCTGGCTGGGGATGATTCTAAAGGGTCAGGAAAGTGAAAAGACATTGGCCAAAAAGAGAAGTTGCAGGGAGGGCTGACATCCTACATGAGAACACAGCAGACTTCCCTCTGGCCCCTCACCCTATCACCCCTTCAATTTAGAATCTCCTCCCAATCTACAAAGATCCTTCCTGAATTTTCCTCAGATGCAATCTCTTCCAGAAAGCTTTCCTTGGTCTGCTCTAACTGCATATGACTTTTCATTAACATCACGCACACTTTCTCATTCCTTCTCCGATCACTTTCTGCCTTACATCCGTTATGTCTGGGTACACGCCTTATGATACCCACTATTGGTAGGCATATATATCCCTGAGACCGAGTCCCAGGTTGACTCACCCCTGTGCTCCCCTCCCCCTCCCCCATTCAGTGCTCAGTATTCAGCAGGTGCTCAACATCAGAGGTGCTCAGTGAGGGTTTGTTCAATTTAAGTCAGTTCTACATTTGCTATGTCACATCACCAGCCTCTTGAGAGTCATTATTGTCATTTTCACTTCTTCATCCTTCCTTCATGATCTCAAAATGGTCCAACTCAAGGTATCTCCAAGAAGGAACAGCCCCCACCAAACATTACCCACTCAAGGTGAAAGGTTTGGAGAGGAGAAGAGAGGTTAAGCTTTCTCCCCTGTTCAGGGAGGCGAGCAGGAAAGGAAGCCACCGGGAAGATCCAGGATGGCCATGAGCGGTGTTGGCCAACACTTCATTTTGGAATCTCATAAGCAGCCACTCTTCCAAAAGTTGCCCTGTGAAACATGGCCAACTTTGCAGCAGGAGCTGAGGACTGGTGGGGGTATGGTACGGTTGCCCTGCCAGCCCACAGACCAGAGGCATAGACCAAGAACCTTTCTTTGAGACACGGCCTATTTTCTCTCCGGAGGGTGATGAGAGTTGTCTGTCTGGTTGTTCAGTTGGAGCTCTGGTGGGAACATTAGCCCTGCGGTGTGTTGAGTTGTCAGGCACATAGATTGTAATAAGGCTAAAGAATACAAGCTGCAATCATGGGCCTCTCCTTGAAAGGGGGAAGGGTCAGGAGGTGCTGGGAGCAGTGAGGGAGAGAGGAGGGTCCCAAGAAATCCTGCAGCTCTGATTCTAACAGGTGCCCTGCTCTATCTCCCACTTCCACTCCCTCTCCTTTCCTCTGGTTCTCCAAGTCCAGGTCAGGCAAAGGGGCCAGTTGGAAGTGGTGGAGGGAAGGGAAGGGCCTTTTCCTTTTCCTACCATGAATCCTAGATTTGGACAAGGGAGAGGTTACAATCCAGGGCAGAAGGAGGAGGGTTGAGGAGCTGAGGAGAGGCCTAGGCCCTGTCCACTTCTGTTGACTGGTGTAATGACTAGATTTGAGGCTCACACTTTTAACTGCATTGCCCCCAGAGAGCACTGAGCTCCTAATTGGGGGTGTTGAGAAAGTTCTTCGTGGGCGCTCAAAGGTGCTCATTGATTTGGGGAGATTGCTGCAGATCTTCCCATGGGAGGGCCCCTCTGGGGCCAATAAGGTGTGGAAACCACATGGTCAGCATCAGCCCTAGAAATTTAAGAAAGGGGCCACGAAGCAGAGAGAAGAGAGACTTCTTCAGGCACCTTCTTTAGGAAAGAGAGTTGGACCTTGGGGCACTCAAGTTAGGACAGATGTTTCAGTATAAAAAGGATCCCCAATAAAAGGACAGAGTCCCCTCAAATCCCTTCCCAGATCCCACAGCAGTTAGAAAAGAGAAAGTAAGGAGCATAAAAATATCTCGATGACGTGGGCTTGCCTGACAGTACAGAAAAGCAAGTCTCATGGCAGGCAGTGTGTCCCATTACACAAGAGAGGATTATACCGAGCTTCAGTAGAGAGATTTTACATATATCTTTATATAAATGCATATATATTTATAGAGCCTCTGCCTAGAACAGCCGGGCTTGCTTCTTCAGTTCATTCCTCTTCCAGAGGGCCAGCCGGTCAAACTCAGAGATGGTCATGCCAAAGACTTGGTAGAACTCTTCCTGGGACAGGTGGCGCTGAAGGAGGCAGGGCAGGCAGGGGTGGGGGGACAGAGAAAGAGAGCAGCATGAGGATGCAAGATGCAAGGGTAGGTGGAGGCAGCAGTGGGTGCTGCATGTTCCCTCCAGGCACCCTGTGCCTTGCATGGTGCCTGAGCCTGGGGAATGTGTGATGAATATTTGTTGAATGAGTGAATATGGAATGAACATTTTCCCAGGGAGGACTCTGGAACTGATTTGGCTGAAGAGGCCTCCCCTGCCTATGACTCAAGTGGGACTTCTGCTTCCACTGCACACCCCTTGGAGTCCCCTGTTGACCCCTCCGCTTTCTGCATGCCTGCTGCATGTATTTGCATCCAGAAGTGTGTGTGGATTCATGTTATCCCACTCCCCTTTGATAGAAAAAGGAGCCATTTCCAAGATTTTAGGGGATATTTCCTCTTACTGATGTTTTAACAAATGATCTGGAAGGCTGTTCATCAGGCCAGTCAATGAAAAAAATTACTACTCATAATTTTTGATGCACCAAAATGTCCTTTTATCTTTTTCTGATATGAGAACAAATACGCTTCATAATCAAACCCTTGTCTGCATTCTATAGTAGATTTTCCCCTCTTTCTGGCCTCCTTCCCTTCCCCCCTTCTAAGCAGCTTTAAAAGTGTGATACATTGTCAAAAGCTTTTAGAGTTAGAAATACACAGCACTTAAAATGTGGCAAAATGTTAATAATTGTTGTATTTAGTGAAGGGTAGATGGATGTTCATTTTACTATTCTTGAAACTTTCCTGGATAGCTAAAATTTTTCAAAATGAAATTTAAAATTAAGTTTACAAAGAGAAATATATGGCATATATACTGCCTACAAACCTAATGGATTTACTTGAGCTGGCTTGTTGGTAGCAATTACATGAGCTAATTGGGTACTGAAGGAGATTCAGTGACAATTATTTAGGTGGCCACACAATAATTAGTCAGTTCTCTGGCTTGTTGTCACTGTGAACTATTTTTTTTTTTTTTTTTTTTGAGACAGAGTTTCACTTTGTCGCCCAGGCTGGAGTGCAGTGGCATGATCTCAACTCACTGCAACCTCCACAACCCCAGTTCAAGTGATTCTCCTGCCTCACCCTCCCAAGCAGCTAGGACTACAGGTGCATGCCATCTCGCTGGGCTAATTTTTTTTTTTTTTTTTGTATTTTAGTAGAGACAGGGTTTCACCATGTTGCCCAGGCTGGTCTTGAACTCCTGAGCTCAGGCAATCTGCCCTCCTCAGCCTCTCAAAGTGATGGGATTACAGGCGTAAGCCACGGCGCATGGCCATGTGAACTAACGTTCTCACCACACCTTCAGAATTTCAAGCAAAGGTACTATTGATAATTTTTGGTCAATAATTTTTGAAGTAGTAGAGCTGGGACCAAAGTCCAGGCAAAATACATTACATTCTCACTGCCCTTCTTGGTCAGCCCCATTAAAAATTTCATAAGTAAGTCTATTATGAAAAATGTCAAAACTACACAAAAGAGAGAAAATAGGACAAAGCCCATGTCCACTATCCAGATCCAGTAATTGTGAGGTTTTCCACATTTGCTCCATTTATCTATTTTATTTGCTGAAATATTTTAAAGCAAAGCCTAGACATTGTGTCAGTTCATTCCTATGCACTTCAGAATGTTTCTCAAAACACACTGAATATTTTCTCACATTGTGGTTACACAATGCCATGAGTAAACTCAAGAAAATCTAACAAGAATTCCTCAGAATTCCCTGATATCTGTCCATTACAAAGTTCCTGTCTTGAAAATGTCTTTTCACAGTTGGTTTATCTGAACTAGGACCCAGGCAGTGCCCACACATCATATTTGCTTCTTAGATCCCTAAGATCCTGCCTCTTTCTTTGTACTATTGACTTGCCCATGTTTGTGCTACTCAAGTGAGTGCTGAAAGACACCTTGGATAGGAGAGTCCCCTTCTCTGCTTCTTCCATAGTAAAGACTGAGGGAAACTGCACTTTGGAATCATTTGTTATTGTTGTTGGAGGGTGGTGGTCGGTATTGGTTCTCCAGTTGAGTTTCTCTATCATGTTCAAAAATCTTTGTTATGAGTCTTGATATAAAAGAATGGTAGACTCACCCTCAAGTAATGTGTTCACAAGTCACCCGCAAGTAACGTGTTCACAAGTAGGGCACATTGGAAGGAGACCAGGGCTTCTCTCCTCTAAGGGCCAGCTGGGGCCTCCTTTATCCCTTCAGTTCTCAAGGCCCCTAATGCCACCACTGTCCATCTGACATTTGCCATGGAAAGGTGTTAAAGCAGGAAGGTTAAGAGTGCAGCTCTTACAGCCAGGGAGATATGGCCACGTGACCATGGACGAGTTATCTAACCCCTCCTGAACTTCAATTTCCTTTTGTGGAAAATGGCAGCATCCTAGTGTCTGCATCATGAATACCATAAGGGTGAATGAGCAGATACAGGTCATGTGCTCAGCACTCAAGGGCACACAGAAAGCACTCAATCTGGTCACTTTCATTATCATGGTGATCTTTTCATGCACCTGTTACATTGTGTGATCTGCTCCCAATTTCCTTGGACTTCATCTTCTCCTCCTCATCTTTGTTGTGCTCATGTGACCCTAGACACACTCACCTTCTTCTATGTTCAAACACAACAAGCTCACTCCCCCATCAGGGTCTCAACACTGGCTGTTCTCTCTGCCCAGAAAGTTCTTCCTTCTTATAAAAGCATGCCCAACTCCCTCAACTACTTCGAGTCTTTGCTTACATGTCATGCATCCAATGAGACCAACTCTGATGATGCTATCTAAAACTGCAACTCGCCTCTTCCTCTCCTAATCCCCTTCTCTTCTCTCCTTTAACTTTTTCCCTTAGCACTTATTACCTTCTAACACATGGTGTCATTTATTTTTTCTTTGTGTCAACAATATTGACACAAATAAAGGAGACACATCTGTCTCCTCACACAAGAATGTAAGTTCCAAGCGGGCAGCGGTCTCTGTTTTGTTCACTGATATATTGCAAGCACCTCGAACAGTACCTGGATGCTTCTGTGGACATAGGAGGAGAGCTAGATTTGCTCACTGCCCTCAAGGGGCCCACAGTCTCAGGATTGTAAATAAAACTAGTGCTTGTGATGGTGGAAGAGAGGGGAGGTAGCACTGTGTAAATAAGCAAGGCTTAAGTTAAGCTCCCTCGGTTCAAACTCTGATTCTGTCATCACTAGGTGATCAGCTTTAGCCAAATGACAGCCTTGCTGAAGCTTTATTTTCTCCTCTGTAAGGTGAGGATGATTCAATAAATATTTGTTGGATGAATGAATATCTATTCTCTGAGCTCCTTGAGGACAGGGTCATAGTCTTCCTTCTTCTGTCCCCTCCTGGAACTAGTGCAGGAGGCTGGGGCAGTGTCTTTAGCCCATGGGCCTCAGCTCAGGCTACATTTTAGACATTCTTGGGTGCTTTTGAGTTCTGAGGCCTGAGCTCCTTCCCCAAATTGTGATTGAATTGGTCTACTGTGGGGCCCCTGTATGGTATTTTTAAAAAGGTCCCTGGGTGATTCTGATGTCCTGGAGAATGTTTCCATCCCTAAAAACTGGCTTCACTGAGCTGCCCTGGGAGCTGTCCCCTTCAGCACTGGTGGACACATTCATTTGGAGACAGTGAAAGGAGGAGGCCCTTGTTGAAATGTGAGGAGAATCACCCACTTCCTGGGGTGCTAACCCAGTGTGCTAGAGCTGGAAGAACTCACAGAGCTTCCTGGCTAACGTACATTCCCCTCCTTCTGCCCCAACCCTCTACCCTGGGCCAGTTCCATGCCATCAAGTCAAGGGTGGCTCATATGCTTTTCCTGAGGGGTGCTGAGCCACCTATTTCAGAAGCCTGCACTCGATCCCACAAACGTTTTCTGACACCTCTCCCAGCCCAGACCCTGTGGTAGAGGGCAGACAATGTTTGTCCCTAAGAAACTCAGGGTCAGGCAGAGGAAATGGACACATCCATGATCTGATACACAGGAGAGTGAGAGGTGCTTGATGCACTTTGGATAGAAGTCTGGAGGAGGTCAGAGGACAAGAGGAGTGACCCCTCCTGTAGGAGGGTTGGAGGAAGCTTTGGGGCACAGGGATTACTAGTGTGGGGCCCTGAGGAGCAAGGAGGCTGGTGAGATGGGAAGGGCATTGATATGGCTTGGCTGTGTCTCCACCCAAATCTCACCTTGAATTGTAATAATCCCCACGTGTCAAGGATGGGGCCAGGTGGAGATAATTGAATCTTAGGGGCAGTTTTCCATATACTGTTCTCCTGGTAGTGAATAAGTCTCATGAGATCTGATGGTTTTATAAAGGGGAGTTCCCCTGCACAAGCTCTCTTGCCTGCTGCCATGTAAGACGTGACTTTACTCCTCCTTTGCCTTCCACCATGATTGTGGGGACTCCCCAGCCATGTGGAATGTGACCCTAGACACACTCACCTTCTTCTATGTTCAAACACAACAAGCTCACTCCCCCATCAGGGTCTCAACACTGGCTGTTCTCTCTGCCCAGAAAGTTCTTCCTTCTTATAAAAGCATGCCCAACTCCCTCAACTACTTCGAGTCTTTGCTTACATGTCATGCATCCAATGAGACCAACTCTGATGATGTTCTCTTTTTTTTTCTTTATAAATTACCCAGTCTCAGGTATGTCTTTATTAGCCACACGAGAACAGACTAATACAGGCATTCTAGGGAGAGGGAGAGGCAGGGAGTGGCAACAGGCTGTAAGGGGCAGAGTGTGCTCCAGCACCAGAGGAGCCCAGGAACTGGAACTCCACACCAGGTGGTCTGGACTGCTCAAATGCCCAGCACCATGTTCTGGCCCACGTTTGCACTTTTATTTATGCTGTTCTCCTCTCCATCAATCCCAAACTCTACTTGTCTTCGTAGTCCATCTACATCCTTCCTTTTTCTGCAAACCTGTGTTGACTGCCTCAGGCCTTAGTGGTCTCCCCTGGACAATAGTACTCTAATGTTCATTGGGCACTTCATACTCAGTATGTTGCCAGACTCCATGCTAAGGGCTTTATGGGTATTGGCTCACTCACTTCTCTTGGCAGCATGAGGGAAGCACACCAACCACCCTCACTTTACAGAGGAGAAAACCAAGTTGCAGCGAGGTTGTCGCTTGGTTAAAGCTGCCCACCTAGTGATGGCAGAATCAGAGTTTGAACCCAGGGAGTTTGACTCAAGACTTACTTATGCTTTTTTTCCTTCTACATAGTGCTGCCTCCCCCTGTCCCCCATCACAAGCACAAGTTTTATGCACAATCCTGAGACTGAGGGCCCCTTGTGGGCAGGGAGCAAATCTAGCTCTTCTGCAATTCTGCAGAAGCATTGGCCCTAGTTGAGGACTTACTGTCCCTGTGCACCACAGACACTAACTGAATTGAAGAGGAGGCAGCAAAGAACAGCATGGGGAAGTTTTGGGGGACAGCATGGGGAAGTTTTGGGGGAACAGCATGGGGCAGTTTTGGAGGAACAGCATGGGGCAGTTTTGGGGAACAGCATGGGGAAGTTTTGGGTTGAGGAAATTGGTTCAAGTCCCTGCTTTTTCAATAAGCTGTGTGATCTTAAAGCCACTCATTCCACCCAGCCCTCTTGAGCTGGATTAGACCAAGTAACTTCTGAAATTTCTTCTAACCCAAGAGCTCCTGCTCAGTTTTTTAGACTTACCTCTAAACGGGTCCTGTCTACATCCTTAGGCAGTCTGTTTCTTCCTCTTGTAGTCACCAGCAGCAGTTCATAAGGGTAGATCTAAGGAGAAAGGGGGGGTGGTCTCCAGCTTGGGTGAGGGTGGTGGGCTTGTTCCTTTCAGGTACATTTTGTGTCTGGGCTCTCTGTTCTATCCAGAAATGGCCAGAAATTAAGTCTGGAGGAAGAGCTGGATCTGCCCTTCTTGGGGTTGCCCAGCAGCCTTAAGATACCTTCTCTCAAAAGACAAGGCCCCAGAGAGTCTCCTAAAACTACTAGGAATAAGCTTGGAGGTATTTGCCATATGCCCATGGAATAATATGGGCACATGACCTCCCGAATGTAAGTGTTGAATATTTGGTGACTGGCAAGCCACCAGAGTGTCTCTGAAGCCCAGGGAGAGTATGTGATTTCAGTAGGAAAGAGACCTAGGGCAGGATTCAGGAAAAGTGGGCAAGGAGGGACAGGAAATGTTGGTCTTGAAAGGACCCCTGGGGTTATTTATCTATGTTCCCTTCCCTACATAGACAGTGCTGCCATCCTCCTGGTGATCCCCAGTGTAGCGGCTCCAAGAATCCTGGAGACCCCCAGGGTCTATGCACATCCTTTACCTTGTACTCTGCAGAGAGAAAAAGAGACACACACACAGAATGAAGCCCATCAATTTTTGCTTTGCATCACTACATGGGCCTCTGTCCTACTCTCTCAGGGGGTCTGGCTTCTATTGGCTCCTTCTCTTGACCACCAGAGACCCTGTCCTTGCTGAATTCACCCTGAAGGACAATCAATGCTGGTATGAGCACAGTGGAAGGCTGAAGATAGGGGTTGGGCTGATCTTGAGATGGTTCTAAGGAAAAAATGGGCTTAGAGATATTTGGAATAGAAATTAGAAGAATCTGAGATCTGAAATGCATGGACAAGATCCTCTATCTTCTGTGGGGAATCCTTCGAGGTTCTGATGTGGCCCCCTTCTGCCTGAGCTTGCTCATAGGAGCTGGTTGAGGTTGGTGTGAAAGCATCACTGGCAAAAAGCAGAAAGCTCATGGAATTCTTACTGGGAACAGAGTGCATTTGGCTCTGAGTGCTTCCCTCCACTGGGGCTGGCAGGCAACCCTCGCTCCACAGTCCAGGGAGAGGACAGCAGCAGTCTGTGATGGTTCTGGGAATCCAGATAGGACTGGTGGCTTGGAGATCACCCAAGGCCAGGACTTGAGAGGATGAGGGAAGAGCAGGGGAAAAGGGAGGGGGTGGGAAGTGGAAAGGGAGTAAGAACTCAGGGTTGGACACAGCTCAGCATGGGGACAGAACCTGTAGCCATCATTTGCCGAGGGTCAAGCAGCAGTTTTAAGTGGTACATCCAGAGACCCTCTCCCTGCAGACCCCCTGCAGGCCTGCACTCACCTCGCATGCCCCAGTTGACTGCGTTCATGCTGTCATAGTGGAAGAGGTCTGCGCTGGGTGTCTGCAGAAAAGACAGAACCAGGGCTGGCCTGAGATAAGCTCACCTCTGCCTCCCTGAAGCACTCACGCACCTCCAGAAAATGGACTGGCGCTTGTGGGACATAGGACCTTCTCAGCAGCCTCTGTCTCAAGTTAGGGAAACTTAACTCGCTGCTATATCCCTGTGCTTTGTCCTGGCACATGGTGGGTACTCAATATATATTTATTTATTTGGTGAATTTCACTTCATGCTTTCTTTCATTGCTCAAATACCCCTTTTTCTAGGAGATTTGCCCTGACAACCTGGTTGGAAGTTGCAAGTCACTCCTTCCATGAACTCTCAATCCTCCTTACCCTGCTCATCATTTTTCTTTTTCCATAACAGCATGCTCAGGGAGCTCAGAGAACGTACAGGCCATGTTAGAGGCCAGTGGAGCATAGCAGTTGGGGGTGGGCTGTGGGATCAGCTGGCCTGGGCTTGAATCCTGGCTCTACCACTTCTCATTGAAGAGTGTGGGCAAGTCACCTCACCTCTCTGTGCCTTTCTGCATGCAAAAGTAGGGTAAACGATAGTAACTACCTCCTTGGGTTGTGAAAGCAAAACAAATTAGTGCTTGCAAAGTGTTTAGCTGAGTCCCTGGCACAGAGTTATTGCCCAATAAGTACTAGTTGTTCCCAAGCCCCTCCCATGGGGGCCCCTTTTCACAAAGGGGTCACCAGGGAGGGGAGCAAGTCATTGCCATACAGTTGTTTCAGTTAACCCACCACTAGCCTCAGGACCTTTGCTCAGGTTTCACCTTACAACAAGCTAATTTTGGATTTATTAGCATTTTGGGGACAACGTCCCCCCATCCCCCAGCACAGCTTCTTACCCTGTGCAGCCCATTTCTTCGGTAGGCAGGCAGGGAGGCAGATTTGGAGATGAGAGGATCTGAAAAGAAGGATCTAGAGCAATTACTAGGAGTTCCAAGCCATGAGTCCCTCTCCCCAAGGTCATCTGACCACGAATGGCCAATATTGCTCCCAACCTAGCAGGAAGGGGTGGAGGCCAGAGGCCACCAACTCTTCTTGATGCTCTCCAGATTTGCAACTTGACTGTCTCTGGGGGCATTTCACTCTAGCAGAATTCTAGGTACCTGCCCAAGGCACCCACTCATACACTCTTCTATCCTTGACCTGCACATCTCTATCTTCCTGTGATAGACCCCTGTGTCCTGGCCACAGGCTGGCTCTGGACAAAGGCCCTGGAATTGAAGTCAAGCTCAGAACTCAGGTAGGAAGGCTCCCAGGTGGTGGAAGAGGTGTGTGCACTTTTTTCTCTCTGGGACCATCTGTTGGGGATGGCAATCTTAGTTCCAGAAACCCAAATGCAGACCCACAATCTGACAAATATAATGGAGCAGACTATTTGAAGTCAGGAGTGGGCTGGGACATCCACATTGTATGGTCATTAGAGCTATGGAGAACTGCAGCTGACAAAGCTCTGTCCCTCATGGGACATGATGGGCTGAAGGTAGGGCAGGCAGAACTTACCACTGTCAGCCAGGTAGTGCGACCGAGGGGCTGCAGGAGAGAAAAGCTGAAGGTCATTGCTCATGAGGACAGACAAACATGGTGAAGACAATTCATGGGGACAAAGAGATGTGGCTTCCATACCCAGTCCCCCTGGCTGGCTGGGAAAAGGGGCCTCCTTCAGCCCCTCCTTCCCCACTGGTCAGTTTTTAATTGTTGCACTTGCATCCCATCTCCCTTCCCTGTCCAGCTCCTAGCCTGGCACCTGGCACAGGGCAGGTGCTCTGTGATATTTGTTGCGCAGATGTGGTTGAACAAGGTTGCATTGCAAACAGCACTGGTGCACTGCACAGACCCCAGAGCCAGGGGTTGAAAACAGTGACCCTCAGTGGTCAGGCAGGAAAACAGGTTCAGCAGTTCATCCTGGCTCTGCCCTTAGTAGATTTCCAACTTCAGACAATCTAATTAATCATGCTTTGGTTTTCTCATCTGCAAAATGGGGAGTGATAGTGTCTCCTTTGTAGGATTATTGTGAAGAATATGCGACACAATACAGTAAGATACTTAGCATAGCGCCTGACGCATCTATAACACTCCATAAAACTGGCTTTATCATTATTGCCACCAATACCAACATCTTCAATCTCACTGAGAGTCAAGGTGTAGTATGCGGAAGAGGGAAGAGCTCGTGGCCTTGGGGCCACTCCAACTTGGGTCTGATCCTGGCTCAGTCACTTACTGGCTGTCTGACTTGGAGCAAGTGGCTTAACCTCAGTTCTCTCATCTATAAAGTGGGTGATAATAATCCCTCTACATTGCAGCTCTACCAGGAGTGTAACATACCTACAAATGTATGGCACATAGAAGTATAATAAATGATGCATTTTATTATCCATAAAGTATCGATCTGAGATGAGATTTCCTGGCAGGACTGCATCTCACAGGAGTAAGAAAAGGAGGAGGCAGACAGAGTGTGTGTGTGTGTGTGTGTGTGTGTGTGTGTGTGTGTGTGTGTGTGTTCAGGAATAGGAGGAGCTTGCAATGAGATTTTCAAGAAGTGTTTGAATAAAGCCCCTGCTTGTATAAGTTCAAGTCATGGTAGACTCACTACCTCAGGAGGCCATCCCTTACATCTTTGAGCCATTCCGATGATTATAAGACATTGTTCTTTTTTTTTTTTGAGACAGTCTCACTCTGTCGCCAAGGCTGGAGTGCAGTGGCGCGATCTTGGCTCACTGCAAGCTCTGCCTCCCGGGTTCATGCCATTCTCCTGCCTCAGCCTCCCGAGTAGCTGGGACTACAGGCGCCCACCACCACGCCCGGCTAATTTTTTGTATTTTTAGTAAAGATGGGGTTTCACCGCATTAGCCAGAATGGTCTTGATCGCCTGACCTCGTGATCTGCCCACCTCGGCCTCCTAAAGTGCTGGGATTACAGTTGTGAGCCACTGCGCCCAGCCAAGCCATTTTTCTTTACACTGAATCTGACTGAAAGTCAGAGCTTCAGATGCCCCAAAGCAATGGGAGTGACTGCTTAGGGCAGAGCATGGTCTTATACAGTGCCACATACAGCGCCTTTCTAAATCTGTATTCTAGACCTCGATGAAGCTCCCAGAAGGGACATTGCAGGGTTTGGGGCTAACCTTTGTGGCCAACCTCTTCTGATTCTTTTGTTAGCCCAGGGGATTGAGACTGGGCTGGCTACATTCCAATAGAACCTAATTTATAAAAACAGGCAAGGAAGCTGATTAAGTAAGCTCCATTACTGATAAATTGAGTGATCTTGGGCAAGTCACCAAAGGCTTCTGTGCCTTCACTCCCCATCTGTATATGTAGGGTGATAAGGGCACCCCACCCACCACAGGGCTGCTGTGAGGAAGAAGAGAGAGGATGCATAGGCTGTGCCTCAAGGGAGCCTGGCTCAGAGTGCACAGCTGACACTGCCAGCTAGTCACAGAGAGAGGTGTCCCCGCCCCATTGGGCTTCCGGAGCAGTGCTTACAGCCATTGAGGGACATCTCATAGCCAGCTGTGTGCAGGGCCTCCCGGCTGCTGGTGGAGCTCCGGGGAGGGGTCCAGGGGTCTGCATAGGAGCTCGACCGGGCCTTCATTTCTTCCTTCAGAATCAGCCGGCCAATTCCACTTTGGAGCTGAGGGTGGAGGAAGAGCAAGATGAAGTTAGAAGGAAAACAAAGGACACTGAGATGGAACAGGCTTGGGCAAGGCTGAGGATCACATCCTCTATAGCAGCCTGCTCTCATATTTGCCTTCCCAGCGTCCCTCCCACCTTGTGGCACCCATATTTCCTGTTGCAATCTCATCTTGTCTTCCACAAGTTGTCCTGTGGTCTGGGTGGGGGTCTGGTGGTGGGCACAAAAAAGCAAGCCTGGCCAGTGACAGGATCTCATTGTCCTGGCACAGTGATTGATTCATCAATGGGCAGATAGCCACCTTTTTCTTTTTAACTGAGGTGAAAATTACATAACTTCAAATTAACCATTTTAAAGGAAATGATTCAGTGGCATTTAGTGCATTCACAACGTTATGCAACCACCACCTCTATCTCGTTTCAAAATACCATTATTTACCTCAAAGGAGATCCCATACCTATGAAGCACTCACTCCCCATTCCCCTCTCCCCCAGCCCCTGGGAACCACCAATCTATGTTCTGTCTCTATGGATTTGCCTATTCTGCATATTTCATGGAAATGGAATCACACAATATGTGACCTTGTGTTTGGCTTCTTTTCTTAAGCGTAATGTTTTCAAGGTTCATCCGCATTGTGGCATGTATCATTACTTCATTTCTTTTCATGGCTGAATAATATTCCACTGTATGGACATAGCACATTTTGTCTATTCATAAGCTGATGGACATTCAGATTATTTCCATATTTTAGCTTTTGTGAATAGTGCTGCCACGGATATGAGTATATATGTATTTGTTTAAGTCCTGTTTTTAATTCTTCTGGGTATATATCTAGGAGTGGAATTGCTGGATCATATGGTAATTTTATGTTTAATTTTTGAGGAACCACCAAATTGTTTTCCACAGGGGCAGGAACAAGGGTTTCACCAGCAATGAACAAGGGTTGCAAGCACCTGCTTACCATTATGTGAAAATAGCTTGCCTGAGCATGAAGCCAATGCAGAGGCAAGCCCCAGAAGTAAAGAGACAAATTTCCTATGGCATTTTTTTGAGCAGCTGGATCTAGTCACACTTTAAGCTAATTCTACCATTTGATTTTTCAGTTATGCAAAGCTATGCTTTTCTTTTTTCTATCATAAGTGGGCTTGAATCTGTTTTTTGTCGCTTGCAAATGAAAAGACCCTCAGTGATATACGCTCTAAGCTTTGTATTCAGTGCTGTGGCCTCTGCCCACCTTGTGCATGCTGCGGTCAAAATCATCCTCCTCTCCTCCAGACGAGAACCTTCTGGCTCGGGGCACTGTCAAAAGACAGATAAGATCAGCTCCAGCATGTGCACCCCACTCAGCCTGGCTTAAGGCATTTTTTTTTTTAAAACAAGAAAAGCCACTTTTCTTTCTTTTTAATCTTATTTTTCAATGGAAACAGTCTCATTTAAGCTAAGCCCCACATCAGCTGAAAGTGGTCTCTGCTGCCTTTGTGGTCTCTGAACACCTGAACACTCCTCTCCCGTGGGGACGGATCACTGCCCACTTGGTTATAGTTATATTTGTGTCTTACCTTCTTTTCTAAATGAAGACTTCTTTGAGAGTAGCGAACGAGTCATCCTTTTATTAAATTTTTAAATTTTTGAGATGGGGGCTCACTCTGTCACCCAGGCTAGAGTGCAGTGGTGTGATCATGGCTTGTTGCAGCCTCAAGCCCCTGGGCTCGAGGGATCCTCCTGCCTCAGCCTCGCATGTAGCTGGGACTACAGGCATACACCATCATGCCCAGAGAATTTTTAAAAATTTTTTGTAGAGAAGAAGTGCTATGTTGTCCAGGCTGGTCTCAATTTCCTGGGCCCAAGTGATCTTCCCACCTTGGCCTCCCAAAGTGCTGGGATTATGGGCATGAGCCACTGTGCCCAGCCCCAAAGAGTCATCTCTGAGCTTCTATGAAGCTTTGCTTGGAATGGACATTCAGTTAGTAAAGACATTGAATCAGAGTGGATCTTGATGAAAAATTTCCCCCTATACTTGAGAGGAACAGCTTGGGTTGTATGATTGGGTGAGGTGGTATCTGAGGACCACAGAGACCCCTTACCAGGAGACTTCCACCTCCCCACATCCTGTCTTTCTCCATCCTCCAAACCATTTTTTACCCTACAGCCAAAGTGGTCTCTCAAAAGCACAAATGTGATCATGCCACTACTTTCAATGTGATCATGCCACTCACTGTTTAGGATAACAACCAAAATCCTTACCTCAACCCTCAAAACCCCGGGGGACCTCCTCCCTCACCTCTACTGCTTCTCTTCCTCTCTGAGTTCAAGGTTAAGTGGACAGCCTTTTCTTTCCTCCAATGGAATCCTCTCTCACATCCTGGGTCTTTGCAGAGGTATTTCTACACTCTCTGCTGTGTTACATCCTTGCCACCCTCTTGATGGCAGCTGAGTGGCTGCATCCGAGAAGCTTTTGTCGTCTTCAGGCTGGACAGCAGGCCCCTGCCATCAGCTCTCCTACCTTCCGCGTATCACCTCCCTCTCACGGCTGGGGCCTATGTCTTCTCCACAAGGGCAGGGACCTGGTCTGTTTTGCTCCCCATTGTATTGCTAGGGTCCATGGCCAGCGTTTAGTACATATTTGTTGAATGAATAAACACCCTCAGTTATAAACCCTCTAAGCACTCTTATTCAGAATGATTGTATAAAGGAGTGGGCAACTGTTCTGAACACCCGTGTCCTTGGCACAGGTGATGGGGCCCTGGCCCCAGACTCCTATGGGGGTACTACCTTTGGGGGACCCATGGTAGGTCCAGTACTCAGACTCCGAAGCATAGTAGGGGTCTGGCGAGTAGACGGGACTGTACTTGGAGGTCTGGCTGATGTCTTCACTTGTTTTGCTCTTGGTTGCTGTAGACAAATCACCTGCAAAGGACCCAAGGAGAGCACTTCAGGAAGGCAGAGTGACCGGGATGGGACCGTGTACCCTTTTCCTATCTCTACCAGGCTCCAGCCCAGGGGAGTGAGGCCACTTCAAGGTCAGGGCTCTCTGTTAGAACTGGGCCATGGAGCATCAGAGCTGGAAAAGCACTGGGGCCAAACCCTCATTTTGCATTTAGTAATTGGAGCACCAGAGAGGGGAAGGGGCTTGCTTAAGACCACATAGCATGTGAACACCAGAACTGGGCCAGACCCCAGTCCAGGGCTCTTTCCAGCACATTCCATGGATTCCCAGGTCTGTTCCAGAATGACCTCTAAGGATGTGGCTCCTTAAATAAGACTGGACAGGTCCCAGGTGAGCCCCAGCCCTTACCTTCCTAGCCCTTTAGAAGCTTTCCTTGTTATAAATTTGAACTCCATCATTCCTCACAACCTGAGATGCCACATTCTGCTCAGGGACTACATAGCCTGAAGGAAGGAGTGCTAGACAGGGAGTCAGCAAAGCTGGGTTCTGGTCCCAGCTCTGCCACTTTACTCAGCTGTAACACTGGGCAGGTCCTACCATCTCTGCCTTGGTTTCCTCATCTGTAAGTGTCAGAATTGGTCTGCTGGCTCAGGTGCCATCCAGCTTCAAGCTTCCACCTGAAGTAAGCCCAGGACAGGGGTGACCAAAAAGACCCACTGCAGTCACAACTACTTACAGAGCAGTGACTTCTCGTGGCCCAAACGTGGGTGACAGGCTGGTAAAGCAGAGAGAGGGGCTGGGGAAGTGTGTGTGGCTGCATGACCATTTCTCATGGTCAGCTACAGGAAGCTTTAGGGACAAGCTCTATGCTCTATGGAGCCAGAGTGGCAGAGGGTGGTGGATCAGCTTCAGCCAGTCCCAGGCTATGCAGCCCCCACAACAGCACTTGCTTCCAAAGCTTTCAAATTCTTCTCTTTGACTTGGGTCCTGGGCAGCCCCTCCTGGCTGATTGCATTTAGCTTTTTCCTCTGCCCTCTTTTCCAAGCAACCCATCTCCAGCCCAGACTCCTCTTGAGTCTGCTTTAGTGCCACCCCTCAGAGCCCACCTGGAAAATCCCACGAAGTCCTGAGAAGCTTGCGACCTGGGGGCCTTTTCTGGGCATAAAGCCAAACTGACTTTGTCAGGTTAGTGTCTTTCTATGAGTACTCAGGGGACATGGCATGTCCTTCACAGGCTGGTATAGATGTGCACATGCTCACAGACTCACCTTGGACCCCCTGCTCAGCTCCCTCTGGAACCAAGGATGTCTGTCTAAACTGTAGAATCTTAGGCACCCAGAGCCACTGTTTAAACTCGTACTGTCCCCTCCACCAGCCAATTAGTTCAGAACCTGGTGCAGGACTGCTTCACTCATCTGCAAGCTCCACTGATTCTGGGCCTCCTTTTGTTATCCAGCTAGACCCTTAAGCAAGTGTGGGTGCACAGGGTGGCAGCTGTTCCTCCGCAGCTTCAATGGAAGGGATGTGCTCATTCAGTCGAAGCTTAGTAAGTACTTTTTGCAAAAATGAACAGGTGGTGTCAGTGATGAATGACTTGGTGGTTCTCATACTAAGTGCAGGTAGGAATCACGGACAAAGCCAGTTATCATGCAGATTCTTAGTTCACACTCTCAATATTTATAATTAAGGGAGTCTAGGGCAAGGAAGGGGCCAGGGAATCTGCCTTTTAAATGTCTCTCAGGTGCAGATGGCCCATAGATCATTCTTTAAGAAACACTAAATCAATGAATGAATGAAAGAAGGAAGTGACCCTCTGCTCCTTACTCATCTACATCTCCTCTGCAAGTCTCCATCCACTCTCAGGAGACTGTGACAGAGAACAACTTAGAGCAGGTGTTCCCAAGTTGGGCTGAGCATCAGAATCACTTGGAGAAACTGTGACACATACAAAATTAGAATTCAGTAAGCCTGGGGTGGGGCCCAGGAATCTGTATGCATCCCATGTTATTCTAATGAACATTTTGAGTATTAACGTCTTAGAGTGTGACTCTCCCAGGGGTATGTGCATTTTACAAAGGTTTTACCAATTATGGAACTTAGGATGCCAGAGAGCAGGTAAGGGGGAGATTGCAAAGGTGGTGGGAAAGAACTGAGGGGACATGAGGACTTTGTTCTTTTGAAATGACACCAAACTCCACCCTAATGTCATCCTGGGTGATGGGGCAGTCAACAAGAAGGACCAAGATGCAGCCTTGCGTTTTGTGGCTCCTAGTGGCCTGTGCAGGGCCATCTGCATAGATGGTTAACCTCCCCCCTCTCCTTGTGTGGCCAAGCCCTATCTGCCTCTGACCATACCATGCCGTTTGTAGATCGGGGGTTTCCGGTAGATGTTACTGTCTCCAGCTGCCAGACAGACCAGGAAGGAACAGTGGGGAGGGGAGAGAGACAGGAGAAAAGGAGACAGTACTTGGTCAGTTGATCTCAGAAGAGAGAGATGGACAACAACTTTTTCCAAGGGGCCACCATCTTTTTCCCCTGGTGACTTCCTCTTCCAAAGTTGAACTTCCAACCTCGTCCCAACAGGTTCCAAGTAAGGTGTGGGAAGAGGAATGGATGGATCCAAGTGGTGCTGAGGAAGGGACCCGGGGCTTGAAGGGTGAGCATGCAGGCATAGGGGTGTGTGTGCTCAGCAGAGCCCCATGCAGGAAGGTGTCCACTGCCTCCACCAGTGGCCACACCTCATTCCATGTGAAAATTCCCAGGATGCTGCAGCCGAATTTCAGCTTACCTTCCTCCCCCTCCCTCAAAGACAGACAGGATGGGACCCCTCTAGGGCAGCTGAGGAAGGTGTAGATGAAACAGCAGCATGAGCTCTTGAGGGGAACGTGAGTGGGGAGTGAAAAACTGAGCTTGCTGTCAGGAGACTGAGGTCCAGGCCTTGCTCTGCTGTGACTCAGAGGGAGACCTTGTCCAAACCACACCCACTCGGTCATCTAGCCCCTGTCTTCAATTCCTGTCATGACCTGTGGTCACATGACATGATAGTGCTGTTCCCTCTGCCTGGGATGTCTTTCCTTGGCTTCTTCATAGGCTGGCTTCTCATTTTTTTTTTTTGGAGACAGAGTCTCGCTTTGTCACCCAGGCTGGAGTGCAGTGGCATGATCTTGGCTCACTGCAACCTCTGCCTCCCAGGTTCAAGTGATTCTCCTGCTTCAGCCTCCTGAGTAGCTGGGATTACAGGTACGTGCTACCACGCCCAGCTAATTTTTGTATTTTTAGTAGAGACGGCGTTTCACCATGTTGGACAGGTTGGTCTTGAACTCCTGACATCATGACCCACACGCCTCGGCCTCCCAAAGTGCTGGATTACAGGCGTGAGCCACCGCGCCGAGCCCCTTCTCATCTTTCAGCTTTAATGTTACCTCCTCCAAGAAGCTCTTCCTGACCGCCCCATCTAGCCTGGCCTCTCTCAGCCCCATCATCTCTCAGGATGGCCTGCTTTATTTATGTTTACGGCATCTATCACTACCTGAAATTATCCTCTACGTATTTGTTTACTCATTTTTTATCTCTCTTCCTAATTAGTACATAAATACCAAATACTATGAAGGCAGGATCTGGGCTGGGTTGAGCACAGTTGCAACCTCTGGGCCCAGAACAGTGCTTGGCTGTATAGAAGGAGTAACAGTGGCTTGGGAAGCCAAGTAACTGGCCCACAGTCATGAGCTTATAAGCAGCTGCATCAGATTCCATCCCAAGAGCTTTGAAGCCAAAGTGTGTGGCCTTCACCACTGTGTGCTCCTGCTGCGCCCCTCACAGCCCTCGGGCACTCACGGTATCTTACTCGAGCTCCCTGCCTCTTTTCTCCCCTGGACTGCTTCTTTGAGGTCTTAATGGAGGTTGGTTCTGTCAAGTGGATAATCTGAAGCCCGTGGGTGTGCTGGGGTTGGAGGACAGGGTTGGTGCAGGTGCTTGTTTAGGGAGGTCCCTCAGGAACCAGCTTCTTGGTGCCTGTGTGGCATCGAGGGGGTGACTCAGGCACCTGTGACCCCATGGAGCATGCATCCATCCCAGGAATTCCGGGCTGGCAGTGCCTACCTGGGATGTGAAAGTGCTTGGGAGCCTGGTAAGAGGTTGGAGTGGAGGACCTCACATCTAACTGGCTATGGTATGGAGAGCTCCGGCCACTCTCGGGCCCTGGAGCACGCAGGCAGTGGTCGCCAAAGAAAACAGAGGCACAGAGAAAACAGGCATTAACGCGGTGGCAGTTAAGGAAGCGGTGAGGTGATGACAGCAGAGATGGGGGATGGGCTGGGGCGTCCCAGCGTGCTCAGGCTCCGGGGCAGAAGCAGCATGTGCTCTCATGCACCACGTTGGCAGAAACAAGCTTGACCTTGCTTCCTGGCTTGATCCCAAAGTCAAATTTTGTGAGATGTAAAGATCAACTCTACCGAGCTCCAGGAAAGCATCTTAGTTTGTCCATCTTATCTCCCCAACCATCCCCGAACCTCCCCCTTTTGGACGCTCCCTTAATTGCTCCTTTCCTCCCTCCAAGTGCCGGTTTCACCCCCAACCTGAGGGTGACTGTGGATGGCCTGACTGGATTGGCTGGGGTGGCCCTCGGGTGAAGGCCAGTTCATAGCCATATTTCTGGTCTCTTGGTTCTGCCCTCTGGATGGGGCAGGCCATGAGGATGGTGGAGTCTTCTTCCAGCCAGGGCCACAGGGCCACCTGCCAGCCCCCTCTCCTGGAAGCACACCACCCACCTTCCTGCTGCTTCTCAGTGCCACATACTCCTCCATCCCCCCTGCCATCTCAGGGACTGAGAGAGGCCAAGCTGGTCACCTGGGTGGCCATAGGCCTCCAGAGGGCCACACTGTGATGGAGATTGTGGGGGAGCCTTGTGCCCTCTGCAGCAGGAACCCCAAGTGACTGCATTGTCTCCCTGGCTCTTCCTCTCCCTTCAGGGCCTCCCCCTTCCTTACCAGAGCGGTAGTAGTGGTGAGGTGAGCGGGAGAAGGTGGGGGACATGCCCTGCCGGCTGTAGGTCGGGGAGTCTATGTACCCCGGGCTGGAGGCCCGTCTCTGCCGGAGGTCCAGGTTCTCGTAGATGTCCTGGGAGAGGAAATGGGGCTGTGAGCACGGCTGGCCATTAAGTGGGCCTGTGGCCCGAGGGTCTAGCAGGCAGGTGGGCATGACATGGAATCTGGGATTCTAGGGGTTGAGGTGTGAATACAGAGGCCCCCCTCCTCCCTGAGTTACACACACAGCCCGAGGAACATGGCAGAGAATTTTCAGGGCTTTCCCCCATCCCTTGCAGACCCTTGAATGGAATCCATGGGGTCAATCCCTGGAATCCTGACCAGGGATCCCAGAAGCCTGAGGGAGGCCATCTCCGGGCAGGAAGGGCAGATTTCCATCCTGTATGCCACGGCCACTTCCTCCAGGACATGCACCTGAGTCTCTCCAGCACTTCCCTGCTTGCAAGGAGCACCTTGGGCAAGGGCTCAAACATCTTCGGGGGGCTGGGGATGGGTGAAGTGTGCATAAAGGGGCACAATTATATATCAACTTAATTCTCTATCAGCTGAATTACCTGGGAGTAGGGAGATAACGTTCCCAGCGACTTAGAAGTGAAGAGTTTGAAGGCAGTGTGGAACAAGCAGAAGGAATGAGAGGAAGATGAGAGGAAGGACAGAGCATGGTTAGACGGCTCAGCAGAGAGGGCCTGCAGCAGTTCCTTTGTACCCTTCTCCAGATAACAGCCTCGCTGGGAATTCCAGAGGGTCAGACTACTGATAGAGGCAGGAAACCTCGAGATTATGCCTGCCTTTTAGGAAGGGAAAAACCAAGGCCCAGAGAGAGAATATGAAGGCTAAGGGCCGCTCAGGGCAGAAGTGGCAGGGACTTGACTTGGACCCAGGCTTCCGTGCTGCATGCTCAGGGCTATTGTCACCACCCTTCCCTGTCTCTCTACTGGTTCATGACCCCTCTACAGTTCAAGAGGACAATGCCCAGGGCAGGGCACCCAGCAGCCAGCATCCTGGCTAAGCAGGGGCCAGGCTGGGGCCACCAACAAGGGAGTTGAGCTGGTAGCTGGTGCAGCAGCTGGAGATGGGATGTCTCAACTGAAGAGGGCCGCAGTTCCTCAGCTCCAGCAGTTGGAATGCCTACCCAGCATTTACACAGCATCTTAATTTTCCAAGAAAGTCAGAAATGCAGATTCTTACGTGAAATCTCCCAGTGTTTCCATGTTGACAACTAGTTTGCATTTTCAAAAGACACTTTGTGAGTGAAACAAAACAAATCTGAGGGGTGGCTGCAACCTGTGGGCCCTGGTTTGCCATCTCTAACTGAAGGACAAGCGGCTTCTACTAAACACTTGATCCTCCTCTCCTGGTCCATTTCAGGGGCCGGAAACCAGAGAATCTCAGCATTGGGCTCTTCAACCAAATGGAACCCAAATCCCTTAGAGAGGAAGGGGACTTGCCTGAGGTTATAAGGCTAGTTATGGTGGAGCTTGGAAGAACCTGGGTCCCTGCCCACCAGGACAGGCTTCTACTGCCTCAAATTAATTCAAGGGGTCTGGGATAAGGTTAGAAATCTTCTAGAATATAGACTGCCAGGACCTCCAGGGTAATTCTGCCCCCCACCCCGCTGCCATCTCCAGAGAACACTTTCTCTTGTTTAGCAACCATTTAATGATTTCAAAAGCCATCTGTTACTGAGTCTTTATAAAAGTGTCTCTTCCTTTGAAGAGACACTGGGGCTAAAGGCCAGGTGCGAAAACCAGAGAACATGTCTGATTAGACATGTTATAATCAGGGATTATAAATCTAAATGGCCATTGAGCCTGGCAGGAGATGAGCGCCTTGGGCTGAGTACATGAAAAATTCCTGCAGTATAAGAAATACAACAGCTTGAGTAATAAGTGGTCACAGGCTCTCAGCTTCAACGCTGGGATTAACAGGGAGTGGAGGACTGGGGAGAACGGAAAGCTCATGTCCTGTCTATAGGGGGTGCTGCTTCCCATCTCCAGACGGTGGAAATGTAGGTTTAATGTTGTCGGCTCTGAGTTTTCAAGAAAAGCCAGAAAGCCAAATGAAATCTCTTCGTTTGAAAAATGTTGGCCATAAATCCCAGTGTAGAAGAGTCTGGGAGCCAGCATTGTGGAGGCCAAACTGTCTGTGATGGAGAGGGCTGGGGACCCCGGCGGAACCTCCTTTCCTACAATAGCCCCAGAGAGAAGGGCAAGACGCGATACCTCTCCATAGCCACATCTCTCCAGCATCTCGTCGGACGTGTATCTGGAATGAGGCTCATAGGAAATGAGGTCGGGGCGTTGTACCTCGTAGATAGACTTAACCTTGGGGAGAGCTGCCAGGTCTTTGTAATTAAGGATTTCATTATCCACTTTAGCCTAGGGAAGAGGGAAATGGACAGGAAAGGAATAGAAAGATAAGAAGGAAAAGGGAATGGAGAGAGAAAACAAAAACAAGATACAGAAGGAACGAACTTCTCCAGTTTCCACCACAAACAGAAGATTGGGATCAAATTGAAGAACAGTAGAATGTTAGAATAAAAGTGGTCTTAGAGGCCATCCATTCCAACAGGGCTAACATTTATTGAGCACCTATTGTTTGTAAGGCCCTGTGCTTTACAAGAATTACATCCTCTAGATGTTGTAAGGCCTCTGTGAAGTAAATGTCAATATCATTTCTATTTTCTAGCTGAAGAAATGGAGGCTCAAAATGTTATACAATTTGCACCACTAAGATAATAGATTTGAATTCAGCCTGAATGACACAGCCTGGGTGCTGACTGCCTTCCGATCCCACAGAGTGAGGACATCCCAATTCACAGCATCCTTGAAGAAGAAGATGAAGATGGTAAAGACAAAAATAATCATCATAGTAAAACACTAGCTAACATTTGGTGAGTACTTATTATAAGCCAGGCTCTGTACCAAGTCCCTTATATAGATTAACTCAGTTCATCCATGCAACTCACAACTCTAGTAGTAGGCACTAACATTATCCTCCTTTTGAATAAGGAACCAGAGGCACAGAAAAATCAATTAACTTGTCCAAGGCCACATAGCTAATAAGTTGCAAGAGCCCAAATTTCAACACAGAGAGCTTGCCCTCTTCAGCGGCCTCTCCTGTCTTCTTGGGATGGGGAGTTCACTGTCTTACACCGTCAGAAGGCTGCATTCAGAAAGCTGCTCCTTCCATTGAACTGAAATGAGCCTCTACCTTCTGCTTGACTTTGGGAGAGTTCAGCCCTCTAGAGCTGCATGGATTGAAAGAAAGCTTCCCCTTGCATGTGACAGCCCGCATCTCATGGCTCCTGAAGCCATGTCTTTTCCACGGCCATGTCCTCCAGCTGTTCCCTCTGTGACCTGGTGTTTGCTATGATCAACCAGGATCTGTCTTGCAAGGTCCTGAGGTGCTGCAAATTACAATAGAGGCTGCTAGATAGAGAATCCAGAGACCGTATTAGTCTGATAACGTTCTCCCAATGCCATAGGAGCCAGGTACAGTCTCAGGGCCAAGACTACTTTACAGGGAGCAGCATTCATAAATACCTATAAGCTGTGCTATTTTGAAAACCTACCAAAGCCCTTCCACTGTTCTATCCCTGCCACATCAGCACTGCAATTAGGGCAGTGTTGCTTATTCTCTGTTGCCCCTAGACTCGGTGTGCACCCTTCTTTGCCTGGATCTATGTCCTGAACACTGCCTGGGCTGTATCACAGGCTCTTTTGCTCTCTGACTTTCAGTTGGGTTTAGCCAATGGGACCCAACTGAAGGGTCCCAAGTCTCTCTGGGTTTAGCACCAGCAGAGACTAGAGGGTGAATGGAGAGAGAGGTTGGCACACTTATTCCCCTGGCAACCTTCCTGGCTGGCTGTGGGCTGGGCCTGACTCTCTCTGGAGGCTGGGCTTCCCCAGCTCTTGCCAGCTTTGGTAATGCTCTTCCCCTCCCTCGTCTCTTTAGGTCCAGTGTGGTAACAACATCATGTTACTGTAGTCCCTGGATACCTCACTATCTCCTGTGGGTCCACTTAACCCTGCCCACACTTCCGTCATGAAACCTTCCTCAGTTGAACTCTTTGAGGTAGGCCACCTGATTTCTGCCAGAGCCTGCCTGGTACAGACACCCACATCTGCACCAGTTCTGGGGGTGTTTGGGTAAAAAAAGCCTTTATTAGATGAGAGTCCACTTGCTGAAGTAATTGCTGCCTTTTGTCCTGGCTGTTAGATCTTGACTTTGAGAGCTCTTGGCATCTTCCAAACTCATCTCGACCCGTAACTATTCATTTTGGCACTTTACCCCAAACCTCAAAAATACTAAATTTATATTTCTTCCTATAGCCACTTTGTTTACAGGGCTATAAATGAGCCTCAGGTCTGGAGACACACCAATTGATCAGAGGCATCCTAACATAATTAGCCAGGAAGGAAGGAAGGAAGAGAACACATGGGTCAAAGCCAAATCACCTGAAGATGATTCTAGAAGTCAGTGGAGATGGAGTAAAGTCTGAAAGTTTGAAAGAACCTGCTCGTTTCAGGTTCACTGATAATTCTATTTGAATATAAAATCTCAAATGTCTATTAAAACTAAATTAAAATCCATCTTTATGCTTGTTATTGCATCTATCCAAAGCAGATGGATGAATTTTTTTCCAAATTTGGAAGCCATGCTTGGGATGGGCTCACTGAAAACAGGGCTTCTATGACATGTTCAGTCATTCCCAGGAGCAGCTGAGCATGAGGCATCATAAACGGCGAGAGCAGGAGAGGCTGGAAGGGGAGACATATGCCTCTGCTAGGTTGTGAGGGACAACTGATCTCAATGTGTAAGCCCCTAGTTGGAAGGCACAAGCGCAGATGTTCCTAGCTGCCATCATAAGTTCCATTCTGTAATGGAGGTGCTTATCACAGGGGCAATTCTGGGAAACCTTCTCCAGGACTCCAAGGTGAACATCATCAGGGCTTAACTTATTTCACAAAGGTTTACAAGGCCCCTCAGTAGCACCGGGAGACGAGCTTGTGATGAATGGTATTACAGTGGAGCAGCTTCCTGGGTGCTCCTGTTCTAGTAACTCTCTTTTGGAAACATACTCATATTTGTCAATAACATTCTCACTGTGCATGCCTGGAAACTAAGCCCATTAATCCTGCTGTGGTCTGGCCCCATTCACAGTGCCAGGGAGACTATCACCTTTCTTGCTTTAGATAGGAATATTCAATGAGTACAGCCTGTGATCAAAGCAGCTTGTCTTTTTTCACAGCCACACAGTAGTATTGATCCATATTGAAATTTCAGTCAGTGACAACTCTTAAGTGTTTTTCTTTTTTTCCATTTGACCAGAGAAGAAAGGAAAGGTGCCCATAGTCCCGTCAATGGGCATTATCCAGGGATCAAAGAGGAGACAGGATGTGGATTTGAAGTAATGATCTAGCAGTAGTGGACAGGGCCGGGGCTGGCTGGTTTGCTGACTGTATCTAGAGCTTCTTGTCAGGAGTAGGTTTCTTGTTACAAACCATGTTCCCCATATTTCTGGTCTTCTTTGCTCCTTTGGCTTGTGGAAGGCTGGAACAGTCCAGAGTCAATCAGATTGAGGTTTTCTGCTTGTTTCAGTTTTCCCTGGCTCTGCGTTTCCCACCTCCTTTAGCTTATTTCTGTTTATCCCTCTGCTTTGCGTTTAATGTTTCTTCCTTGGGATGCCTTCTCCCAACTAGTCCTAGATTGTCAGGTCCCTCTGTTTATCTGTAGTATCATCAGAGGACCCTGTGCTTTTCCTTCCTGGAATTTATAACTGCAACTGATGATTCATGGCGCTATGTGTTCAATGTCATGAGGACAGGCATCAAGTCTGTGTAGTTCATCACCATTTCCCCAGAGCAGAGCACTGCGCTTAGCAGAGTAAATGCTTGGCATATGTTTGTTGAATGAATGAATGACATATACAAGGGGCCTCTGAGGTCATTGAACTCAACTTCCGTCTCTTCTTCTACATCCTGGGCAAATGATGAGTCTTTCTGTGTTTGAATGCCTGTGGAGATGGGCGCTCAGACACATGGAGGTGGGTCTGCTCCATCCCTGGACTTCCCACATGATTAGAAACCTCTTCCTTATGTTTGCAAATTCTTTACAGCCATATTTCCACATGTGTATGTGGCTTCCTTCTCCTTTCTGCCTCTTTATCACCCACCACTATCTCCACATCAATATTCCAGCTAATACCTATTCAGAATACCACTTTGATCCTCAGTTTTTTCTTGCTCTCAGTTAAGTAGTGGGAAACCAGGCACCTTGCATTGGTTTTAGAACTCAGCAAGGGCTCTTGCTGTCATTGTACTTTCTTTCTCTTGCTCTGTGGAACTCTGCATTATCCCTGAAACTCTGGGTTTACTAGACTGTTTGCTTCATGAGGGCAGGATCTATGTCCTCCCTGTACCCCACTGGATCCTCAAGACCTGGTACAGAGCCTAGCACATGAAGAGCATGCATCACATGTCAGCTGGATGAAAACCTGAGAGCTCCCTCATCCTTAGTGACTCTTTAGATTCCAGGTCAGGAATAAGGAAGGCCCGTTGGTGGTAGAAAAGTGATACATACGCAGATGACTCGGTTGGGTGACCCAATGCTGGATCCAGGGGGTGAGATGGAGGTTTCAGATGTCCGTCTATGCTGTGGGAGAGATGAAGACAGAAAAGGTGAGAAGCTGCAACCTGAGCTTGGTGGGGAGGGTGAGACGGGGTTAAGAATGCAACATTAGCAATACCATTAAAGTACTCTCTGGCTACTTCTGTACTTCCTTTTTATTCTCTGCCTTTTAAGTCAAGGTCTGAGTGTGAATGAGACCTAAAATGCAAGGACTTCAGGCTGTTGGGGGCAGAATATGGATTTATTTTCTACATATTTGCAGCTAGCAGTCTAAATAGGAAATTACTCATAAAACTTTTCATTTTGAGTTATCCCAGTCAATAATGTATTTCTTTAAAAAAACAAAATTGGTTAGTATTCATTCCTTGGGAGTTTGTTTATTCAAAATGTAAAAGTGGGTTAAACTTTATGTAATTGCACAATATGCTGATTCTTTACAGTGTATTAATTGCAAATTGACATCAACTTAAGTGATAAACTTAAAAAAAAACTGTCTCTGAACAATGGCAATGATGGGTTAATAGCTTCCTTAGCAGAGCAGCATGGTGCCAGTCTTAATGCATAAGAGGGTGCCTGCATGATGTAAAGGGATTAGGAATCAAGGACCCACGGGTGAAGTATGTGGTCTTAGGCATCTTGGATTCTTGATCTGTAAAATCAAGAGGCTGAGCTTCAGGATCACTTGATTCTCTCCCAGTTTTCTCATCCTACAATTTAAAGCATTCTAAGTGGGGCTATAAAGTTTCCTAAACTGTGGACTGTGAACTAGCGGTGGTTCTGGGAAGATGAAGGTGGAATATTTGATAATACTAAATCATAGAGTTAGAGAGTAAAATCTAACATTTCAATCCCCCTGATTAGATCAAGGAGGCGGTCTCAGTTTGGTGCTAATACATTTCAGCAACTCTCTCAACAATTGCCAATTTCCTATTTTATTTTTGAGACAGAGTCTTGCTCTATCATCCAGGCTGGAGTACAGTGACACAATTTTGACTCACTGCAACCTCTGCCTCTCAGCTTCAAGTGATTCCCCTGCTTCAGCCTCCCGAGTAGCTGGGATTACAGGCACGTGCCACCACACCCAGCTAATTTTTGTATTTTTAGTAGAATTGGGGTTTCGCCATGTTGGCCAGGCTGGTCTCGAACTACTGACCTCAAGTGATTCACCCACCTTGGCCTCCCAAAGTGTTGGGATTAGAGACGTGAGCCACCACTCCCAGCCCAATTTCCCTTTTTAAACAAAGAGAGTGCAGGCAACATTGTCTAGCTAGAATTTTAAACATTTATTCTTAAGAATTATTTCATTATCATTGAATTTATTTTATGATTACCTTCTATTTATAGCAAGTATTACTGGTTTCCACGTGGCAATATAAAGTTTTATTTTAAAATAAGTTTAGTTAATAAAAAGTAGTGACTTGATGTAAAGAAAAAGATTAAGTATATAATGAAACAGGTGGTGCATAGATACGGCAACAGGCATCAGGGTTGTAGAGGATGACTGAAGTTTGGGAAATGCCACCAAAGGGGAGGAAAATGAAGAAAGGGACAAGTAGTTCTTATACCCTAAAGGGGAGAGGGTCTTGGAAGAAGCAGGGAAAGCAATTCAGGGCTTAAAAAATAATTATGCGTCAATAAACTGGCTCTTTCAGAAAACTTTCATTAAGTGGATGAGATAGTAAGGAAGACATGTTTCACTAGCTGGTCAGAAATTGTGCACTTGCTTTTCTAGTTGGATAGACTCTAGCAGGTAACACAATAGAGTCCCACGGGGTCAACTTGATATCCGGGGGCCAGGATGTAAAGGCCCCATTCCCCATCCCCCAACACACATGCCAGGTGTCTCCTCCACATCATCAAAGACCCAGAAGCTGGATCCTTCCTGCAGCCTGGGAGGCTCAATCCCTCTCTGCAGTATCAGGAACCCAGATTCACAAGCCTTCCTGATGTTTGTCAGAACACAGTTAATTCAGAGGGACACAGGACCTCAGCTGGCCCAGCGCGTACCTGGGGATGTCAGCTGTGCTTTGTTACTGTAGGCACATCATCACCTCTTTAGAACTGGTTTTCTCACAGGCAAGGCAAAGATAGAATTTCTTGCCCATCTGCCTCACAGGGTTAAAGGAGTAAAATCAGACAGTGGCTATGAAGATGCTTTGTAAATGGTCAATTACTGTGACATTATTAACTGTTATTATGTTATGTTATAACAGCCTAGTGACCTTAGGCTGGGAAAAACCATGGCGAGAGCTTCTCAGTGAGGCCGCCATCTTGGTCAGCAATGGTAGAGTTACAGCCTCGCCCCAGAAACACAAAACTCACATGAATACAGTGCTTTACAGTTTTCAGAGTGATTTCATATCCGATGTCTTAACCCCCTCAAAAACCCCATGGGGCAGGTGTTACCATTAGGAAAATCCAAGGACATAGGCACACATTTGGGAGTGTGCACACTAAGGAATGCTGACCCTGTCCCAAAGCACAGCTCCCTTAACCTGTGGCAGAAAGTAGCAAAGCAGGAGTGCTGGTCTGGAATCTACTAGCTTGCTTACCTTTAACTTCTTCTCTGCCCGGGCTGCCTGTTTGCAGATGGGGTGCCAAACCTCGGAACCTAAGGGGTCATGAAAATAAAGAAACTCAGACCTTTCAAACCCTCCAGCACTCTCCCCCTGCCCCACTTTGATTTACTCCGTGGTCAGCGTATGTCCCTTACACATCTGCCAGAACGGCCCCCTTGGCTTTCCCAGCTCCCTCCTGGCACCTCTCAGACCTATGCGACCACTCACATCCTTTTTCTGTGTGTCCAAATCCTACCCGTTCCTCAAGGTCTAGGGTTCACATGACATCCTCTTGCAAACTTTCTTACCTGCCAGTTGGGAGTGGCTTCTCTCTCCTCTGTGATCCATAGTTCTTTGTGTCTCTTCCCACACATACAGCCTTAAGGCACAGTAGCTTATGGATTTTTCATTCCCCACTAAATCAAGAGCTTCTTCTGGGCAGGAACTGAGCTTTATTCATTGCTACATCTCCCACAGTCCCCAGCACGGGACTTTGCTCTTAGAAGAGATCGTACATGTTTGTGGGGTGAAGAGATGAGTGCATGATTGGCAGTGAGTGACACATAGCAGGTGGTCAATAAATATTTGTTGAATGAATAAATGACAGTGTGGATAAAAAAGAGTGACAGAGCATGGTGAACTCCAGCTTTGTTTTCTCTTAAAGACTTATGACAGTCTACCAGAGCTATCACATTTAAGGGGGAGAGGGTGTCATGGTGTATATTCCGCTTGAGAGCATTGCCTTGACCTGCTAATTCCTCAGAGACTCCAGACTCTTCAAATTTAGTATACTGCTAACGCCCACATTTTATTGTGGGTGGGGGTCCAGTTGGCCAGCCCCAAACCCAAAGGCCATTTTGGAAAGGCACGAGCAACAGGTGGCTGCTCACATGTTGAGAAGCAGCCCCAAATATGACACATTCCCCAAAGAAGGGACAGGTGTCCTGGATTAGAAGGAAAAATAGGAACATATTATCCCTCTGGAGCCATTCCCCTTGTCACCAGCCCTAAAAGGAAAGGAGCCAGCAATGGCTGGATTCCTGAGCATCCAGATGGCATTTGTTTGTCTGACTTTGTTTCTAGGATATACTTTATATTATGCTTTGTTGCCTGGAACCCCCAGGACCGGAATACTAGCGAAGGGATTAGATGGTGGTGAAAGGTCAATAATTCGGAGTGAAAAAGAGAAGAGAGGCCTGAAGTGAGGAGGTCTGTGTTTTTTGTCTCTGCTCAGCCCCTAACATATCCTCTCTCTGGGTCCCAGTTTCCTCATCTGAAGAACAATAAGGTGGGATTTGGATGGCCTTGAAGATTATTTTCATCTCCCAGGTTCTAATTTTACGGGCAGTTTTGTCTTTTGTGGAACAAGAATCTTTGATTTTTGTCTGCTGACATACTTGGGTATTCCTAATTATTCAACTGGGTTTAATTCTTTCTAAACTAAAATGCAATGGTTCTCAGAGCCCAGTAGAGGGACTCTGAGTCTGTGGCTTGATCCAGCAATCACAGGGTGTGTCCACTACCAAGCTGTGTGTTGGGATTCTTACTTTAGGGAGTTATTAGAGAGAGCATTTCCGGTTCCTCTCTGAGGTGCTTCCGAATCTATCAGGAATTGTTTATGACTGTGGCTGTGGCAGGAAACACATGTTACAGGTCACTGTAGGAAATGGATGAGATGGACACAGAGGTCTGAGGAGGTCATGAACTTAAGTTAAAGAGGCATAGGAAAGATCAAGAGGGCAGAAGTCCTCATGTGGGGAAATAATGTGTCAAGCGAGGGGGTCAGACTAGAGGGTCTCTTTTGCTTTCTAACCCCATGACATTGGCATTTCATTCTGAAATAAAACTGAGCCAAAAATGGCCATTAGCCTTAGCACTTTGCATACCGGAAAGCATATTTACATAAGAAACAAGGAGAGGAGGATCAAACAAGAAAAAAATATAATTAGAAATGAAAAAAATCAGAATTTGGGAGTTGGTAGTATATCTGTAAATAAAAGAGGCTAAAAAAAGTTAGTTGGTAGCTAGCAATAAACTTAGATAAAGAATGTAAGAAAAGATGATTTGTTCATGAAGACCCCTGTGAAATAACGGTCTTCTGAGCTTATTCCCTTGGCCAGTAGTTCAACATTGTGACATTAACAGAAGGATAACATCACGGTGAAGAAGATGGTTATTCTCTTCCATGGAATTTATCCCCAGAGCCAAAAACAGTGCCTGGCCCATATGTGTTTAATAAATAAATGCATGTGAATGACTCTTTGGACCCTACCTTTGTATTTTTTTTTCAAAAAGATACTAGGTAAAATGCACCCATGGGAGGATGGTGACCTTCCTAGGAAGGGGACTCAAATGCAATTCTAAGACTGGGTCTTTACCCTGAAGAAGAGACTTAACAGAATGGTGAAAGCTGGTTTTAAAGATTTTAATGACTCTCTGTAGGAAGAGGCATTCATTCGTTTTGCAAGTCTTAAAAAGTAGAACTAGGACTAAGGGCAGAAGGTTCAGGGAATGAACATTTAACACCTAAGAACTGAATGGCCTTATTCAACTGACAGTGAGCCCTTGTCCCTAAAAGTGTTTAAGTACGCACTGAGTATATAAATGCTCAGCAGCGATATTAGGAAGAAGACTCAGCACATGGTACTTACACTAAGGGATGTTTACCAGCCCCCCAAATCCTTAGAGATTCTGTTTCCATCTTAACAGGTTTTACTGTACCGAGAAGACAATTATTTGCCCCTATCCATTTATCCTGATAAGAATGTAAATTCTATGAGGAGAGGGATTCATGTCTGTCATACCTACAGGTATATCTGCAGGAACTGCAGATTATCAATAAATACTCATTGAGTGAATAAATAAACAAAAGAAACATGGCATTCTATCTTAGGCAGTTGGCTTCTCTAACTTGGGCCCAGAGATTTGGACAAGTAGTACAATCTAGACTCTGATTAGACAGCTACAACTCCAGACTGAGTGTACAAGCATATTCACTATATTGGGGTGTGTCAAACTGTGACCTGTGGATCACCTGTCTTGCAGCCTGGTAAAATTCAGATTCCTGCCCCCCCCCCACCCCCCCACCCCCGCAGAAGCCACTGACGCCAACTCCCTGGTGGTGGGACCTGGGAATCTGTGATTTAACAAGCTCCCCAGGTGATTTTATGACTCATAATTTGAGAACCACAGGGCTAAATACCAGATAACACTCTAAATTTATTTTCTTGGAATGTTATGTGATAAAGAAACCAATTTTACAAGACAGAGCTCTAGCTTTTTGTAAGAGTACAACATTTTCTGCTTGTTCAACTCCTGGTTCCACGAGTCACATTCTCTTATCCTCTGAGATTGTCACCCACAATTCCAGGCTCTGCAGTTAAAACCTACTATGAAGGTTATGGAAGTGAAGGCTTAGCTATTTCTATATCAGCTGACTCAGAGATAGAGATGTGAATCTCCAAAACTATCTGTCAGCCAGGTATTAAGGCCATTTTTAATCCTTAGCAGAGTCAGCAGTCAGTCTTATCTGACTGGTTATAGCACACTCCACACCTGTAACATTTGGAGCTGATTTAATGTTGGGGAAGCCACCCACCTCTCTGTTGCACCCTGATGTTAAATTTGCCAAGGCTTTTTTTTTTTTTTTTTTTTTTTTTTTTTGGGATTTTTTTTTTTTGAGATGGAGTTTTGCTCTTGTTGCCCAGGCTGGAGTACAATGGCATGATCTTGGCTCACTGCAACCTCCACCTCCTGGGTTCAAGTGATTCTCCTGCCTCAGCCTCCTGAGTAGCTGGGATTACAGACATGCACTACAACACCCAGCTAATTTTGTATTTTTAGTAGAGACGGGGTTTCTCTATGTTGGCCAGGCTGGTCTCGAACTCCCAACCTCAGGTGATCTGCCCGCCTTGGCCTCCCAAAGTGCTGGGATTACAGGGATGAGCCACCGTGCCTGGCCAATGTTTTTTGTTTTTTAATGCCAAAGCTGGAGCTGGTATCATAGTCTTCTAGAATGTTGGCATTCTAGAGGTTACAAGTACAGTGATTTGAAAGTGGTCCATTGGACGGTTCTGTTTAGTAAGCATGATTTTAAACAGTTCTGAGTCTGAAGGTTTTTAGATACTGCAGGTCACCAGTGACCCTCCCTACTTTCTGACACCCAGCCCTTCCCACTCCTTGATGTGGGCATTTGAGTTTTTGGCCTTGACCCTGGCTAGGGCATTCTCTTACAGCAGGGTTCCTCTCCGGATTTTGTTTGTTTGTTTGTTTTTGTTTTTGAGATGGAGTCTCACTTTATTGCCAGGCTGGAGGGGAGTGGTGTGATCTAGGCTCACTGCAACCTCCGCCCCCAGGTTCAAGCGATTCTCCTGCCTCAGCCTCCCCAGTAGCTGGGACTACAGGTGCGTGCCACCACACTCGGCTAATTTTTTGTATTTTTAGTAGAGACGGGGTTTCACCATGTTAGCCAGGATGGTCTCGATATCCTGACCTCGTGATCCACCCTCCTCAGACTTTAAACTGCTGGGATTACAGATGTGAGCCACCGCGCCCAGCCTCTGGATTTTTTTTTCACCATAGCAGGATGAGGTTTCTCAGACCTCTGCCTTTATGACAGCAGCACTATCTTTGTGGCAACAGACTGTGAGGAACCTTGGAACTGCTCCTTTAAAATCTCCATGCACATAAACCAACCCAAATGCCCATCAATCAATGAGTAGATAAAGAAACTGTTATATATATATATATACACACACACACATACATACACACATATTATATATATACATATGTATATATATATGATGGAATACTACTCAGCTATAAAGGGAACAAAATAATGGCATTCGCAGCAACCTGGATGAAATTGGAGGCCATTATTCTAAGTGAAGTAAGTCGGGAATGGAAAACCAAACATTCTATGTTCTCATTCACAAGTGAGAGCTAAGCTATGAGGATGCAAAAGCATAAGAATGACACAATGGACTTTTGGGGCTCAGGGGGAAAGGTTGGGAAAGGGGTGGGGGATAAAAGACTATAAATTGGGTGCACTGTATACCGCTCAGGTGATGGGTGCACTAAAATCTCACAAAACATCACTAAAGAACTTCAAACACCACCTGTTCCCCAATTACCTATGGAAATAAAAAACTAAAAAAAAATCTTCATCCACATAAACAAATGTGGTAGATCCAAAAATGGAATATTGTTCATCCATAAAAGGAATGACCTACTGATACATGCTATGATACAGAGGAACCTAGAAAGCATTACTCCCAGGGTAAGAAGCTAGTCACAAAAGAACATATATTGTATGGTTCCACCTGTATGAGCTACACAAAATTGGTAAATCCACAGAGACAGAAAACAGATTGGTGATTGCCAGGGGTTCGGGGACAGAGGAACAGGAAATGACTGCTTAATGGCATGTATGAGGTTTCCTTTTGAAGTGATGAAAATGATTTGGAACTAGATAGAGGTGGTGGTTGTACAACATTGTGAATGCACTAAAAGCTACGGAATTGTGCACTTTAGAATGGTTAATTTTATGTTATGAGAATTTTACATTAACATAAAAAATTCCCCACTCCTCTCCTCCCAGCAGGTGAACTGCTTCTGTAGACCAAGGCACTCTGTTCCTCCTTTGTTACTGAAAGTGCCAAACTCGGCCAGAGAGAGGAGTGAACACTGCTGTTGAATCTGCCCTGTAATAATGACAGTGTGATCATTATAATCTTGGGCGTTAGTAAATCTTTGCTGGTATCAGGCACTCTGTGCATCATTTCATGTAATATTCTTAAGGGGTTCCAATCCTGGCTACATCACTTACTAGTTGCATTGTCTAGAGCAAGTCAGTTGCCTCTCTGTGCCTTGGTTTCCCTATTTATAAACCAGGGATGACAACAGTATCTGCCTCATAGGTTTGGTTTGAGGATTAATCAGTTAATCCATGCACAGCACTTAGAATGGTGCCCACCTATGTCAGGGACTATGTAAGTGTTGGTTATTGTTATTATTGTCTCCTCTCCTCCACCTACAAAAATAATCTGTGTGCCAGGATCTAGTTTGGGTAAGGGGAGAGCAGTAAAAGGGAGACTTGAGGGGAGCAGGGAGCTGGGGCCTGGGTGAGTGAGGGGGCTGCAGCACATGGCAGACTGGCTATGCAGGTGGAGTCACTGAACAGAAGCCTGGCTTGGTTGCCAGCGCACCCTCCTGGGAGGTTGGGCTTGTGGCCAGGGACAAGGGCACCTCGGGAGAAGTGGAAAAGACCGGCTTGCCTGGAGCTGACATGATGAAGTGGGCCTGAAGCTTAATAAAGAGGTTGGAGGGAGAAAAGTGCTTGGTTACCACGAGGCTGGTTACCACGGAGGATATCGGGCAGGATGAGAAGAGGAGAATGGCAATTCCGAGGTGCCTTGTAATTCATGAGAAATAATAGGTGCTGATAATAACAGTTGGGACAATAATTAAAGTATATTGAGTGCTTAGTATGTGCCAGGCCCTAAGTATTCTTATTATTCCTATTGTTACTATTATAACTAATATTTATAGAGTTGATACCAGGCCTTGTGTCACACACTTTATAACAATAGTGTTTAAATATAAAAAATAATAACTGCCATTTATTGAGTACATATGCTACACCTTATGCTAAGTATTCTTAAAAATGATGATAATATTGACAACAGCAAGCACTTACTACTGCATTGCATCACGGGAATGGCCATTTCTATATAACCAGCTGGTTATCATGAGCTCAGACTGGCAGAACCAGCAATGCTAGGCCCTGTGCTGAGTCTTTACCATGCATTCATTAGTTCATTTAATCTTCACAACAGCCTTGTGAAATGGAGCCTAGCCTCATCCCTCTTTACAGATGGGAAGTTGGGGGTTAGGGAGCTTGGAAGTCTAACCTGCTTGTCCGTCTCTGTCTCCCCACCCTGGCCTGAGTGTGGGCAACAGGTCCTCAGACTCTCTGGAACTTCTCTGCTGAGCCTAGCGGGACATGCTGCCTCTCTGTACTGATGGTGTCTGGGGGCTGGCCAGGCCCTCTGTCCTACTGCATGGAGGCAGCCAGTCTGGGCTGGAGAGCATGGGGCCAAACACAAAAAGAAACAGGGAGAAGAACCACCTGATGGTGCTCACGGGCCCCTCCACCCAGCTGTGCTGCTCCTAGACGCTTCTTAGTTCTGTGAGCCGATCGATCTTCTTTTGCCTAACATAGCTTGAGTTAGGTTTCTGTCACCTAAAATGTCTAGACTAATAAAACGTCTCACTGAGCTAAAACCTGAATATCTGACAAGTTCTTGACTTGCCCAGCAGGCAATTTTGTTTCTCAGAAAATAGAGGAAGTAAGCCGGGAAATTGCTACTCTAGACCTAATTCTGACCAACATGGACAAATTGACTGCTGAAGTCGATGTGACATGTGATAGGCGAGAAAATGGCCACATCGGCATGAGTCTGTGGTGACCTGAGAGGAGAAGCTGGAAACAAACTTTAGAAATACAAACCTTAAGCTACTACACTGTAATACTTTCTATATGATTCAAGATGCTTGGTAACCCTTAAAATCTAAAAAAAAAAAAAAATGGCAGCTCATCAAAAATTAAAATATACTCTATTTAAAGTGAAATATGCTTAGTAGAGTCAGACTTTAGGAAGTATCAATTTAGTATAGTAACAGAATATGTCTGAAAAATCTAAAATTAGGTAGCAGGATTGGGGAAACATAAGATTTAAAGTTTTTAAGCGTAACTCCTACAACCTAAGCTGTCAGTAGAGAGATCCAATTTAAAGTAATAATGCTAAACTACAAAATTATAGCAACCAATACTACAATAGTGCCTTTTAGAGGGTGGTTTCATGAAATGCATAGATGATGACTGAGGGCTGGCATTCCACAACCCGTAACAACGGGAGGCCCTCACTTGAACATCTCTTAGCTTAGTGCACCTTTTCTGAGTTACATCCCAGCCATGCCAGAAATACACAGCTCCTGAAACCAGGACCTTGTATCCTCTGAGCTAAAAAAAAAAAAAAAAAAAAAAAAAAAGTAATCTGAAATAGATTCAGTTACACAAGAGAAGGGTTTGGTGTAATTATCAAAACAAGGCTTTGAGACTCCGTTTCAGATTTGTGTTAACACAGAACCAAGTCTCTTCACTTTATTTTGGCCCATGGACACCTCTGAAAATCTGATGAAAGCTATGGACCCTCTCCCTAAAGAAACACACCTAGCATGCAAAATTTAGCAAGCAATTTCAGAAGACTCATAGAGTTCAAAAGGCTTACCAAGAACCAGTTTAAGAATTCTGGTAATAGATATAAGAAAACTGCCTCCAAGAACCCTAGCAAGACAGGCCCACCTTGGCTAAGTGGCATATGCTCTTTAAACTTTCATTCTCGTCCTCTAAAATGAGGACATTAATAGTTTTTAGCTGACAGGGTTGTTGTGAGGATAAAATGGGATACTGTGTTTGAAACTCTTAGTACAGTACTTGGCACATAGTAAATGCTCAACAAATACCAACAAATAATAATTATATTAATAATAATAAAATGATGGTATTTTATTATTATTAATATTTTTATTATTATCATTATTACTGGTGAGACTTACAATTTGTTATAATACTTTTCTTTAGCAGAATGAGGTTTGTCCAGTATTTTATAAATGATTTCCTGCCTTGTGGGTTTTAGTTAAATATACAAATGATAACAGAGAATTGTTTAAAAATGTGCAGCTGAACTTGTGTAATTCCAGGGGGGTATTTGGTGTAGACAGAAGGGGAGAAGAAGAGTCTATTTTCTCCCTTTTCCTGGGTACAGGCACATTTAGAACAAGAGCAAAATTTGTCTCGTGAACCACATTTAGGATTTTAAAAAACTCTCACTGATCTAGTAACTGCAACCTTTGGGATTTCAGTACAAGTTTTGCCCCGAACCTGCAGCATTTTGGCCATTATTTTGCTGCACAAAATGAGTGACCTAATTTCCTGGTGAAGCCCAAATGAAGGGTTTGGATAACAAACAGATTAGATATTTGGCATCTTTACAAACACAGTTAAAAGACTGAATACACAACAGAACTTAAAACAAATAAAACTTGCTCTTGTCTCCTGGGGCCCCAGAAGTTCTCCTCCAGACAGACGTCAGACTTCTCCCAATTAGAGCCCATCAGAAAGCCATCACATAGCAATTAAAACACAAAAAAACTCACCCAAAAAATCTCCCAAGGACCATTTGCCAGTACCATGCTGTGTCCAGCTCCAGAACTGACAAGGCTGGGTTTGTAAGCTTTGCAGGCATCCCAACACTCTCTCTCTTATATAAGTTGCTTTATGGAGTCCCCAGTGCCTTCACATTCACTCTCTCCTCTAATTTTCATGAGGACCTTGTGGCATATGGTTGCTCTCTGTGTGCCAAGTAAGTGGGCCTGCCTCAGTTTCTCCACGTCATTCTGCTTCCACCCACCCAGGGAGGGCCTTTGCACTTGCTGTTCTCACTGCCTCCTCAATCTTCCTGCCCTTTTCAGCCTCCCACCTCCTACTCATATTCAAGGTCTTGGCTTGAAATATCCCTTTTTAGGGGCACCTTCCCTGGCTTCCCAGACTAGAGCAGGGGCTTTATAACACATGCCCATTGTTCAAAACTTTCTCTGTGCAGCACTTGTCACAGCTTGTCATTGAATGTTTACACTTCTATTTGGCACTGTCGGTTTCTCTTTCCAGAGAGTGAACTCAACCAGGGCAGCAAGCATGCTTGCCTCGCTCATCTCTGAATGCCCAACATGTAGCAGAGAGCCTGGCACATAGCGTGGCCCCCAGTTTCAGTGGATCAGTGAAAGACAGTGATGTTATCCTCATTTTACAGGTGAAGGAAGACACCCAGAGAAGGAAGTCACTTCTCAAAGTCACAGCCTATTAGTGGAATTGCTGATGCTTGAAACCAGGAGTCCTGGCTCTCAGCCATTTCTTTACACTCCTGAGCTACCCAGGAGCAGGGTTTTCTTGCCACTTCTGGGGGATATCATATTGAATCCATCCTGGTGTCCCCACTTGGTGAGGGTGTCCAAGGCCCAGATCTCAGTGGTAGCAGAACCCCCACAAGACACCCACAGCCCAAGTGAGCCTGCTTGGCCTGGTCCCCCTCATTCCAGGATCACTTAGCATCCTTTGAGGCCAGTCCTTGAACGCCCTGCAATTACTCCCACTCTCCCAGGAGCCAGGAGGAGAGGGATGGGGATAATTAATGAGACGGTGACAGGCCCATCTTCATTACTAAGAATATCTCCCACCCTTGGAGGCATTTCCGCTGTAGGTTTAATGGTGCATTCTCTCTCAGGATCACAAAGCTGTGCACTTTACTTCCTTGCTTAACTCTTTCAGCACCTGTGGGAAGTTGGAAGAGTGAAAGCACTAACCTGTGAGGCTGTGAGCTCCATGAGGGCAGGGCCTTTGACTGATTTGCTCACTGCCACACTTTCAGTTGTGAGAACAGCAGCAGGGACACAGTAGATGCTCAATAGATATTTGCTAAATGAATGAATGAACTGGGAGCTTCCCATATGTCAGGAAATTACTATACCTATATCTCATAGCAACTGTTCTTGGTCTATTTTACACATTAGGCAGCCAAGTTTCAGAGAGTTATGAGACTTGCCCAAGGTCAAAAACTTAGTAATCAGTGGAGTCAGGATCCCCCCTGAGGCACTCTGGGTCAAAGCACCCAACATGGAAAGATTAAGATTAGGAATTCAGGCAGGGAGGCAAAGACGTGGTTTATTCTAGTGATACCCAGGTAGGGATGAGAATGGGAGGGTAGTTTCAATACTAGGAGGTGTGTTCACCAGGGAAGGAGGAGAGGAATATTGTGCAACAAATTTTCAAGCCAAGTGCAAACTCTAGGTTCCCATGGCAGTCAGGATGAAGGCATGGTGCAGGTTGCTGAGCCTCGTAACACTGGGTCCTGTAGCAGGAATCACTCAAGAACCCAGACAATGAGGGACTGGTGTGCACAGGAAGGGGCAGGGACCTGAATATCAGGCAGGGCCTGGGTCCCAGGGGTAAAGTGGAAAGAGCCCTGGAGGGGAGACGCAAGGCCAGGCCCTGCTCTGCCCCTACGCACTCCCATTCTCACACAAGTCTCTTCTTTTCTCTGGGTCTATTTTCCCCATCTCTACAATGAGGGTTGGCACTTTACAGTTTAGAGTGACTCTGGGGTCCTTACCACTCCAGCATTAGTTCATATAAGTAAGTAGACAGCATCTTATAAATGGTCATTTTGTTTAATCCAACATAGGAATTCCTGCTCCAGGATTCTTAGCAGATGACACAAGTTTCTGTTGGGTAGCTCTGGGCCAGTGGTTCTCCACTGAGGATGATTTTGACCCCCTGGGGACATGTGGCAATATCTGAGACATTTTTGATTGTCAGTGGGAAGAAGCACGTGGTTGGCATCTAGTGGGTAGAGACCAAGGATGCTACCAAATACCCTACAATGCACAGGATAGCCCACAGTGTCACCAGTGCTGAGGCTGAGGAACTCGGCTGTAGGCACAGGGGGACTCATTGCATTTTGAGGGAACTCATGGCTGTGGGCATTGTGGCTAGGACAAGCTGATACTGACACACTCCCTGTAACTGCTGCCCTGGCCTTAGATCTGCCTGGAGGAAGGGCCCTAATTCCTTCTCAAGATGGCTATCCAATCACAGCAATTCTACCAATGACATTCACCTGTGGAGGGAGTCTGCATGGGCCAGTGTCAGGGCTGAGGGACCAGTGCCAGGAGCACAGGACCTTAGGGAGGAGGCCAACAACTCTCATACAAGCTGGAGGGGACCAGGGGCAGACAGAGGGCTGTGGGGATGGAGGGAGAGGGGACTGTGTTAAATTGTGGGTGGGGTTGGGGAAATCTTGGCTGCCTATGAAGCATGTAGTGACTGAACTGGGCCTCAAATGATAGGATTTCCAAAGAAGGGCACAGGAAGACAAGGGAAAGGGCCATGAGTTCATTTCAAGGCCAAAGTCTCTCCACAAGGCCCAGCCCATACACCCTGCTTGCCTCCCGGCTGCATCTCACCTCCGTCTGCACCCCGGCCACACAGGCTCCACTCGCCCTCATGCACTCGCATTTCTTCACTCACCTCAGAGTCTTGCAGGCTCTGTCCTCTCAGTTTGGTGCATCCTATTCCACTTTTTGTTCAGTTGCTATGGTCTGGATGTTTTTGTGTCCCCCACATCCATATGCCAAAATTCGAACCCCCAAGGTGATGGTCTTAGGAGGTAGGGCTTTTTGGGAGGTGATTAGGTCATGGATCAGTGCCCTTGTAAAAGAGGCGCCAGAGAGCTGCCTTGCCCCTTCCAACATGTGGAGACACAGAGAGAAGGTGCCATCTCTGAGAAAGTGGGCCCACATCAGATCCCAAATCTATTGGACCCTTGGTCATGGACTTCCCAGCTTCCAGAACTGTGAGAAATAGATTTCTGCTTATAAGCTGCCCTGAATGTATCTCAGTCTGCTCAGGTTATAACACCCTGGATGGACTACAACATCAGTTAACACCCACTCATGGTCTGGATCTCAGCTCCTGGCCCTTCATCAGGGAGCCCTCCTGGATACTCCTCCTACCCCGTTATGTGCTCTCGAAGGCCCACACTTCTCTCCTTCATAACACTTACCACGGCTGATGTTTATTTATGTGATTATGGATTAATGCCCACCTCCTTCAGGGGACTGTAGGGCTGGGTGAGCCTCACCATGGACACTGGCACAGAGCCTGAACATGGCAGGGCTCAAGAAACAATCATTGAGTTGATGAATAAATGATCAAAAGTTAGCTTTGGCAGCTTAGGTGTCGGGTATGTTCAAGGCTACAAAGGAGGCCTGGGACCTCAGCAAGATTTTAAATGCTAGGCTGAAGTGTTTGTAGCTAAATAGGCAGAAAGGGAGGGGCCCTGAAGAGCAGGGCAGTGCCAAGAGCATGTGATGCCCTGGGATGGTGGCCTGGGCAGAGGGTAGAGGACTGAGCAGAATCTGGAGACTAACTAGGAGACTGTTGTAAGAATCCTGGGGTAAGAGGGCTGGGAAGCAGCAGAGGGAAAGCAGCCCTGGTTAGCTTTGTGGGGACGACTGGCACTCTTCATTCCTCTGTGTGTTCTGAGAGTCCCTGGGAAGCCCTGAGCAGCAGCCTGGCATGATGCTCTGAGATGTGGGGAGAAGGAGGTAGAGTAGAGGCTGTGATGCTATAGACACTTTGCAACTCAGGCATCCCTCTGAGGTTCTCTGACCCCTTGGCCCTGTGCAGCTCAGCTTCCCACCCCCAGGCAGAGCCAGGAGAGTCTGCTCAGAACACTGCCAGGGAAGCAGGCCAGCTGGGCAGCGGGTGGAGGTGCAGAGACAGAAGGCAGATTACATGTCACTTCATATTAGCCACACCAGCAACCTTCCCGATCCACCCAGAGAGGGGCCAATTAATTGCAATTCTGAGGACAAGCCAAAAGCCAAGATAACACTGAACCTGAAGGAGATCAAATCTCCTTTCCAGTCATGAGCAGGTCGGAAGGCCTTACAGAGGGTCAGACTTGCTTACCTGTGAGGTACATCTCCTCTCCTTCGGTGAACATCTGGTGGCAGCGTACACACCTGGCACAGGTTGGGTGGTAGTGCTTCCCTCCTGCCTATGGAAATGAAGAGATGAAACAGGAGGTCAGAGCCAGGGCTGCTGTCTAGTGGGGCAGATTGGGTTTGAATCTTTCCTGGGTACATTAGTGTTGTTCGCATCTTCGTGGCCCTAAAATTGGTTGGAGCTACCCAGGGGAGTCCATGACCATCTAAAAGCCCAGCCGGGAAGCTTCATGATTCACTCCATGGGTCCCTGATGGCAGTTCAGGGGACTTCCCTGAATACCTGCTCTTCTATTCTGACACTGGGAAGGACCCTTCAGAGGCCACTGGTCCAACTTCCTCATTTCCAGAGGAGGAAACAGGCTTGCTTTGAGGACATCCCAGCATTTCCCCAAGTGAGAGGCCCTTACCACTAATGTTACATGAAATGATTTTAAGTGGTACATGAACTTGGGATTTAATAACATTGGACCAATGAAAAAATAAAAAGATCCTTTCAGTCTTCTATACATTCTTCTGATTTTGTCAAGGAGGAAGTACCAGTTCGGTGCTCATGTGTCTTTAACGTCTATCCAAAACTTACAAATCTGCCTTTTAAAGAATGAGAACAGGTGTGAGGCTTGGAACCTCCACATGCAATAGAAGCTAGCTAGAAGTCTATTTATTTCCAGGTTACATGCAATATGGCAAGTGATACTGGCTTTCCTGTTATGTCATATATAAGTTTTCTTACACATAAGGGAGCCAACTTCAAGACAACTTAAAGTATTACAGAAGAATTAGCACATGAGGTTCACAGACATGGCAAAAATTGTGAGACTGGCACACAAAGGACAGATTTTTAGGGCTCAGTGGGTGATTTAGGACCCATTGTAGAGCCCCAGATCCCCAGGCCAGTCCTGTGACTATTTCACCCGGGTGTGTCCAGCCCTACCGCAGCTCACCCCAGTGTGACTTTGGTGAGTGCCCTTCCCTATTTTCACTTTCCTTCCCCATCACTATTTAAATTAAAAAACAAAAATAATTTGCAGCTGCAAAGACTTCCCTGGGGGGAAGAAACAGCCCCTGAGAAAGTTGTGCCTCAAGGGTTTACCGCAAACCAGCAGCAGTGTTGGGTCCGGATCTGTGTAAGCTAGTCGCCAGCTCAGCACTCACTTCTGGAGTCACAATTCTGACACCAAAATCCCAGCCAAGAGGGCTTGTTGTAAAAGGGACCTACAGCAGCAGCTCCAGCATTTGTATATGCAGGAGCTTGGTGCAGCAATTGGGTTGGCAGGTGGGCCTTGTTTGAAGAAATATTTTGCAACGTCAGGGCAGGGTTTTCTTTGGGGGAGGGTAATGCCCAGGGGAAACTGATGGATCTTAGGGGTTCTTAAAGGTCCCTGTCCAAGACATCACTTGATCTGATGCTAATGGGTTCCTTCCAATTCAAAAATTATAATTGCATAATAAGAAGACCTATTTCCAAACTTAGTTTTTTTTTTCTTTTTTTTTTTTATGTGGGGGGAGTGGAAGATTGTTGGGATGGGCTTGCCTATTCTGGAGATATTCTCTATATTCTAAAAACTTAGCAAGAATGTGGGAAAGGCAGATTTTTACAAAAAGAAAAAAATCCCCAATATTCCTTCTTTCCCCCCATTTGTTTATATGGCCTCACACCAATGAGACAGTGTCCTTGTCATCATCAAAGCAAATATGTTCAAACTTTGGAAGGAGCCTGCTATTTTCCTAAGCTGGAATGTGTGGGACTGATTCCCTTGTACCATGACAAGGATAATCGGTTTAATTAGCAGCCTCTTCCTACTCTGTGTCTCTTTATCATTTTGATTATAGACCTGTTTTCCAGTGTGGCAACAGCGCCTTGGCAAAACTGAAGCCTAGCATTTTCCTAAATGTCATGCCCCACTACCTCACCCCAGCTGAAAGAGGCTTTGTGCCCATCTCAGCAGCCCCAGTCTTGGATGGTGTTGAAAACAGTTTCAGCAAAGGGAGGTTAGGGCAGCCTGCACCCAGAGTAAGGAAAAGCCACGTCAGCTAGCTGAGATGAATCATTTTGTCTATTAATGAACTGAAATCAGGAAAATAGTAAAGAAAAATGGCAAAAAATTGGTACCCTCAAAACAGAGCCCTATTTGAGAGGACTGAAAACGGCAAACCAGGTTCAAAAATGTAGCAACAAGAAAACCAGGTTGTGGTCTTTTTTGGTGAGGAAACAGACAAGGATGGAAAGAGTGACACTGACAGCCATTGAGCTCTGTCACTGAGGAAGGGGCCATGGGGTGGCCTAGGGAGGAAATGGGAAGGGACAGGATGAGAAGAGAAGGAGAAACAACTTAATTGAATGCCTGCAATGTGCCAGACGATGTGCCTGGGCGACTGTTGTTCCTGCATGACCATCATTCTTTCCTCCTTCTTCCAGAAAGAGTCCCAAGCCTTTCCTTGGTAGGGCTACCTCTCCTCCATATCAGTCCACAGGGTTAAGCAGTGCTGACCCCACCAATGAGCATATTCCAACTTTGTGGGCAGAATTAGCGGCCCAGGGATGGGCCTGAGATTGTCCAGTGAGAGTCAGTCCCAGAATGCTTGCTGAGCTATTAGAAAAGAGGAGTTCTTTTTTCCACTGGGGATGCCGGCTGATAGAATCTAAGTGTGGGGCAACTGGTGTCCAACTTTCCCATCACCAAGAATGCCCTCCTGAGAATAAACTTAACCTGGAAGAAAGTAAGCCAAGATGGCTGGGGATTTTAAATGATTTTCTTAAGCACTGGATCCAGCTCCTGGGCTCTTTGTTATAGGAGCTGAGAAACTTCCTTTCTGTTGCAGCCCAAAAAGTCTTGACTAACATGTTCATTAGGAATTAAATGACAGTAGTATTGTCTATTGATAGATACAGACTAAGAGGATGTATCTTGCTTAAGGCTTCGGGGCTAGAAGTGGTAAAATCTGAATCCAAGTCTGTTTTACTGCAGCCATGTCTATTTCCTGACATCATGCTACCTCAAAGACCCCCGAGTGCCTGAGAGCTGTGGGTATCAGTATGGATACAGGAACCTGGAGTCCTAGATTTTAGCTCTGTCTCTACCAGAAATGCTACTTGTGACCTTGGAAAAACACTGCATGTCTTGGTCTTACTTTTCTCATCTGTAAAATGAAGAGGTTGACTAGTTGATTGCTAAAAGTCTCTTCCAGCTCTAAGAAAAAAAAAATCAATAAGTCAAAGATGCTAATGGAGTCTTGTAGAAATGGAATCAATCGAAACTCAGTCACAACAGCTGCCTGGGAGGAACAGTCTACCGCAATGCTAAACAACGGTAACTCTCGGGGAAATGGCAGCCGCCACCAACAGGATTTCAAAGCAGCTTGGAAATGCTGAACAAATTCCCATCTGCGGCCCTGTCTGTAATCTAAGTTCTTTCTTTCTGGAAGGAAAAGTTTCCTTTTGTAATATTTCCCACTGCATTGACCCTTCAACCTACTACACTCTGGATGCCTCTTCCCCACAGTTCTGCAAAGCCAACAAACGACTCTTCTGAAGGTGACCTTTCCCACATCCAACAGCTTTTCTGCAGCCTGTGCAGTCCTTCACTGCTCTACAGAGTTTGACCAACACTCTGACCTCGCCATATTTTCTGAAGCTCTGTCCTTTCACTGAATCCCCGATTCTCCTCCCATATCTTCCTCTGCTACCTCCTCAGTCTCTTTCTGAGTCGCTTTCACTGTGAGCAGCTGCTCACCAAGGTTGGTGTCAGCCTCCTTCCTTGTTCTCTTTCCTCTGTTTTGGAAATCCTGAGGACTCTGGTGGTGGTATTATTCAAAGCCTCATGTTTTTAAGATTGGCTCCTCCAGGCCCGAGCTTTGTTCCTGAGCTTTGATCCATATTTCTTTTCTTTTCTCATTTTTCTTGCCTCAGACAGGATCTTGCTCTGTTGTCCAGGCTGGAGTGTAGTGGTGCAATCTCAACTCACTGCAACCTCCACCTCTCAGGCTCAAGTGATTCTCCGGAATGGCTAGGACTACAAGCGTGCACCACCATGGCTGGCTAATTTTGTTTATTTTTTTGTAGAGATGAAGTCTCACTGTGTTGCCTAGGCTGGTCTTGAACTCCTGGACTCAAGTGATCATCCTATGTTGGCATACCAAAGTGCTGGGATTACAGGTGTGAGCCACCACTCCCAGCCTCTGATCCATATTTCTGACTGCCTTCTGGAAACACTCCTGGGATTTCAATCACAACTCATCCTAAATGGTACTCGCCATGTTTCTGCCAGATCAGCTTTTTCCCCTGTCGTTCCCCAGTTCTGCCAATGACACCAGGCTTCCTATCCCTCAGAAACAGGTAATTCTTTGGTGCAACTTTTAGCTGCTTCTCCTTCAATCCCCATGTCTACAAGCTGCCCCTCAGTTGCAGAGTGATTGGAATTCTACTTCCATAGGGCTGGGGCACAAGGGTGGCTTCCCTCTTCATTGCTACTGTACCTCTTGAGTCCTTCCTGCCTGGGTCACGCAGGGGCCTCCTCACTCGTCCCTTCCAGCTTCCTTCCTTCAAATGTAGCCTGTGTACATTATCACGTCATCCTCCCGGAAGCCCAGCTTTAACCAGGACGTTCCTGCCCAGTTTCTCCACAATGCTCCCTTGCCCAGTGAGTCACATGCAAACTCCACCCTGGTATCCCAGGCCCTCAGAAACCCACCCCCAACAACCCTTCCTGGACTCATGCCTTGTCCTCTGCATCACACTCCTTATGGCTCTCTGGAGATGCTTAAATGTTTCCCAGCTCAGTTCATTTGTTTATATCTCATTGTCTCTGACTCTCTCTGTCAATTCTCCACATAGTAACCACAGAAATCTTTTTAAAAACATGATCTTATCATGTTAGTCCTTGGTTTAAAACTCTCCAATGACTTTCCATTGCACTGAGTATAAAACCCAAACTTCTAAACATGGTCTACAAAGTCCTACATGGTATGCCATATATGATATACTCTTATATTTCATCCTCCCCTACCCTCAATTTATAGAATTCAGCCACATTGGCAGACTGGGTCAGCTCTTGTGAGCAGAATTATTAATTCAGCCAAATCTGGCCACTTGGTCGTGGTTACCATGAGTGCTGTGTTGAGAAAAATTCTGCAGCCACAATTCTGTGTGGGTTCTCTGTTCTTTGAATGGGTCAAGCTCATTCTTCCTCTATCTCTTCCCACCTCAGGGCCCTTCAGGGATAGTTCTTTCATCCTCAGGGCTCTGCTTCAATGCATGTCCTCAGAGAGTTCCTTCCTGGTTGCTACATCCCCTCCTGCTGAGTCCACATGTGGCTGCAGACTTGTTCTCAACAAAGCACTCATGGTAACCACAAGCAACTGGCCAGATTTGGCAGAATTAATGATTCTGCTTACAATACCCGATCCAATATGATCCTCCAGCTATTGTCATATGGAAAAACTGAGGCCTAGAAAAGCAAAGATACTTACTCAAAATCCGAGCAGGAGTAGAGTCAATATTAGAACTCAATTATTCCTGTTAGGCTATTATTTTTCCTTTCCACTGAGCCCTTCCCTGTTTCTAATTCATCAAGGTGGGTGGTCCTAAAGTATAGGAAGATAGCTTCCAGGCCCACAGGGTATAGGAAGAAAGGCCAGAAAGACCAGTGCACAGGGGCTCAGCAAGGCCTCAGCAAGGGTGTTGCAGGTTGTCTGTCACTGCAGAAGGAGTCATACATCGAAGGCTGCAGAGAGGTGTTGCCATGGTGATGGACCCTCCAAAGAAGGGCTTAGGGAGCAAGCTGCTAGACACGCTGGCTCTTAAATCAGCACATTACCAAATACAAATAAATACATACATACATACATACATACATACATACATACATACATACATACATAAATAAGACTTCCATCCTCTGGTAGGGCTGGGAGGAAAATCCTAATGTCACTCTCTAGAAATCTGTCTGGGTCTGAATCAAAGATACAACTGATTTTCCCAGCACAGCATTTTTTGAACCAGGAAGAATTTTGTCCACCTTCTCATTTTGGGGTTTCCTGGAGATCTCAGCAAGGTTATCTGCTCAAGGTCATGTAGCAAGCAAAGGTGGAGGAGGTAAAGGCTATGGAAAAAAAGGTATGGGGTGACTTTCTCCTTCTTCTGTGATGACTTTTTGGAGGCACAGGTCACCCTGCCACATCTTCACAGTTACTTATACCCACTCACCTCCAAGACTCTGCCACTGATGTATCTGTCACAAGTCTCACATTTAATGCCAAACTGGGCGTGGTAGTCGGACTCACAGTATGGAACACCATCCCTGCAAGAAGAAGTTCACATAGGATGAAGAAGTTAGGGAGGATCAGTGAGGGTGCACATGGCAGGTAGATTCTGGACCTGCAGCCTATGTTGACTGAGCCAAAGTTCGATATTCCTCCTTTAATAAACAATTTCATCTGTATGAAAGAATCATCTGACTGTGCTCCCAGATCAGTAGATGACAGGAAGCCTCCTGGGTCCACCTCCTGTGTGCTCCGTGTTTACCCAATGCTTATCACTTGGCAGACAGTGAAAAGATTGTTATCTCTTATTCTTATACCACCTCCTATGACTAATAGCCACTAACATTTATTGCTGGTGTGTGCCGGGCTTTTTGATGGTGTTTGATGGCAACCCTATGAGTCAGAATTATTAGTATCCCCATTGTGTAGGTGAGAAAATCTAAGCATAGAGCACTTTAGTAACTTGTCCCAGGCCACCCAGGATGACCTAGAGCTGGAATTCAAACCCAGGGTGGTCTGGTTTCTCACCCAGGTTGTCATGAGGATTAAAGGAGATGGGTCTGGTGTACCCTAGGGCTCAGGACAGTGCCTAGCCATACTGAGTACTCAGCAAATGGCAGCTGGAGGAATCGCCATGGTTGCTGAGAGGGGTCTTTGAGGAGGACATTCGGTTCTCAGTTCTCTAGGACTGATGTAGAGATAGTTGGGGGCATCGGAGAGCTTAGCTTTGCTTCTGGGCCCTGCCTCACTCTAATGACCAAGTCTGAACTCTGAGGAGAGAGAAACATTTCTTTCACTTTTGGGTGTAAGAGAACTTGGCTCAGACACTGAGAGACCTAAAGGAAAGGCACATCACTTTTCCATCTTGAAGCTGTTGCCCTGTTGAGGTTGCTGGGGGCCCACCCTGGGCAGCATTTTCCTGGAGAAGCAGCAGTGAGGACTACTGTCCAACCAAGGTCTGGAGGTGTGACTGTGCCCACAAGGTAAGGACTTGTTTGTGAGCCCCTGAGACACACCTCCTCCAACCCTTTCAACTCCTCCCCTGCTCAATCAGGTTCTCACTCTCTGGGTGCAGGAGGGTAGCTCTGCAGGGATAAAAAGTCATTTGTCAAATGGTGGATGTGATGAGCCAACAAGATTTGAGTATAAATGCCAACACTATCTCTTTTGGATCCATCCTTCTCTTGGGGAATTAGCAATACACAATTCTAAAAGAGGACGGGTAAAATGAGTATTTACTGGGCACTTATTGGGTGCTAAACACAGATCTCTGAGCCCTTACACAACCCTACAGGTAGATCATCTTCTCTCCATTTTTATAAATGAGGAAACTGAGACTCTGAGCAGTGGAGTCCCTTGCCAAGGTCACACAGGCTGGGCTTCTACCCTGGGCATCTGATGCCTGAGCCAGTGCCTCTGAGCCCCTGCCACTCTGCCAGCAGCCAGGTAAGGGGTCCAGAGCTACGCTGTAGAGATACCAGGTGTGGTGGGCAATCTGGGCTGGGCCTCCTTGAGAGGAGCTCTGAACAATCCCTTAAGTCCCTGGAGAACTCTGATTTAGGCTTCCAGACTCAAGCACTCCTGGCTGGCAACATACTAAGGGCACTCCTTGCTTGGCAGGCATAGAGGGGAATGCCAAAGTCCTGCTAGCATGGCATCGAGAGCTCTTGGTGATATGACCTCAGCTCACCTATGCAGCCCAGGATCCAGCTTCACCTGGGCACATATTTGAGCTCCTATACAGGATGGAGATGTCCAACACTCCCCTACTGCCCTGGCCTTGCCCAGGCTGGCCATTCTGCCTAGAAGCTCTTCTTCTTTGCATTTTTGAATCTTACCCCCACCTTCCATGGAACTCTCAGAGATTCAAGATTCTACTTCATGCTAGTTAGCAGTCATCCCTTTTTTCTCTGAATATTCACAGCCCTTTACTTGTTATCTTGGACACAAGCAGGTGTTGTTTGGCCAGCATCCATTTCCCCTTCTGCTGATAATAGTACCTCACCTGGATTTCCTGTTGGAAGCCACCCCTTCCCAGTTGAGGTCCCTGTGGGTCACGAGAGGCTGCTCTCTGGCTCTAGGGTTCAGATCCTCTGGGCCAGTGATTGATCAGGAATGGGCATGTGGCCTAACAGTGGCTAAATCAGAGGCAGCCCTGGGACTTTTGCTAGAGTTCCCGGGAAAGAGGCCTTTTTCTCTGCTAGGCTTGGAGTGTTGACAATCTTCTTTGCTAGCACTTGGGGAGGGCCAGGTTGAGAACTAATCCACCATGAAGACAGCAGAGAAAGACAGGGACTGAGACAGAGAGAGACAGAGAGAGAGAGAGAGAGGGAGAAAGAGAGATAAAAAGATAGACAGAGAAATACAGAGACTTCTGAAGTACTAATGACATCCTTAAGCCCCTGGATTCCTCCATGTCTGAAGCCAGTGTGCCTCTGACCTTCCCATTTCTGTGAGTTAATAAACTCCTATTTTTGCTTTTAATTGAGTTGGAGTTGGGTTTTCTGTCACTTAGGATCAAAAAGGTCTTAAAGAATAAAGCTTGTCTGGGCTCCTGATCACACATTCCCTGGTGTCATAATTCTTCATGAATGCAGCATATCTGTTTCCTGTATTAGACTGCAGGGTCTTGACAGCAGAAGCATGTGCACTGCAGCTCTGTGTGCTTGCCACTGCCTGGCGTCAGGCCAGAGAGTGGCACCTAGAAGTGTCTGGGGTCATATCATGTCAAAGCTGTGACAAAGGAGCTGTGCTGATAATTGCTTTTAGGTATTTGAGTATATAAATGTGGTCACTGGGGCCCAGCAACAAGGAGACGCTTTCTAATACTGCAGTGTGCAGGTCACTGGAGGTTGGCCCCTCTGGATGACTATGCACCCATCACCTCCTCTCATTTCCATTAAATTCATTCAGCAACTATATTATTGACTGTGGGTCAGGTGTTGCTCTCAGGGCAGGGGATATAGCAGTGATTAAAATAAAGCCCCTGTCCTGGTGGGGACAGAGATTAAACACTATTATTGGAGCAAGTTATTTACTCTCTCAAGTCTGAGTATTCAGTGGGGATAAATTCCTCAAAGGGTCAGTTACGAGGATTTAAAGTGATACTTCATACAAAGTAGTGAGTTCCTTCTACATAATTAAAGCTCAATAAATGGTAGGTAGTATTATTAGCATTATTACAAAGTTACCAGGGATAAATATGTAATTACCAATGGTGGTAGCCTGTGTGAAGGAAATAAACAAGGTACTCTGAGGGCCCAAAATTCTGAGGGCCCAAAATGGGGCAATAAATGAGAGACGGCCAGAGGAGAAGGCATGGGGACCGAGACCAGAAGGGACAGAAGGGGCAGCAGGTGTGCAAAGAACAGGGAGGGTGTCTCAGTCAGAGGGAACCCCCCCAGGAGGGTCCAGTGGGGGAAAGAGGCTGCTGGGAAACATGCCGTTTGGCCAGAGTGCAGCAGCAGATGGAAAGGAAGGGAGATGTTGCTGGAGATGCGGGCATGGGCCGGATGGGGCAGGCCTCACAGAATGCAGAGGCCCAGGCAGCTGGGGTGGGAGCAGGGGGACCCACTTGCTGATGTACTCCCCGGTGAGGATGACGCTGCAGGTCTGGCACTTGAAGCAGCTGACGTGCCACTGCTTGTCCAGAGCCAGGAGTGACTGGCCATGCTTGATCTCCTCCTTGCACCCGGCACAGTCTGCAGAGACAAGAGGACACTGCTGAGCAAAGCACCCTGGGCCCTTTGCCCCCCGCTATCTCAGGCCCACGTCAAGGGAACCCCTCCCTGAACGCCAGTGTTCCCATAGTTGCTACCACCCTGACACTGGAAGCTGCCCAGAGGCTCTCCCAGGGGAGAGGAAAAGCCACTGGAGTCTTGGCCTCTTGACAAGGGGTCTTGGCGTAGGAGAGAAAGAAAGACCTCCCTGCTTGTCATCAAGACCACATTGTTCACTGAAAGTGGACCCTGCACTGCTTCCAGCCCTCCTCAAATTGCTAACTAAGCTCTGCTGCTGTCTGTGACCTTGCCATCTGCAGCATCAGCATCACCTGGAAGCTGGCAGTGTGCAGCATTGCAGGCCCCACCCAGACCTCTTGAATTTTAACAAGACCTCCGTGCAGAGTAAAGTTTAAGAAGCACTGCTCCTGGGGATGGGCTAAGTATACACTTTTTCAAACCCTTAGGCTATATACTCATGGGCAAGGGCTGTGTTTATGTTTTGTGGTTAAATCTATTTCTTTGCCTAGCACAGTGCTCAGTCCATAGCAGGAACTCAAAGCATATTTACTGAATGTGTATGAATGAATGGGCCTGATGGTACCCAGGCAACAAACAGAATTACCACACCCACCCCTTCCCCATTGTGCTTCACACATCAAACATGTGCCTTCCCAAGTGGCAAGGATTATAGGGTCTGATGAGACTGTCCCAAACCAGAAAGGTGCCCTCACTCCCTGACATGGTCACCCTGGAATGTGAGTTGGGGCCAACAGAATGTGGGCCAAGCCTAGCATCAGCTTGTTGCTCAATGAATGTCTGAGGAGGGTCCGGAAATGGAGCCAACATCCAAGGCACTTGGAAACTGCTGGGAATTCAGGCCTAGCCAACCGGATGACCCACTTTGGAGGAGGAAAGGGTCATGGGGCAAAGTTGACCAGAGGACAAACTTCCCTGTTGGCTCCATAAGACAAATGCAAACTTGGGAGTAGTGAGGAGAGCAGAAAGTGCATGTAAAGTTAGGGGATCCTGGCTGGACAGCCCCCACATCCAGCTGGGAGCCTGTCCTAGAAGAAAAGATGATGTGTCTGCAAATCTAGGAAGGGTGGTGGGTCCAGCCGGCTGTGGGGAGGGTCTGGGGCCTTGATGAAGTGTTTGTATGAGTCAGTTCCCACAGTACTCCGCCTCTTGACTGTTGCGTGCCTTTCTAACATCCCTTAGTACAAGTTGGGGGCAGAAAGGTCTCTACTTGCAAAATGCTTCAAGCCCCAGGCCTTCAGATGGGGGCTGGGAGAATAAAGAGTTTTGGGATTTATCTCTCTTCCTTTCTATTCTCCTGGGGTAAGTCTATAAGTCTACTTGCACCCCCTGCCCAATAATTAGACTCCAGAATGCAATAGTTTAGAGAGGTCAGGTACCCCCTTCTCTTTTATAGATAGACAGGGGTCTGAAATGACTTGCCCAAGCTCAGTATAGAGGAACCCAAGGACGGTAGACACCTGGTCAAGATTTCTAGGCCACTAATACTGAACTTGTATCTCTGTGGGCCTCCCCATCAGGGCCTAAAAATTCCAAAGGGGTTTGGAGTTCACAGAGTATTCGGTCAAACATCCCACCCAATGCAGTAACATACAGCATTCTTGACAAGTGGGCACCCCTCCTCTGCTTAATCACCTCCAGTAGTGGGCAGTTTAACCCCTCCTGAGGAAGGGGTGGTGAGGAAGTCCACTCTGCCCTTGGACAGGTATGATTGTCATGACTGTCTTCTTTATTTGGAGCTGAGACTTGACTCCTGTGACTGCTCCCATTCTTATGCATGAAGAATAATCTGCCTCTTTTCCCATATGACAGTTCTTTTAAAGAATTAAAGACAACTATAGTTTCTCTATTCTTTATTCCTTACACTTTTTCTTGCTTGACATGGTCATCCACTGATCAAATTCACTTGTGGATTCCATGGAGAAAGACATGTTATTGGCAAACAACACAATTCTCTGTTTCTTCAGAAAAACGTATTGCATAGCTGTATCCTTTCATGGCCACATTCTAGTAATGAATCCTCTCTCTTCAACTTTCAGTGGTACATCTGAGATGAATTTAGCCCCTTGAGTTAAGCTGTAGAAGATAGTACAGCGCAGTGGTTAGAGGCTGGACTGAAAGTTGGAGTGAGTGGTGGGAAATTGGCCAAGGAGAGAATCCCAGCTCCTTCCCTTATGCGTTGTATGCTCTCTAAGCCCAGACTTGCTCATCTGAATATCTTCCTTAAGACACTGGTGTGAAGGTTAATTAAAATCAGGCCCGTTAGGCCTTAGCACAATGCTTGGCCCATATGTATCCAATAAGTGGTTGTTGTCATTATTATTTCACATTCTCCTGTTTTTAACCCACATTCTGTGCATTACCCAATCCCTGTTCTGAAGCCAGGAGCGATAGTCCTGTTGTAGGGAAGCCTACTGATTCCCTGTGAGAATTCTGGGACGTCTTCTCCATGTGGCTTTTCTTTTTATGTTATACTGCTTCTGCTCCATTATATCAGCTTCTTATTTATTAGGACCTTTTCTCCCTCTTCTTCCTCCTTTCACTCTTGACCACCAGTGGAGCCTCAGGCATGCCACCCGGGAGCCCGTGGGTCTGGTGTAATAAATAGAATCAGGAAAACCACACCCTGTTCCAAGTTGGTGTCTGCAGAGCCAGCTGTCCACTCCTCCATATGTTCCTCTCTATTCCAAAATTACAATCTTCAGCTGGCAGAATATATGATGCTACCACCTGTCCCTCCCAGATCCCTCAGTTATAAACTGAGGCCTCCTAAAGACACTAGACAGCCATTTTTATCCTTTTTAGACTGTGTCATTCATTCTATTTAAATCAGCAAAAATGAGTGGGTTTTGTGAGTCATAGCAAGCTCCGTACCTTGTTTTAGGCAACTAATCCAGGAAGACTAGACACTTCCCAAGTTGCAAGTCATGTCTCTGGTACAGGGTGTTAAGGGAATAGGATCTAAGGCCAGACTGGCTGGTCTCACATTCTAGTTCCATTACTCATTATCTGGGTGATTTTGGGCAAGTCATTTATGCTCACTGAGTGGCAGTTTTCTCATCTATAAAATAATTACTCTTATCTCCCTCATAGGGTTATTGTAAAGATTAAATGAAATATCTGTATAAAACACTTAGTGAGGTGCTTGACAATAGTAATAATCTATGTTAGTGGTGGTGATGGTGGTATTGTTGGTGTTGACAGTGTTGGTGGTGATGATGGTGACAGTGGTGATGGTGGTAATAATAATTGTGGTGATGGTGTTGTCATGATAATGGTGATGATGGTGGAGAAGGTGATGGTGATGGTGGTGGCAGTGGTACTGCTGCTACTGCATCTGATTGTTCTCAATGAGGTTTTTGCAGTATCTGGCAACAGTAACAGTCAATCAGTGTTAGCAATGATGGTGGTTATGGTGATAGTAGTGATGGAGGTGGTGGTGGTGGGGATGATGGTAGTGATGTGTTGGTGGTGGCAGTGGTGTTGGTGGTGATGATGGTGGTGGCACTGATGGTATTGTTCATGATGATGGTAGTGATGGTGAAGATGGTGGTGATGATTGTGGTGATGATGGTAGTAGTGATGATAATGATAATGTTGGTGCTGTTAGTGATGACGATGGTGAGGGTAGTGGTGTGACGGTGATGGCAATGGTAGTGATGGTGGTGATGTTAGTGATGATGATGGTTATGGTGGTGGTGTGATGGCAATGGTGGTGATGTTAGTGATGATGGTGATGGTGGTGATATGATGGTGATGGCGGTGGTGGTGCTGCTGCTGAGACTGCTGCTGATTCTTCTCAGTGAGGTCTGTGCAGTGCCTGGAAATAGTAACAGTCAATCAATATCTGTAATGATGATGGTTATTGTGGTGGTGGTGATGGTGATGGTGGTGGTGGTGGGGTTTCTGCTGCTACTGTTGCTGATTCTTCTCAGTGAGGTCAGTGAGGAAACATTTCTGCTTCCTGTGGTAAGTAACAGAATTATTTTCTCTTGACAGTTCCTGAGTATTTTTCTTGGTCTCTTTGGAGTAGACACTGCTCCTGATTTTCCAGAATATCTTTATTTACTCTCCAGAGATGAAACGTCACACTTGTAGCTTAAAAATACCCCAATTATTTTGTTCTTCTTTTCCTTTTCCATGATATATTCTTTTTCTTAGCAATCTCTTAAACCTGGCTTTGGTTTCCTGTATCCCATGGGAGCTCAGAAGACCTTCCAACACCCCATCTAGTCATGAGCTACTTTGCATTTGCAGCATGAATAGTGACCACCTTTGGAGAAAATACCTCTATAAAACATACCACCGTAGACCATCAGTGATCAATCATGGATTGATGTCTTTACTTTGTGAGTAACAAGATAAGCTATAATACTAAGTATGCCCTCACTGGAAACTGTCCATGTGCTCATTTGCTCCTCTTGACTCACTTTTTCCTCACCTTCTTCCACCTCCTAATCATCCAAATTATGGTGGACACATTTGGGAGCCTCTCTTTGAAAACATACTCACATGTGAGACTCCCAAATTCAGCTGAAGAAATATCCCACCTAACAGAGTAGGTGATAGATGTAGCACAAATGCATACAGTAACACACAACCCAAACTAGGGGAAATAAGAACTGACCTAGGAGTCTTATTCTCAACCTCTTTTGGTGTGCTTTCTATATTAAACTTCCATGCTAATATCATACCTCACGCTGTATTTATAGAGCATTTTATACAAGCAATATATCTTAGTTTGATCCCTGAACTAATACATTTTCTTTCCCCAACACTCCTGTGAGGAAGATAGGAAATTCCATCCCTCTTTCATAACTGGGTAAACTGAGTCTCAGGGAGGCTTCGTGACTGCTTTGCAGCATGCAGAAGTTTGGAGCCTCCTGACTCAGGCTCACATCTCCCTCTCCTGCCTCACATGTGGCCCCATCAGTCTCTGGGGTCCTCAGCAGCATTGGCCACAGGGTCATGGTCCCACATCCCAGTCTCCGTGTTTTTCTGTCACTCTGGATGATGCTTTCAAGGAGCTGTGAAGGATAACACTGTATGCACTCAGCCACCTTGACATGGAAACCTGGTTGGAGCAGCAATCTATTCTTGAGCATCATCAAGGATGCCAAAGGAAGGGCTCTGCACATTCCAGGAACAGATCTGATTTGGCTGAAAGGAAGAGCAGGCAAGGGAGGGAGCCTTCCCATTGTCTTTCTCCACAGCTCTCCACAGCTGGATGGACTCCAGGGGAGCCCCTGGGAGCTAAGCCCTGCTGACTCGGGGTGATCTCCGCTCACTCTCTCTGGCTGGATGCAGCCCAGCATGCTGACTCTGCTGGTGCCATGGCCAACAGCACCCTGCACCTGCACAGTGATGCAGCACAGGAGGCTAATGGAATTTTCATTGATTCTCTTGTCGAGGCCAGTGAGAGTATCATATAACATGAAAGAACACTGGAGCCTAGTGTGGCTTACCAAGTCCAAGGGGGCCAGGTCTATGTGTGTGTGGGCACGTGCAGCAGCAGCCTGCCAACGGCATCTGGGAACAGTGATTTAGATATCTTATCACTAGGCACACTTGAGTGGGATGGACATCCCACAAATTAGAATGACCATTCTGAGGCGTGCTCCTGGTCCTCAGTTTCCCTCCAAATCTGTGGTTGGTGATAAAACATAACATTCATCATGGCATGACAGACGCTGCCTTTATCCCTAGACAGTGGTTCTGAATCTCAGGAACAGCAAATGAATCACCCAGGAAGCTTACTAGGAATGTTGATTCCTAGGTTCCATACCTAGAGGTGCAGGGTGAGCCCAGACATTTGCATTTTTACAAGTCCCACAGTGAAGCTGATGCAGTGGTCTATGGAACACTCTAAGAGGCACTAGCACAGCTCTTGTGGTCTGCTCCCAGGGCACTCCATACTACCTTTTCTGTAAGCCATGTCTGCCAATTCTTATCAGTGGAGTCGGTAAAAATTCAGAGCCACTGGTGAAAAAACACTTGATCAGCCCTATTGAGGTATCTGTGGGACATAAGATCAGGAACTCAGCTTGTCCCAGAGGAGACATACCATGCGGCAAATATTGGCACTGGCTACCACTGTTTATGGCCAGGCAGCCCCTCTTCCCTGCATTGTGCTTGTGAAGCTTGTGAGTCTGGGCCACATGCCAACAGGGTCATGATGCAGGAGGCCTCCAGGTTGAGAACCTCTCCCACTTCCCTCCAGGCCCGTGGGAGCAGTTGGCAGTGCTGGGAAAGGGGAGCCCAGGGAGATCACACCAATGGACAGGGAGATACCCATGGGGAGGACTCACGGCTTGGTCCACGAATCTTGATGGGCTTACTGCTGGCCATGGACTGGGAGCACGTTTGGCACACACATTCTTTACCACTGAAGGTCACCTTGTCTCCAATGGGGAAAGGCTTCCTGCAAGTGGGATGAGGGAGAAATTCAACACACCCTCTTCTGAGGGATTCTGTAGCTGACCACACATGTGCTCAAAGCACTGTGGTAACACATACAGCTTGACTTCTAGAGCACCACGCAAATTCAAATGCTGTTCACAGTGACAGGCCAACTAAACTGCTCAATTAGGGGCCTGGCGGCAAGAACTGGAGCCGTTAGGCTGTTTGTATATTTTGGGCAGATCGTGATGCTTATCTGACCTTACATATCTGGGCTGTAACAAGTAGAGGTTACTAACTCCTAAGACACTTGTTCTCTCTTCTGGAAGGACTTTTTCCATCCCAATTTGATTTATCCCCATATGTTAAGAATTCATTCAACTCCCAAAGTTACCAAAATTTTTTCCTTTTACTACTCAGACATTTTTCAAAATCCCCCTTCCCAAGAGGAGGTTTGTAAGTCTGTAAATAATCTCTTCCTCTCCTCATCTGGATTTGTTCAGTTTCCACAGCTGAGGAGTCTCAAGTTTGTACATGCTCTGCCTCCCCAACTAAATTATGAACCATATACAGAATCCCCGGCACCACCACGCCCACTGTTGAGCTGCTCTCGCCCATGCAGTGGGATGCCTGTTATGAGGACTCTGAGCACAGCACCTAACATTGGCTCCCAGGGGCTCCATCGCCCTTGTATTAGCACTGTGGCACGATGGAGGAAGCACTGGGGTGAGAGTCAGGGGAGCTATGTTCTTATCGTGGCTCAGCCACTAGCTTGTGGTAGAAAGACATTGCATGATCTTGGGGAGTCATCTGGCTTGACAGAAACCTCATTTTTTACCATAGGAACCCTCTGTGCTAACCTCTGATGGGTCTGGGATTCCAGGGCTCAGGGCTCAGGTTTTAAGAGCTGGGTAGATGAATGAATTCCACGAGGGAATTATGTTTTCTTACACACTCTGTCATTAGTCTCAATCAGAAACTCTAACTAGTTATTCTAACTGGTAAGAGACTGGCGGTTATTTTATGGGGAGAATAATTAATCCATACATTCCTTTCCCAATTAAAAAATACGTATATACTCTAATCATGCTTTACTTATGATATAATCAGAGCTGTCCATTAACATTTAATGTATTTGTGGGTAGGACTGAGCTTTCTTCATTTTTTCATCTCCTTAATGTGTTGCTTGGCATTCAGTGGAGTCTTAATGTACACTGGCTGAATTAACAAGTGATGGAGATGCGGAAGGTGAAGCAGGAGGCAGGGATGAGCTCTCCATCCTTGGAGATGTCCTGAGAGAAGGCAGATGACTATCATCATGATAATGAAAAGAATAATAAAAACAGACACTCTCACATACTGATCACTGAGCTAATGTCTTTGAATTATCATCTCATTGATCTTCAAGAAAACCCAATAAGGTTGGAATGGCTTTGACCTCCATTTTACTTGTGGAGAAACGGAGGCTTACAGAGGTGGGGGTCACTTGCCAGGGTCACTCCAACAGCATGAAGTGGTGCCAGGATGATGGAGGAAGGCTATGAACAGACATCCCTGTCCCACCTGTGGATGAGGGTGTGGGAGGCTGGGCCAGATCCACAGTTTCCAAACTGAGTTCTGAGAGACTCAGTGGTTTCTTTGGGGGCCTTTTGAGAGGAATTGGGAGGCTGAGTTTGGAGGTGCAGATCCTCACTCTGCCTCTATCACAGGACAAACCAGTGTTTTAGATCAGATTATATTTTATAAGAAAGATTCAGATGCTACAGTGTTTGAAAACCACTGGCCCATCAGATCCCTCCAGAAATCTAAATGCCCAGCACAAACCTTGTAAATCCCAGAACTTCCTGGAAAAAGCCAGGTCTTCCCCTGCCCCGGGGGCTTATGCAGAGGGTCCCAGGCCCTGCTGGTTGTCCACTCACCTGCACAAGCTGCACACGAAGCACTTGGGGTGGTAGGTGCGGCCCAGGGCCGAGATGACTTCGCCTGTGATGAAGTCCCGGCAGCTGTCACAGCGGGTGCCATAGAGTTGCTGGTAGTCCTGGGTGCAGATGTACTCCTGGTTCTTGAAGAAGAAGCCTGACTGGGCCAGGCCACAGCCACATACTTGGGGAAACAAGGAGGAAAACAAGGGCAGGTTGAGTCCAGGGAGGGTCTGCAATCAGAAGGTCCTCATTGGGGGAAAGGCTGGTGTCTCACTGTGTCATGAGTGGCCACAGAATGGTAGCATGTCAGACTTCACAGGCCTTTGGGGCCAGTATTCCCTAAAGAATGGCCAGTAGGCCACTAGCATCAGTATCACCCTGAGAGCTTCTTACAGTCCAGATGCCTGGGCCTGAATCAGACTCCCTGGGACTGAGGCCTGGGCATCTGCATTTGATCAGCATTCCCTCATCCCACTAGGCTGATTCTGATGCACAATAAGAAGCACTGGTGGCGTACAATCCTCCCAATACATGAATGAAAAGTTTAATGCCATGTGACTCATGCAAGTCCACACAGCTGGTGGAAATACGAATGTAATAAAAGAATCATTCAGTTAAACATTTCCTGGGTACTTCCTATGTGCATGATTCTGTGTCAGGTGAAGAGCAGTGTGGGGACCATATGCTCCAAATCCCAACCTGGAGACACCTTCGGATGGCAATGGGATGGATGATTCGAAGTCTAGAATCTGTGCTCACCATAGCCATAAGGAGTGGGGGGCGTCTATTCTCAGGCAGGAAGAATAAAACACAATCTCTGAATTTCAAAAAGCTAAAAATGCTGCAGAGAGAAGATCATATAGAAAAAAAGGTCCCAAGTCATCGGTAATGGTCCATGGAACCGGTGCAAGCAGTAAGGACTATGAATGAGGTAGAAGAAGGAAGCCTTGTCAGTTGCAAGGGATCATGGGAGGCTTTTCAGAGGAGGTAGCATCTGAGTTGAACACTAAAGGAACAGAGTGAGCCAAGGCACAGAGGCAGGAAGGCGCAAGTGATATTTGTGTGAAGGCTAGAAGTAGGGGTGGTGTTTGTAGGAAGTGGTGGGAAGAAATGCAGGAAAAGATTGTTCAGACCAGTTGGAGGAAGGTCTGAATCCAGTTTAAGAAGATTAGGTTTTGTAGGATACTGAGGAGCCATGGATGGTTTTTTCCCTAGTTTAGAAAAATTTAGAAAAATATCTCAAATGTATACAAAAATGGGAGAAAATTGTAATAATTCTCCATCACTCAGCTGCAAAAATGATCAATTGCATTGATGGCTTTTGAACAGAGATGTAACAGGATTTTACAAGGCATTTCATAAAGTCTCTTGGAATATTCTTTTGGATAATAGGGAGAAACAAATGTAGGACAAAATAGAAAAACAAGTAGATTTATAGGTGTTTGAACAATTGAATTATGTGAGATCCACCCCCACTGAAGGACTTAGAAATATGAGATTTACCTGTAAGGAGTTAAGTTGTGAAATCAACACATGATGGGCAGAGCAGAAAGATGCAAAATTTCTTCCAAGGGAATAAATGGCTTGCAGGGCCACCAGAACCGTAGTAAGCCACTGAATGTATCAATCAGCTAAAGCAAGGATGTGCCAGCGAGGAAGGGGGCTGGTTAGCAATCAGAGAAAGGCAACTGGGGGGCCCATTCAAATCCTGTCACCAGCTCCCCTGGTTCTGAGGCTGCTGTCTGATGGACTGACTTTCCACCTAGATTGCCTCTGAGAAGCCAGGTGCTGGCCAGGCCACCATGAAACAGTCCAACTCAAGGTCACACCTCTTGTCTACATTGATGAACAGGTATTCTGGCTTTCTATATCAGTTTCCTGAGGACTTGGTTAGTACAAGTCAGCTTTCTCAAGGGTCATCAATGATGAGAAAACCAATAAGATAGTTAGCAAGACTGTAAGTCTGAAGAGTCAACCTGGAACTGAGTGAAAACACCCCAGCAAATACTATCTCACCTTTAACAGGGAAAGTTGTTTTGCAAAAGCAGCCAGGTTAAAAATAGGAGAGACTGCCAGGTGAATGCCAGAAATATTTCATAAGTGTTTGTTCACCTTTGGGGACTGGAGGCTTAAGGGGTGAGGCTGAGTGAGGAGGATGCAGCTTCAGAAGTCACTGCATGGGGCAAGGGAACAGCTCAGGACAGTGGGAGACACAGTGGTCTGTGAGTCAGACCACCCAACCTCTGGTCTCATCACTGCCACTGAGTCTCTGGACAATAGTGAACTTTACCCTCACTTCTCTGGGGCCTCTGTTCACTCATACGCAGAATGAAGAGGCTGAGCTTTTCTTTTAGAACTGACATGCTGTAAGTCTATGAGAAGAAACGCTTCCTTTAGGGCTTACTATATGCCTAAAAATTTTAAACTCAGGGTGGAGCATTGCTTGTGGCCCCTGACCCCACCCCTATGAAGAGGCAGGAGTATGGTGGAGACGGTGGTGGTGGCAGAAGTCTGGGAAGGGTTCATCTTCCATCAGGCATTATGAAAATTCATCACATTAAACAATGTCTGGTCTCATGAGCAGGCAAAGCCAGGGCACAGGCTGTTCTGGGCCGTGCAGGTGGTGGAGCAATTGACTTTATGGCTGTGGAATCAATTAGGTCATGGCCTACAACCTCATTGGAAACAGCTCCTGTTTTTTCCCTTTTTTTTGTCTCCTTTGTCTCCCTTGCCAGCTCCACCCCCAGAGCCACCTCTCCCCGTAGAGAAATCCAGGCAACCATAGGAAAACTTGGAACAATCAGTCCTCCATTTCCCTCAAGGAGCTGAAGGAGGAAGCTTTTGGTAGAAAGGATGTAAAGGTTGATAAGCCTCTCAGGGGTTCCTGGAAATACAGTGGGGCGCACAGGGATGGAAGGCAAGCTGGACCAGCATGACAGATGGATCTGAGCCTGAGTGGAGCCAGACATTCAAATAACAGGAAAGCCAGGGAGAGGGATTGCAGTATGGAACTGATGTGGAATGAATACACCTGGGGCAGTCATTATTCTGTGAATCAAAAAAAAATGAAGTCTATCAATTAAAAAAAGCAGACCATATGGATTGACAATGGAATGCAATATTGAACGTTAAAACTGCTTTGAGCAAATCCAGAATAAATGCTCAATGTAAATATAAGGCCCAGAAGGAGGGCTTGCATACAGCCCTGGAATGTGTCAGTGAACAATGCGCTGTTTTGTAGGTTACTGGACCTTTGTCTGTGGTCCTGTTCTAGTACTCAAGCGCTGGGAGATTTTGAAAAAGTTACCCCAGGTCTCTGGAGCTCATTTGTAAGACGAAGGGGCTGGGTGGTTAACTGAGGACACATCTAGATCAGAAAGTCCAAGACTCTGTCATACAGTTTTAGTGATTTTCAACTTTTTGAATGAGACTGGATTTTATGAAATTTCAAAATCCAAGAATTAGAACGGCCCCTGAGGGTGATCTAATTCATTATTCAGAACATTTCATTGTGAAATATATTATACATAGAGAAAATGTATAAAATATATATGTACGGTTTAAAGAAGAATAGTAAAATAACTCCCATGTACCCACTACCGAGTTTATGAAAGAGAACATCACCAATTCCTTAGAAGCCTGTTCTCCTCTCCTTATGAGCACCTCTGTCCCATGCTGTCCCTAATTATGTGTTTATCATTCACTTGCTTTACTTTATAGTCTTACCACCTGTGATGTATCCATAAACAATTTTGTTTAGTTTGGCCTCTTTTTGAACTTTATGTTGATGGAGTCATACTGCAATTGTCCCGTGCCTGCTTCATTCCCTCAGTATTGTGTTGAGATTCATCCACGTCGATGTACGTAGCTGCAGTTCACTCATTTTCACTGCTGTGCTGTATTCCATTGCCTGAATACATCACAGTTGGTCTACTCCACTGCTGAAGGGCATTTGAGCTACTTGCAGTTTTTTGCTTTTATGGAAATGCTGTTCTAAACATTCTTGCATTTGTGAGGTAATGCCTCAATGTTTTCCAAAGAGCTTTTCCTATTTACCTTCCCACCAGCAGTTCCCACTGATATATATCATCAACAGTAGTTAGCAATATCTGACATATTTGGTCAACATAGTGGATGTGAAATGATATCATTTATCATTTTGTGATTTTTAAATTTCATTTCCTTAATGGTTAATCAAATTGAGAATTTTTTTCAAACGTTAAAATACTTGCTAATGTTTTTTGCTCATTTTTTACATTTTAGACTTGTAGAAATTCTTAATATATTTTGGAAATCAATCCTTTTTCAGTCATTTATTACAAATATCTTCTGCAATTTGGGGCTTGCTTTTTGCTCCCCTTTTCTTGTTTTTGGATAAACCAAAGTTCTCAGTTTTTATGTTGTTGAATTTGTGAATCTTTTCCTTTATGGATTGCCCTTTCTGTGTCATGTTTCAGAAATTATTTTCTACCCCGAAATCCTAAAAAGATATCTCCTATATTGTCTTCTAAAAATTTTATTGAGCTGCCTTTCATAGTTAAGCAAATCCACTTGGAATTGACTTTAGGGCATGCTATACAGTAGGGATCTGATTTTCTCCCACATGGATAATTAATCATCTCAGCATCATTTATTAAGCAGTCTAATCTTTCCCCACTGATCTGCAAAAAGCAAGTTTCCATATATACGAAAGTTTGTGTTTGGTACTATATTCAGTTCCATTGGTCTATTTATCTGTCCTTCATCCAAGATCACATGGTCTTAATAGGTTTTAATAACAAACGATGATATCTGGTAGGACAGGCCCTCTTGCTTTGTTGTTCTTTAGGAATGCTCTGATTATTCCTGGCCTTTTGTCAAGAATATAATTTTAACTGATTTCTTAATTTCTATGGAAAACCTTATGGAATGTATTAGAATTGTTTTGAATATATAGTTCAACCAGAGTAGAACTGTCATCTTTTTGTTATTTCTATCTTTCTATCAGAGAACTTAGCATATTAAAAAATTATTTAGGTATTTAATGTCTTTCTTATGATATTCTATAAATTTAACAATTTTATAATTTTTATCTTATACAACTTTATAAAATTTATTTCTAAATTAAACTTTTTTTCTTGTTCAGGTAAATGGTGTCTTGATCATTAATGGTGAATACAAATGCATTTTTTTCTATATTTATTCTGTATTTAGTAACCTTAAACTCCTATTGACTTTCCTTTTAGTATTATTATTTCAGAATGTATCTCTAAAATATTAGGACTAAAAAGCCAACCACAATAATCTAAAAGCATTGAAAATAATGTCTATTAAGGCATTATCAAGTCAGTGTGTTAAGTTTTTCCAATTATCCCATCCTTTTTTTCTTTTCTTTTTTTGTTTTAGTGACTAGTTGTTTGAATAAAAATCTATCAAGGTTCACACATTGCATTTGTTTGATGTACCTCTTAAGTCCCTTAATTGCTAGTTATTTTTCCTTCTTATTTTCTCCTTGCAATGTATTTATTAAAGACACTGAGTCATTTCTACAGTTTGGATTTTGCTGATTGTATCCCTATAGTGTTGATTAACTTGTTCTCCTCTCTTTTACATTTTCTATAAATGGTGGTTATATCTACAGACTTGAAATTCAGATCTGATTATTTTTTTCTTTTTAGGAATAATACTACATTGATGTTCTGCACTTCTATGATTTGGGGGGTGGTGTTGGTGAGTAGAAATGGCTACTGATGATCATTGCTAGATATACTATTTCATTAAAGCTTTGCAAAATTAAAATATTCTAATTATTTAATTCTTCATTTATTAGGTGGAGTGTTTCTTTCTTTTTTCTTTTTTTTCTTTCTTTTTTTGAGATGGAGTCTCACTCTGTCGCCCAGGCTGGAGTGCAGTGGCACGATCTCGGCTCACTGCAAGCTCTGCCTCTCAGGTTCACGCCATTCTCCTGCCTCAGCCTCCTGAGTAGCTGGGACTACAGGTGCTCGTAGGTGGAGTGTTTCTGTAGATAGAAACTTTCATCAACCCTTTGCTTACAGTTAAGTACTGTACAGTTTATACAATAGGTTAAAGTTTTGATTCTTTGCCCATATTATTTGTTTCAAAATAACTATTTCACCAGCATTATCTAAAGGTGACCAATGAATTCTTTTCCTTTCTCCTTATTATAAACTAATTTTCTTATTGATTTTACTAAATTGTAGATTCTTTTGGGTTTTCTATGCAGACAATTATATAATCTAAAAATAATAACAGTTTTTTTTCCTTTTCAAACCATATAACTTTTATTTCTATATCTTGCTGGATTGTCTAGGACCCTCCAGGCCAAATGTTGAACAGAAGTCATGACAGTGAGCACCTCTATCTTGTTCCTGATCTTAAAGAGAACGCCTTCAGCATTTTGCCATTAAATGTTTCCTTTATATTTTTTGTATACATAATCTATCAATTATGACAGCTTTCTCCAATTCCTCCTAGTTTTAAAAATAACTAGGTATATGGGAGGCTGAGGCAGGAGAATGGCATGAACCCGGGAGGTGGAGCTTGTAGTGAGTGAGCCGAGATTGCGTCACTGCACTCCAGCCTAGGGGACAGAGCAAGACTGTCTCAAAAATAAATAAATAAATAAATAAATAACTAGGTATAAGTGGGTGTTAAATTTTATCTAGCACATTTTCTACTCTATTAAGATAATCAAATATTTTTATCCTTTCTTATCTTTATAGCAAAATATATTAGCTAGTTTTCTAATATTAAGCCAATTTCAAATTTCTAGAATAAACTCAACTTGGTCAGTTATGCTGTAGTTTTCACACTTTTCTAAACTTGGTTTGCTAATATCTTGTCTAAGATTTTAAAATCCATGTTCATGAATGATATGGACATATGATTATTTTTCCTTGTTTGGTATTGTATTGGCTCAAATGAGTTGGGAAGTGTACCCTTTTTCTCTTCTCTGAAAGACTTTCTATAAGACATAGATGGTTTGTTTTTGAATGTTTTGTAGAACTTGATTCCAATGCTGATTTTTGTTTCTTTGGTAGAAGAGTTTTAACTACGAATTCACCAGTTCAGTATCTTGGATGATTATAGGACTACTCAGGTTTCAAAATTTCTTCTTGAGTGGGTTTTAATTTGCACTCAAGACTTGATAAATATTGTTATCTAAGTTTTAAAATTATTACTCTAAAATTGTTTATAATATTTCTTATTATGTCTTTAATTTTAATAGCAGCTACAGCGATGTCCCTATTTTAATTCTTAAGATTGTTGATTTGTATATTTTCTCCCATTACTTGAATAATTTTGCCAGAATTTCGTCTATTTTACTTGTATTTTTAAAGAATCAACTTTTGCTAATCCTGTCCACTGTGGGTTTTTTCTTTGATTAATGTCTATTATATTATTTCCTTCCTTCCATTTTACTTGGATTCATTCTGCTCTTCAAACTTTTTGAGTTGAACACTTAGTTCATTGATTTTCAAACTTAATTCTTTTCTATGATGATAATTTAGGGCTACACATTTTCCTCTGAGTACCACTTTAAACTACATTTTGTAATGCAAGTTTTTGATATATAGTATTTTTGTTATCTTTCAGTTTCAAGTGTTTTCTGATTTTCATTAAGATTTTGCTAACCCTGCCATCTTTCATCTCAGTTCTGCCATCTGGGGATCATTTATCTTCTGCTTACAGAACATATTTTGTAATTTCATTTAATGAGAGTTTGTTGTTGGTAAATTCAATTTAAAAAAATCTAAACATGTTTTTACTTTGCTTTGGGTCTTTTATTTTAACAGTTTTTGTTTTGTTTTGAGGCAGGGACTCGCTCTGTCGACCAGCCTGGAGTGCAGTGGTGTGATCACAACTCACTGCAACCTCCGCCTCCTGGGCTCAAATGATCCTCTCACCTCAGCCTCCCAAGTAGCTGGGACTACAGGCATGCACCACCATGCCCGGTTAATTTTTGTATTTTTTGTAGAGAAGAGGCTTCGCTATGTTGCCCAGGCTGCTCTCAAACTCCTGGGCTCAGGTGATCCGCCTGCCTCAGCCTCCCAAAGTGCTGGGATTATAGGTGTGTGCCACTGCACTCAGTTCATTTTAACAGTTTTAATGAGATACAATTCACAAGTCATATAACTCAACAATTTAAAATGTACAATTCAACCATTTTTTAGCATATTCACAAAGTTGTGCAATCATTACCACTATCTAATTCCAGAACGTTTTCATCACCTCCAAAACAAGCCACAAACCCATTAGAAATCACAACTTATCCTCCTCCAACCACCCCCAGCCCTAGATAACCATGAATCTGCTTTCTGTCTTTATATAATTTGCCTGTTTTGAGCATTTCATACATATGAAATCCTACAATATGTAGCCTTTTGTGACTGTTTTCTTTCACATGTTTTCAAGGTTTATTCCCATTGGAGCATTTATTAGTATTTCATTCCTTTTTATTGCTAAATAGTATCCCTCTGTGGAGATAGATCACATTTTATTTATCCATTCATTGGTTGATGAAGATTTGAGTTTTTCTATTTTTTGGCTATTATGAATAATGCTGCTATGAATATTCATGTATATATTTCTGTGTGAACATATATTTTTATTTCTCTTGAGTGTATACTAAGGAGTGGAATTTGGAATTGCTGGGTCATATGGTAACTCTACATTTCATCTTTTGAGGACTATTCTCCCAAGTAGCTGCACCATTTTACATTCCTTTCCATCAGCAATGTATGAGAGTTCTAATGTCTCCACATGCTCATCAACACTAGTTATCTATCTTTTTGATTATAGCCATTCTAGTAGATGTGCAGTGGCATCTCATTGTGGTTTGATTTGCATTTCTTTGATGGCTGATGATGTTGAGCATTTTTTCATGTGCTTATTGGACATTTGCATAACTTCTCTGGATAAATGTCTATTCACATCCTTTGCCCATTTTGAAATTAGGTTATTTGTCTTCTTCTTATGGAATTGTAAGAATTCTTTATATAGCCAAGACACAAATATTTTATCAGATTTATAATTTGCAAATATTTTCTCCTATTCTACGGGTTGTCTTTTCACATTCTTGATGGTGTATTTTGAAGCACAAAAGTTTTACATTTTGATAATATCTAATTAATATATTTTTTCTTTGTTGCTTGAACTTTTGGTGTCATATGTAAGCAGGTTTTGCACAACTCAAGATCACAATGATTTATTCTTATATTTTTTCCTAGAGTTTCTCAATTTTACCTTCTATATTTAGGTCTTTGATCAATTTTTAGTTAATTTTTATGTTAGTGTAAAGAAAGAGTCTGACTTCATTTTTTGCATATGAATATTCAGTTTTCCAAACACCTTTTTTTGAAAGGACCATTCTTCCTTTCTTGAATTATCTCAACAGCCTTGTTGAAAATTAACCAACCATAAATATGAGTTTATATTTTTGATTTTATTTATTTCTATGCCTATCCTTGTGCTAGTACCACCCTATCTTGTTTATTATAGCCTTGTAGCAAATTTAAAAGTGGGAAGTGTGAGTTCCCCAACTTCGTTCTTTTTAAAGGTTGCTTGGCTATTCTATGTCCATCCCTTGAAATTCCGTATGAATTTTAGGATCAGACCATCAATTTCGGCAAAGAAGCCAGCTGAGATTTTGATAGGGATTGCATTTTCTATGGACTGAATTCTGTCCCCACCCCAAATTCATATGTTGAAGCCCTAACCTCCAACATCATAGTATTTAGAGATGGGCCTTTGTGTGATAATTAGGTTTAGATGAGATCTAAGGGTGGGGCCCTCATGATGAGATTAGTACCCTTAAAACAACAGACACTAGAGAGTTTGCTGGCTGTCCCTCTCTCCCTTTCTCTCTCTGCCATGCAAAGACACAGCAAGATGGCAGCCATCTGCAAGCCAGTGCTGCCATCTTAATAATAAATAAGTCTTTTGATTTATGAGCAAGGGACACCTTTCCATTTATTTACGCCTTGTTTAACATTTTGTGGTTTTCAGAGTATACATTTTGAACTTCTTTTGTTAAATTCATTCCTATGTATTTCTTTGATGCTATTGCCAGTGAACTGTTTTCTCAATTTTATTTTCAGATTGTTTATTGCTATGGTATAGAAATATAATTGATTTTGGTATTTGATCTTATATCTTGAAACCTTGATAAACTTATTAGTTCTAATAATTTTTTAGTATTCCCTGGGATTTGCTATACAAGATCATGTCATATGCAAGTAGAGATTAGTTGTACTTCTTCCTTTTTAATCTGGATGCCTTTTATTTCATTTTCTTCCTTAATTAACCTAGCACGAACCTGAAATGCAATGTCAAATAGAAGTGGCAAGAGCAGACATCCTTGTCTTGTTTTTGATCTTACAGGGAAATGTTATATACAAAATTTCAGTGCTGCAAAAGGAATAGCACTAGCATATAAAATTTTCTTTTTAATTCTCAGCAAGGCAAGTTATTACTATAGAAGGGTGCACCCTTACAGATGGAGCAAAGGTGAGGGTGCACTTGGACAAGGAAGGGGAAGGGGTTCTTATCCCTGAGGCACATGGCCCCTGCTGCTGTGTCTTCCCCCGATTGGCTAGGGTCAGACTGCACCGGCTAAACTAATTCCGACTGGGTAATTTAAAGAGAATGACGGGGTGAATGCTTTGGCGGGAGTCAGGGCAGAGCAGGTAGCAGGTAATCTGAATGAGTTAGGGTGGAGCATGTGATCAGAATGAGTTAGGGTGGAGCAGGTGATAGGAATGAGTCAGGGTGGAGTAGGTAATTGAAAAGGTTGCTTTATGAGGAAGCTAAGTTTAAAAGTAGAAAGCAAAGAATGGAACATACTGACATATTAATTCTTTGAAAAGAAATTTAGAACTCATATCTAACAGAAACATTCGGTCTTTCACCATTAAGTATAATCTTAGTTGTAGGTTTGTCTTTGTTCTAGAAAGATAGTTTTGCTGAATACATACTCTTTCCTTGACAGTTATTTCTTTCAGTACATTAAAGATATTTTTCTGCTGTTTTCTAGTTTCCTTGTTGCTACTGAAAAGTCAGCTGTCAGCCCATTTACCATTTATAGGCAGATGATTTGTCTTTTCTCCCTGGCTACTTTTAAGATTGGCTCTTTGATGATCTGAGGTTTCACTCTGGTATTGTAGGTGGATTTCTTTTAAAGTTTCCTGCAGGAATTTATTAGGTTTTCTGGATTCAAGGATATGTCTTTCAACAGCTCTAGAAAATTCATAGCTGTTGTCTCTTCAAATATTGTCCTCCCACTCATGTTCTCTATTATCTATCCCCAGAACTCTGATTAGATATATATGTCAAGACCTCTCACTATATTCTCCATATATTAGCTTCTTTTTTATTTTTACCACCTTCTCATATTTTTGATCTATTATCTGTATAACTTTTTTTGGATGAAATCTTCTGGTTTATTAATTTTTTCTTTAGCAACATCTAATCTACTATTTAATTTATACATTGAATTAATTTCAAAGATTATATATTTCTATTTTTATAAGTTTTATTTGTTTCCTTTTCAAATCTTCTGCACTATTGCTTATAATGCACTGTTGTTTTTTTGCTCATATTTTCTAGCTTGTTTAAATGTATCAATATATTTATTATGTAATGACAGAAAATTTCAATATACAAAGTTGTTGAGGTTCTGATTCTGCTCGCCATTGTTTCTGTTGGCTCTCATTCCATTATAATTTGTATGTTTTTGACTGACTGTGAGCTACTCATTTTCCTAATAACACTATGTGTGGAGAGTCTTTGAGGCCTGGAATAAAGTTGAGTTCCTCTAAGGAGGAGTATCATTTGCTTTTGCCATTTGCCAAGTGGGAGACCACTGTAACTTAAATTTTCTGCTTGACTCTATTACATATTTTATATATTGATATAAATTTTTATTTATACCAAATATATAACATGAATTTAGTCATGAATCCATGTAAAGGGTGGATTATGGACAGATATTTTTTATTTTATTTTATTATTATTATACTTTAAGTTTTAGGGTACATGTTCACAATGTCCAGGTTTGTTACATATGTATACATGTGCCATGTTGGTGTCCTGCACCCATTAACTCGTCATTTAACATTAGGTATATCTCCTAATGCTGTCCCTCCCCCCTCTCCCCGCCCCCACAACAGTCCCCGGAGTGTGATGCTCCCCTTCCTGTGTCCGTGTGTTCTCATTGTTCAATTCCCACCTATGAGTGAGAACATGTGGTGTTTGGTTTTTTGTCCTTGCGATAGTTTGCTAAGAATAATGGTTTCCAGTTTCATCCATGATGGACAGATATTTTAATAAGTATTTTTTCATAATTTTTTTTTTTTTTTTGAGATGGAGTCTCACTTTGTCACCAGGCTGGAGTGCAGTGGCGTGATCTTGACTCACTGCAACCTCCACCTCCCAGCTTCAAGTGATTCTCCTGTCTCAGCTTCCTGAGTAGCTGGGACTACAGGCACCTGCCACCACACCCAGCTAATTTTTGTATTCTTAGTAGAGATGGGGTTTCACCATGTTGGCCAGACTGGTCTCAAACTCCTGACCTCGTGACCCTCCCGCCTCAGCCTCCCAAAGTGCTGGGATTACAGGAGTGAGCCACTGTTTTATTCCCCTCTACCCAGTGCCAGTGTTGGAACAGGCAAGTTTCCTTGCTCTCTCCCTCTCCAGAGCCAGTTTATTTCTCATCCATCATACACTGAGAACATTTGGGAAACAGCTTTATACATAGGTCTCCTATTGGAGTCCCACTTTGACTAGATGCTGAGCTTTGCTTCCTGTTCTCCACGATCCATTTAGACAACAGAGTAAAAGCTCAAGGTCTCCAAGGTTTAAGATAAACTATCAGGATGAAATAAGGCATTGGGAGTCATAGCAGTGTTTCTGTTTCCATTTTTAGCCTTTGTAGATTCCTTGCTTTCATGTCAGCACGGTAGTGCATGTTAAAAGAGTTGTAAAAGAAATTCATAACAATTTTAGATTCTTTAGATGAGAAAGCTATCTAATAGGGTACTTAATTGTCATGTTGATTACTGTTGGAAATAAAAATCTTCTCATTTCTTTTACCTTTAAGCAAACGGACATTGAAAATATTCAGAAAAATACTGGTCTATTTTTTTCCCCTTAAAATCTCCATTGAAAGAGATTCTACAAACTCTGTGTGGTAAATGTGAAAATGGCCAAATTATTCCTTTCTGTATTAACACCCTTGAAATCTGATGCTGCAGATCTCCCTACCAAAGGCAAAGTTTATTTCTCCATGACCTTGAATCTGGGTTGGCCATTTGGCTTGTTTTGGCCAACAGCAGGACATTAAGCTGAGGTTTGAAAAGGTCTTACCTATTAAAGCTTGTTCTCTCATTGTACTTGGAGCTCTGAGATCACCATATGAACAAGCCCAAGCCAGCCCACTGGAGGATGAAAAGCTGTGTGGAGACACTGGGGTTAGCAGCTTGCCAACCACTGCCAGCAGACCCGCCCGCCGACTGCATATCATCATGATGAGGCCAGTAGAGATAAGCAGAGCTAGAAACTGGGAGATGCTGCCCAGCCAACGCAGAGAATCATGAACTAAATAAACAATTGGTTTAAGCTATTAAGTTTTTGCTTAAGTAAAAGGTAACTGATACACTCTCTTAAGAATATAATCACATAATTATATCCTTAACCACTTTGTAACAATTTCCTTGTCTTTATCCTTTGTCCTGCCTCAATTTCAGAGGGTGTAAAAATAATCACTCACCAAGATATTCTTGCAATTCAACTTATACTAAAGGGGTTTGCCAATACTCAATATAAAATTCAAATCACACCAGTTAAAATGTATCCCGTATATGCATCTATAAACAAATTAGGCAATAGGTATATGTAATTTGTTTGCTCAGTGCAGAGTCTAGTTAGATCATGAAGAAAGAAGTCCAGGATTTTCATAATGGCAGGGGAAGTCACTCTCAGGTGCATGAGACCGAGGCAGTTACTGATATAAAAAGAACCAGGGGTTTCAACTGACCTTAAATTCAATGTAAGCCGGTAGTGTGAAGCGGCTCCTCAGGAAGTCAGTTCAATATCAGTTACATCAACAGAAATGTAGTCTTTTGTATTTGCCAGACCTTGAAAACTGTGATCTGTTCTGAGTATCATACTTTAAGAACGACAGTGACACACTAGAATGGATCAAAGAGGAAGACTCCAGGACAATGACACTGTTGGAATCATTTAAGATGAGACCCAATTTAAGGACCTGTGATATAGTTTGACATGGGGAAGGCCTGGGTACGAGTATCTGAAGAGCAGTCAAAGGGAAAAGCGAATACAAAGTATTCTTCAGACTTTATGAGGACAAATCTAAGATCAACAAAAAAGTTACAAATTTTGGGTCATTTTCTAAACCCACAGGGCAATCCAACATTAGAATGGCTGCTCTGTGGAGCAGGGAAGCCTGAACGAGGAGGTCAACATTTGGAGGCTGGAGAGACATTGTGGAAGGGCGTGTTGCCCCTGGGCCAGAGGGCTCTCTCTGCTCTTTCAGCTGAGTCCCTTTTCCTGCTGCTAATTATCTGTCTTCTTTAGGAGCTCTTAGCTTGGTTGAGTCTAGGATTATATAAATTACCCCTGTGTAAGCTGTAACAATGAGAGATGACTTAACAGCTATGTGCTCTCAAATTGCAAACCTTACCAAGGTCAAGATGTCTCTTCTCCCTTGTTAAACATAACCTTTGAAGATTGCTACACTGTCATAGAATAGGTACTCATCTCAAAAAAAAAAAAAAAACTATCTTGAATTTTATCCAAGATAGTTTGCACTTTCATTTGCTCTCACATTGATTTATAGGCACAAAGCAGGAGTCTCTTCAGATGAGTAAGTTAAGCTTGCAGATTAGTCTTTTTCCTTCTGGGTCAGCACCTGCCCCTCCAAGGTTGCCAGGATCCTTGTCTCCCTCACGTACCAAAACACCGCCCTCATTCTAAGGAAGAATCTCATAAGAAGAGGCTCAGGGAAAGTCTCTTTAGGTCTTTGTAGATATTCCAGCTGCCTGTGTTTGTTCTTTCTGCCCCTGAGGCATGACCTGGTGGTGCAAGAATGGTCAGGAATCTAAGAAGAGAGTGGGGGAGGTGAGCCTCCTACCTTGACAAGTGAAGCATCTGATGTGGAAGTGGTTGTTGTGCACGCGGACCACTTCCCCTTTGCAGGTGTCTCCACAGCGGTAGCACTGGATGACATTGGAGCTGCCCCGTGGATTGTAAGGATTCTGCTGATAAGGAACTGTAAGAGAAACAAAGAGATCACTATCCAGAGGCCCTGATTCTTTACAAAGTCTGCTGCAAGACATTATCATAATTGTAGCTGGAAGAAAAAGTGGAAGGGGAAGAAATGAAGTGCAAAGTATCTTCAATTCATCATCAGGATGACTGCCAAGCTAAGGCAGCACTGAGTGGTATGAGACATGTCTATAGACCTCCTTAAGCAGGCAAGGACTTTTGAGCAAGCATAGCCTTTCCTTGCAAGAACACAAGCCAAATCGCTGAATGAAGACAAATGAGAGGACATAGAGTATTTCAAGGTAGATTATCAGAAATACCATCTTTTGAGTAAGCTTTAAATTAAAATTAGGCCCCAAACTTGTCCAAGGGAATTTGGGACTTGCAATTGACTCAGAAGTTTCAAAGAAGTAGGTGGCTGACCCTGCCTCCAAATGGCTTTTCAGTTAAGCAAGTTACAGCCCCTCTCTGGGACGCAATTTTCATGTCTATCAAATGAGGGTGGTCAAAGGCAGCACAGACTTTTATAAGCAAGGAATGAAGGGAAGAGGAGGCACTCTGGCTGGAGGGAGGCTAACAAGGGAACTCATCTCAAAGCTGCCTTTGAACAGCACTTTCCAGAAGACTGGGAAAATGTTATATGTATACAATTAAGAAAAAAATGCTGGTGGAGATTATGAAAGAGTTGAAGTCCCTGGGAGCTGCAGTTGAGTGGCCAGCATTTGATGATGCTTAAGAGTTCTACTATCTTATTGGGTCTATTATTCTCTTGCTAAGACCATCTCCAATTTTAGTATATGTACTGCCAAAGTGAGAATGCTAAGACCATTTCATGGCTACTTTTCTAGATATCCTTTTCCTGAGATACACTAGGCTTGGCCATTCTAAAATCTAGTCATCTGATATTTCATTAGGCACCTGCCTACAGCACAAAAATCTCAGGGTTGGAAGGCATGTTGGTAGCTGTCTGGTCTGATCTCATTATGCATAAGCTGTTGAGGTAACTTTGCCACTGAGAAACCTACTCTTCTCTCTTATAGAAAACCCCTGTGGCACTGGGGAGAGAATTACTCATTTCTTCAATTCTCACTCAAAGTTGAAGGAATAGTCCAAAAACTTCTGCTCATACCTTATTAAGAGAAGGCTCACTCTTGTCCTGGTTATAAAGATAACCACCTGATTGAAGGGGAATTGCTACCTATAATTTACATATGTAGACTTCCTGGATAAACTCTGAATAAGTATATCATAAATTAATCTGGACTCACAGCAACCTTGAACTACAAAGGAATTTAGAGGTCACCTACTTTGGGGATTCTTGACCCTGTGTTGTAGTTATGTTTGTTCACTGGAAATTTGAACCTTTTCTTCTAGGCACATGGAGGATTGCACATGGTGACTTGCTTGGCAGTGAAATGTGAACTGAAATTGTGCATGCCCCTTCCAATTGGAAGCCTTAGGAGCCAGCATGTGATCTGCTATATTGCCTTTTCCCTAACTCAGGAATGAATGTTACCCCAGATGGTGTGCAGGATGCATCAGCTTGGATCCGGATTGAGGAGTCATGGAACAGAACTGCAAACTAACCCATCATAAACCTCTATCATGAGCAAGAACAAATCTCTGTTGTCATAGCCTCTGAGACTGTAGCATAACCTCGGATCTGACACTCCTCTTTAATTAAATTTAGTGTTACATACATTATCCTGTAGCTTTGTTCGTATTCTCAAAGAGGTCTATGATCTCCAAAACTGATCTCATCTGCCCTCCTCCTTTTAAAGAGGAACAGGAAATCAGGACTTCTGATCATCTCCCATTTACAGGTATCCTGAATCACAAGCATGCTATAGGGCAAAGAGCTGGTTGCTTAGCACTGAAACTGTGGCTTCTGACAACTTTGCTAACTGGGGTGGGAGAATAATATACTTCTCACAATCTTTCTTTCATGCAGTTTATGCACATTATTCATCTATTTTTCTCTGTCTTAAATTCAAGACAAAAATCAAACGAATCAGCTAGTTAACTAAATCATTAATTAACTCATTAAGTAGGTCAATACATGCAAAATATTTCAAAAACTGCATTAAGTGCTCCACAAATGTTCACTGGTATCACGGCCATCACATCCCCCCTACAGCTCTGAGCAATCCTTCCCCACCTCCCAGAATATTCATAAACATTCTCTTTAATCTTATTCTCTTTTCTTTTTCTGATTCTTACTCAATGTTCCCTGGAAAATATTTCACTCTCTCTTCTGCCCTGAATTTGTGAAAAAAATATAGATTCTGTTTATATGAGCAGTGTGGTGATCTACCATTGCCAAGGGAAACAAAGCTGTGAGTCTGAAAATAAAATAAGAACGAATAGTACAATCATCATCATTAATGCTGAGCACTCTTGGAAGTCTCCAACAGTCCCTCCAGGATCACTGCACAAACTTTCATCTACCTCCTCTAATTCAACCTGTCTTATTGTTCAAGACCCAACTTCTAAGATCAATTTGATTTTTTCTAATTGGATTTGATTTTCTGGGAAAGTGGATTTGTGAGCATGGTCTTCCATCAGAACTCAGTCTTTGAACCACCCGGATAAAAAAGCATAAAATCAGAGTGAGGGGAATGGATTAGGAAAATAAAATTTTCTGGGGCTGAAGTAGTGATAGGACCCCAGCCCTAGCCCTGCTGTATCCCCTCAAGAGAAGGATGCTGCTTTGCTGATGCTGCGTGTGGCCAGAGCTCTGATGTTTGTAAATAGTCCCATAAGCAAAAATTAATACATTGTTGGTGTGAGTTCTTCCAGATTGCTGATGTAAGCTGTGATTATAAGCAAGAACTTTCCTCATGCAGACTGGAAGTAGGATCTCTGGGGGTCAATGGAAGCTAGGCTGGGATATGCCACATCCCTGCTCCTGCCCTGGAAGCCAACTCATTTCCAGTAAGATTTTATGTTCTTGGCTAATTAAATCAGGAACTTAATCTAACATTGTTCTGTGTGTGTGTACATGTGTATTGGGGGTGTGTGTTTACTTCTTCCTACCAATCTACAACTGCCCTGAAACATTAAAATTTGTTGATTTTCTGCTGGTTATCATTTCCACTAATTTTTATTTCAGAAAATGCAAAGTTTCAGTCACATGATTTATAATATTTTTCTTATGGATGAATGTCTTTTGAATTCCAAATTGACTTACACATGAATATTTGAACTACCTCTTATGTTAGAAACTGTCTACCCTTGAGAGCAACATTTGAGACCAGTCACAAGCCTAAAAGGACATTAGCTGTGCTCACTTGTGGGATAATCCATGAAGCTGCCATGTTTAGACCTTATGGATTATGTGATCGATTTCTGAAATGTATGCAGAGAACCTCTGGCTTCTTTTAACATTACTGGCCAATAAAGGGTGCCCAAGACAGATATTCCCATTTACTAGCCCTTAGTGCCATCCACTAGAACGTTCTGAGATGATAGACATGTTGTAGACATCTATGCTGTCCAACATAATAGTCACAGGTGACCACTGGGCACTTGAAATGTAGCTAGTGTGACTGAGGAACTTAATTTTAAATTAAATAAAATTTTAATTAATATAAATCTACATCTAAATAGTCACATATGATTAGTGGCTACCATAATGACAGTGCAGCCTGATAGTTAAAAACAACAACAACAACAACAAAAGACAACAAAAACAACAAAACACCAGGCAGAGGGAAAAGAAATGAAACTTGGTTGAATCCTAGAAATATTAAAAAAAAGTACAAATTAATTTAGGAATATCATCTCAGACTAAAATGATTCATTTTTATCCCTAAAGAGTTCTAAAGCTGTACTTAAACAATTTGCAATTGGAACCAATTATACATTCACCCATCCTGAATTTGATCTGGAAACAAAAGATCATGAGCAGTGAAATAAATGCTGATTTTTAAAGAAATCACACACTTTCAGGCACTGAAAGTGAACAATCCTAATCTTTCCAAGAATAAAAGCAAGTAAATCAGTTGCCGATGGCTGTCGGTATAATTTTTTAAGACAAAACAAACAAACAAACAAACAGCTTATTAATGCCCCTGAGATTAAAAATTAGGGATCTGAAACATTAAGCCCTCTTTTATATGCATACCAACTCTTTAGAGTTCTATGAAAAAGTACATCTTAATTCCACAACTAAATTTGTAAGTAAAGCTCTTCCCAAATTTTAGAGATAATTTCAAGTTGTTGGAGCAAAACAACATATTGGAAGGGGAGGTGTGACCGACCTCCGGGTAAATGAAAAGAAGCATGGGAGTTGAATATAACAGTAAACAAATTCAGCATCCAGTTTCTCCACCTGACTTTTCCTCCCTCTCTCATCTGTTATTCTTTGCCTCTGTGTGGCTGGGGTAACCTGGGTTCCAATTCCCTCTCTGCTGTTACCTACTGTTCTAATTTTGGGCACATCATCTAACTTCTTTGGCCCCAATTCCCTCTTTAGAAGAGACTGAACAAAATGATCCATACGGGTCCCTCTTATTACATGATTCTGCCTTGTGTGTCCTCTTCTGCGATTTTTCCTCTCCCTCCACGCTCTCTCCTCTCCAGTAACTGGTCTCACTTTTAAACTAGACTTTGCTTTAAGTTATCAGATTTATCAATCTCTTTTAAAAACAGCTAATGACATGATTCCTCTCCTATAAGCAATGTGACCTAAGTTACGTTCTTTCACTGATGTGCTGCCTGCACATGGTTTTTCCTCTCCTGAGAGTGGCTTGACCTTGTAGATAAAAATGTTTCCACATTTTAATAGAGTGTCTTTAAAGCAGTCTTTAAAAGGTAGGAGCACCTATGCAATGCTGGTGTATAATTAAAAGAGTGGCAAAACTGACTTGGAGACAGCGTAACAACTGTGAATAATTGGCTGGAAGTGTAATATAAACAGTGGAACTTCTGGTTGAAAGGTGAAACATCAAGCAGAGAATCCACTGGTTCAGCAATGAGCACACAGCAGCCCAGGGCCCAGAGGCTGCCACACATGAGCATGCAGGGTGAAGCTGCTTTCACACTCTGGCTTCTCAATTAGAGCCCAAAACTCAGAGTGTTCACAGGCATCTGCTAAATACCAAAGAAGACCCAACTGTGGGTCCAGGCATTTTGCAGGTAGAAAGCAGCTGCCTGAAACATAAAGGTGGGGCTTGTATATGAGAGGATCTGGTACTTCACAGCAGGGGCCTCCGGTTTGATTTCAGAGTTGAGCCAGGGCCCAGGTGCCGATCCTGTTTCCTCCAGTGAGGCCACAGAGTCATGGGATCGTTGCACTGAAAGGGGTGAGAAGCACACAACACAGCGGGTAAGGAATGGATGCTGGAGTCACTGGGCTGGGTTTGGATTCCAGCTCCAACACTTGCTGGTTGTGTGATCCTGAGCAATTTACATAAACCCCGCCTCAGTTTCCTTATCTCTAGAGTAAGAATAACTGAAGTAATTTGTGAGTATTAAATTACTTAAATTATAGAAAAGTGCTTAGTGCATTGCTTGGCCTCAATAAGCAATAATTAATATTAAAGGATCTCTGAATCCATGTCTCCTCACCCCTAACCCAGTGCAGTGATTCTTTCTAAATCACCCCTATCAGCTACCCACTGAGCTTTGCTCAAATATTTCTCAGATTCATTCTCTGACAAGTCCAGCAAAGGTTTGCTAGTTTTTCCTTTTTGCTGACTGCCAAGAAAAAAACCCCTTGGCTGCAGACCATTCACCACTATAAGCAACCTCTTCTTTCTCCCTCTATCTCCGGAGGTCTCTTTGTTTATGGGTTTGTGTGGGCTGCAGAGGTAGATGACTGACATGCTTTTGATATATCCTGCAGAGAAATGTGTGAATTGGGTGTTTCCCTGTGTGAGGAAGAGGGGTTATGATCTATGATATCCTAGGGCGTTGTATTTTGGGCACATCTGCTGTTTCCAGGGGAGGCATCAGTGTGTTGGTTGTGTGTGCTTACTTAGAATAAGTGAGTGATTTGTTTTCTGAAAACTCTGATAGGGAGATTATAAGAGCTGCTTCTGGTAACTCCAAGGACCATGCAGGTGTCACCTCATTGTGGCATTAATCTGCATTCATTGTATGAATACCTGGGACTAGGCTTTAGAGCAGAAAGGGCCTGGGAGGCTATTCGTATACACGAGATTGTGAGCTCCATGAGGGCAGGGACCATGTCTTTCCAGTTCACCATTACACCTCAGTGCCAGGCACACAGTGAGTGCCCATCTCATTGTGTCATTGTTTCATTCGTACTTGCGGAATAAAGAAAAGGATGGCTGAACTGGTCCAGTGGTTTCACTTAACAGATGAGAAAGCTGAGACCCAGAGGACAAGACAGAAGAGGACAAGAAAAGCTCACACAGCAACTGGTGCTTGCCTCAGTGCATGGAGGTATCTGTTCTTGGACCACAAAACGAGAGAGGCCAATCAGAGAGGGTGAGGTGGAAAGAGTTCACAAGAGGGTAAATTATCCTAAGTCTGGAGGTCATGCTGAGATTTAGGGTTAGAGTTAGTGGGTTGGGGGTGCATGTTCCAAGATGCAGAAGCATAGGAGAGGGTTTGGAAGTGAAGCCATGCATGAGGTAATAGGAGCAGTTAATGCACAAGGAAAGATCTTGAAATATAATAGATAATATTTGGAGGGTGGGTCCTCTATGTCAGGCAGTGTCCTCAGCCACTTACATATGTCATCTCATTGAGCCCTCGTAACTCAAAGAGGGGATACTATTATCCTCATTTTGTAGGAGAATGAAACTCAGAGACCTGAGGCCCCTTGTCCAAGGTCACACAGTTAGTAAATGGCAGAGGCAGAATCTGAACGCAGGCAGTCTGATTTTCAAACCCGGGCTCTTACCACTAAGCTCAACTGCCTGCAATGCAACAGTGCCAGTGGAATGGCTACCTCTGGGGAGGAAGTGGGAAGTGGAGGTAAAGGGGCATCTAACTTTTCCCCAATAGTAGTCGTCCATTATCCAGTTGTTTTAAAAAATAATTTAAGAAGATGTAAAAATAATGATTGGAGGTGACTAGAATATAGGCCAGGAAATAGGAAGAGCAATTCAGCATCCCTGGCAGGTGATGAAGAAGCAGTGATTGCTGCTCCACGGCCAGGGATGTCAGCTTTGGGCAGCATCCCTGGCATGGGCAGGTAAAGCCTGACAGGTGTGTGTGCTGGGTTCCAGAGAGATGCAGGCGCTGCAGGTGTTGGCAGCTGCAGCAGGGTGGAGTCCTCTGGGAACCCCTGGGTCCTTTCACAGATGGCCCCGGCTTGGCTGCAGTTTCCCATGTCAGCAGGTCAGTAACACAGCCTGTCTTCCCAGGAGGATGTTGTAAAACCTTTGCTGCAACAGAAACTCCTCCACAGCTTCTCTCTGCCAGGCTCATCAGCATGTTCCATGGTCATGGCGTGTTGCTGGCAACACGGCTCATGCTGCCTTCTTCAGAAACGTGTTGTCAGGACATGTGTCAGAACGGCATGCTCTTGGCCAGCCAAACTGCTCTTGTCTGACAGCCAGCTGCCACATGGCAGCTACAGCGTAAAGGGTTTGGGTTAGATAGACCTAAAGGGGCCTTCACTGCAGTGAGCTTCACAAGCAAGGAGGACTAAATGGCAGCCCATAACATCGGAGAGTTCTTTATTTCTTATATTTCAACTGGTTCCTATTTCAAGATAAGAGAAAATGAAGTTTCAGCTGCCGGATTGCCCGCCCCCCTTCCTCTCCTCTTTCCTCCTCTGCTGTTGACTGTGCCTGTGTCCGTGGGCTCAGCACAGGGCCTCTTTCAAAGTAGTCAAGTAGATCTGTGTTCTCATTTCTTTCCCCAAGATTTTCCTCCCTACCCATGTGCCAGGGAACCATTCCTATTAGCTGGGCATAAAGAAGCCCTTTCTGCCTTCCCTAACTTATGCTTTCTCTAGAATATTTAGCTTTGTGATAAATCCTTCTGTTCTTCTAAAGGGACAGGCTTTTAAAATTCAAAAGCTAGGAAGCCACCCCTTTTGTCCCTGTTTTCTGCTGCCCATCCCTGTCCGAGGCCTTGCTCACTGAATAGAGGGAAAGGCACAAGAGTGGTGGGTAAAGGAAATCCCAGTTAGTATTTCAAAAATACCATCCGGCTACACTTGGTCATGGGTTTTAAGAGCATTATATGCACAGTGGTATAAAAAGTGGCTGAGGAATAAAGAAGATTTGATAGAGAAGGGGAAACACCCCTAGGGTGTCTACCAGTTTGGGCATTTTTTCCACCTTGGAGTGGGCTTCTGCCAGTCACCACATACTCTCTTGTCACTGTTGAGTCAGTTCCCTGTGATCTTTACAAAGCCCCCAGTCAGGAACAGAGGAGCCTGTAAAAATAGCTAAAACAACTAACATTAATGGAGCAATCACTATGTGCCAGGCATTGTGCTATGTGCTTCCTAAGCATCCTCTCATTTAATGCTCATGACTTCATGAGACAGATACCGTATGATCCCCATTTTATATACGAGAATTTGAAGCACAGAGAGGATAATCAATTAGCCTGAAGTTACACCACATGTAAGTTTTAGAGCTAGGGTTCAGACAGGCATCAGTAGGTCTAGAAGGGGCTCAATTTCTTCTCATCTCCTCCCTCTCCAGTGGGTGTTCCATCAGGGCCTCCTTCTGCCCAGTGTATCCTGAAGGAAAGAGGAGGGACTGCCTCGACCCCAGCAGGGAGAACGGGGTTGCCTTGCACTGGAGGCCTACGGTGCCCTTTCCAGCATCTCTTCAGCTTATCTGAAAAATACTATTTGGGTTTCGTCTGGGGGCCTGGAAACTATGTTGGAAATAGGGGAACTTTAGGAAGCCAGCAATTGTCTTTGTGCTATGAGTGACTCAGTCCCCTGGCCTTTGAGCCAGAGGTTTTAATATGTACACAACACTTGCTTCCTGAGATGCTGGCAGGCCATCATGCACTGATGTATTGCGGGGAAATCCAAGGAATCTTAACTGTGAACCTGGCTTTCCTTGACATGGTGGGGAAGTATCAGAGCAGAGGGAATATAGAAAATACCTAGTCTAGAGGTTTCCAAACTTTTTTTTTTTTTTTTAAAGCTATGAAGACTTTCTTGAAATGAAATGATGAAATGGCCTTTAGGTTATACTGTTTCTGTTGCAAACCACGCATGGAATGCAAACCTATGACACCCTGGTCATCGTTCAGGGAAATTCCCTAGACCAGGGGTTGCTTGCATTGGATGTGGCCCCAGACAGACTTTATTTGGATGGCCCGGTGTTTGTTTTTACATCCTTGCAGATCACCATGGTTCCTACCTCTTGTTTTTGCCCTACCCCTGGCCAGCTTCTCTCCTGTACTGCCGGGCACTTTAAGGCCTTGGAGCTATGAGCCCCACCTGGAAGCCAGGCGGATGAATGCAGAGCCGCAGCGACTGAAGTGGGCTAGGGCCTGGAGTGCCACCCCTTGTGACCCCATCCCACCTTAGGGAAGCTTCCAGGTCCCCTTCTGCCCCATCTCGTCCACTTTCCCATCTTGACAAATGCAGCCCTGTGGCTCAGGGTCTCTATGATGCTGGCCACACCAGGACAAGCAGGAAACATTGGGGAAGCTCCAGTTTCAAATCAGGGACACTTGCCTGCGGGCAGGCCAAAACGAAGGCTAGACAATGCGAGTCAGGAAATTCCAGAAGCCATTGCAAGCACCCTCCATTCTTATGGGGCAGAGGTCTACTGAAGGCCCCTTTTTGTGTCCAAAGTGCTCCTCCCATTGCTCAAAGTCCTACGGGACTACCCACTGATGGCCTCCTCAGTCATCTGCTCACTAGAAGCTCATCGGAAGTGATCACGCCATGTGACGGGACCCTTCCCACAGAAATCTGAACTGCTGGCCAGGGCCCCATTCCCCAGGGCTGTGAGGACAGCCCGACCACCATCCAACTCTGTCCCTTCTTCTTGCTCCTCTCTCTCCCTGTTCATTCACTCTCCTCCCCTCTTTCCTTTTCTGCTTTCCTTTCTTCTTTCTTCTCTGTCATACTGCAATTCTTGCTAACATCTGGTTCTTCCTTGGGAGAGAGAACCAGTTCTTTGTCATTCAGTTTTTGTGAGGCCTCAGGGAGGACACTTCCCATCTCCAGGCTCTTGTTTTCCCATTTACAAAGTACAAGAGTTGCATTCTGTCATCTCTGTTTCCTTTCAGTTATAATTTTCTATGCATATTAAACACAAGTCACAACATGACATGTTTTTAGAGGCCAGGCAGGTAATGTAAATGGAAAAATTGACCCAAAGGGACCAATATGGAGAGTCTGGGCCACCTAAAGGGGAAAAAATTACTGGGCCTCAGGGGATTATGGCCATGCACAAATAGGTCAAGGTTCCAAGGAGGCCTATCTGTGGGGGCTGGATCCTGCCTGTGGGCCACCAATTTGGGGTCTCTGCATCCCGACAGATAGATGACCACAAAGTCACTTTTAATCACCATCTGAGGGAAGTCACATGCTCACCACATGCCTGTAGGATCTGGAAGAACAGAATATTCTGAAATGAGGTCTTGCAGAGCCCCTGGGTGGATGGGGGCGCACCACAGAAGCATGACACACTCAAGGTCTCGGTGACATTACTCAGGGGCAGGCGGTGGTTTTCAAACGTTTTTTGACCATGACCCACTGGACGAAATTAATTTTGCATAATGACTCAGTACACAAATATGTGAAACAAAAGTTTCATAGTCAAAACTTAGTACAATCAAAATTTTGTAGTGCACATGATATGTACTGATATTTTATTTTATTTTTTCATTCCATTCTGTTTCATTATTTTATGCCATTTCATTAAAAAATGTTATTTGCACCCCAATACATCGATTTCAGGATCTGGCATGGGTTGCACACATAATTTAAAACTAGGGTATGTAAAAGATCACAAGTCAAAGAATGATAAAAATTCTTCTAACTTTGTGCTGTCCAAAATGGTAGCCATTAGTCATTTGTGATTATTTAAATTAAAATTAATTAAACTTAAAAATTCAGTCCCCCAGTCTAACTAGCCAATTTCAAGTACTCAGTAGCCGCATGTGGCTAGTGGCTGCTCTAGTGGACAATGCAGAAATAGTGTTTTCCTTCTCATGGAGTGTTCTATTGGACATCTGGTCTATGCCAAACTTCACTGTTTGGTAATGAAGAAACTGAGGCACAAGGCCCTTCAAAGAGATATATTTGAGATTGGGAAGGCATGGACCGGGGCCAAACTGATGAAGCCTCAAGGATGTCTGTCAGTGGTCACAAAAGCAGTCAGGATGAGATGTGGGCTTTGCAGATTTATCCTCACTACAGGACTCTCAACCCAAAGTCCACATCCTGTGTTCCATACACAAGCTGTCAGATCCTAACCTTAACCTTCACAGAAAGTAGAAGCCAATTTCCATGTTCTACTGGGCATTTTTGGGAAAGCTTATGTCAGCTGGAGAGCAAATAGGGTATGGAACCTGTCAGATCTGGGTTCAAATTCAGGCTCTGCCTCTCACAGACCTCTCAGTCTGTTTAAGTGTGAGCAAAGTGCTTTGTATCACTAAGCCTTAGTTTCTCCATCTGTAAAATGGGGATAGTAGTATTTTACCTTCCTTTCAAGATTTTTGAAAGAATAAGATGCAATATACATAAAGCGCTTATCACATTTTCTGGCATATGGTAAGTAATAAGAAAAGGCTTACTGTAATAATAATGATAATGATAATAATATTACTGATAAAATGAGACTAAACAGTATGGAGATGTAAAGATAAAGAAAAAACACTTTCTACTCTAAAGGAAGTTCCAGGCTAGGGTAGGGAAGATTGCTTTTTATTGCATCTCTAATGCTAAGTCCAGTACCAGTAGGCATTCGATTTATATGTTTCAAATAAATGACTGACTAAATGACTAAATTATACCCGCAAGTAGCTACAATCTAAGGTAGAACTTGGTAAAAGAATCAGAGAGGACAATACAGGAAGTGAGATGATTTTTATGAATTATTCCTAATTAGGAAGGGGAGGAGAGAGAAAGAAAAATTAGAGAAAGTACCATGGAGAGATGGCATTTTAATTTTTTATGAGGTTGTTGGTACATGATACATGGGACTAAGAAGTCAAGACACAATAAGTAACCAAGAAAAATACAGAAGAAAAAGACCAAAAGACAGTAGCAGGAAAGATAAGGAATATTGAGACATCCTTTGAGATAAGAGAATTTAAAGATTCTCCCCCCAAATCAATGGATGAACATTCCATTTTATCTTTAGGAAACAAAGCATCATTCAAAGTTTCAAACTGAATTTGGGTAGTCTGGGGGAAATATTTAATCTCTGTGAGTATCAGCAAGGAGTTCTCAATTATGGTTTGGCCCATGTATAATGCCCTGCAAACAGCGTTTTTCACCCACAAATGTAGTGGACATCTGTTGTTTTGCCTGCTCAGCATCTGCTCTCTGCTTCATCTGGCAATAGAACCTCTTTCCTGTAGGGAAACCACTCCATGGGGTTTGGGTGGGGCCTGTCCCAGCATGAGGTGGGCGAGTAGTGGTTAGGCCAATTAGAACAGCCCAATCCCCTTTCCGTATGATTGGCAGGCATATGACCTAATTCTCTCTGAGGCTTTTCTACAAGAGCTCTTAGAAAAGCCACCTGGTTGCTAAGCCAAGAGGAGGTAGTCTGGGGCTCCTTTGCCATCTTGCTCCACATGTTGAGAGAAGCTATTAGAGATGAAGAGAGAGAGAGAGAGAAAGAGAGAGAGAGAGAGAGAGAGAGAAAAGAACCCTGAATGCATGCATCATTTAAGTCTGTGGATCTTCCTGGATCCACAGGAAGCCACTGTGCTTCCCAATATACAAACCAATATGGTACACCGGAGGGTGGGAGGAAGGATCAGGAAAAATAACTAGTAGGTGGTAGGCTTAATACTTGGGTGAGGAAATAATCTGTACAACAAACCCCCATGACACAAATTTACTTATATAACAAACCTGCACAAGTACCCCTGAACTTAATATAAAAGTTAAAAAAAGAGATAGAAGCTAGTTTGAGTTAGGGTTTTTTCACTTGGAATGAACTAATTTATGTCCTAATTACTCACAGTTCTCCATCAAAATCACAATCTTCCATTAATTTAAACAAACATTTCAGGGCCACTTCATGCTGATACACCTAGTGTATCTAACATGAGCCATAGCATCTTGTGGAAGATAGAATGATGAACCAGGTGAACATGGCCCCTGCTCTCATGTGACTCACACTCCAGTGGGGGGACAGTGGGAGAGGAAGAGGAGTATTGTGGCAGACACAGTTGCTTCCCAGCAGCCACTCCTTCTTCTGTGAACAGAATCTCTCTTTCCTGGAGGAACCAATTTTTGTTTACTCTCCCCTGAGCAGCCATGTCTTTTGAGAAAGGTTGTGACCTTTCCTGACTTGGGGAGGGAATCTCGTTTGGTGAAAATTGATCCTAGTAATCTCATTCCTTTGCCAATGATTTAATTTAGGCAAAGACATGTGAAATACTCCTGGCTAACGAGACACCAGGGAGGTCCCCTGGAGTGGGAGAGGGTCCTGGGAAGGTTTTCTTGGATGGAGGTTGTTATCCACATGTGATGCTGGAACTGCAGCCCTGGAGTCCATGATGGATTCTGAGGGGAGATCCCCTTAAGATGGAAGGAATCTGGGTCTTGACGGTGTTGCTGAGTCTCTGAATTAGCCTATCTTGGAACTGGCCCTTTCTGGGTTTCCTGTTATGTCAAATAAACGTGTTTAGATTGTTCAAGCCAGTTTTAGCCGGGGGCTGTCGCTTGTCGCTGCAAACATTCTAGCATCTACGCAGTTAGGAAAGCTTTCTGGACCAGCTCTGGATATGAAAAAATTAGCCAAGCAGAGTTAGGGTGAGATGGGGGGTGGGGGGTCCTACAGCAAAGTTTGTCGTTGGGGGGTCCTACAGAAAAGTGAGTGGTGGGAAGGAACTGGAACAGGTTCCTTCAAGGTGCTTTCACTGTATGAGTGTTTCTCAAAGTGGTATCACCTGCTTCAGAATCACCGGGGTGGGGAGCGGGATTGTTAAAATACATATTCCTGGGCCCTATCCCAGACTTACTGCATTGGGCTTTACATTTTAAACAAGCTCCTCTGGAGATTCTTTTTCTCACTAAAGGTCAAGAAATCTTGGGCTAGACTAGAAAGAAGATCTTCACACAGTCTTCAGCACTGACAGAATTTTAGAAATCTTGATATCTGATACTAATGTGTATCAAAAGCGCTGTCACCATATCATGTGCCAATATCCTTCAAATATTACAAAGTATATTTTCTCTGATGTGTTTGCCAACTTTCACAAATGTTAAAAAAGTCAACTGGCATTGAAAAAAATGTCCCAATACAGCTAGATTAAACACATACTTAATGCACTCAGCCCTGGCAGATGGTTTTTCTTTTCTAAAGTTGTTGTTCCTTTTAGGAAGAGCTGTTTTTGGTGTTATTAAAGCCATCTCCCATCAGGCAGAGATGAACAACACAGGTGGCTATGCTGGCAGAGAGATGGGCAGATGGGCAAAGGTGTTTTTCCTCACTCCGTCGTGTCTTCCGAGCCCTGTCCCTTCAGATTTCAGAGCCAGCATGTGATGGTGTCACTTGTGCAAGCCAAAGTCAGTCTTTCAACATGACAAATTAAAATTCATCATTGGCCCCTCATATTCCCCTTCCTGGCCTACTCATTACCAAGCCATATAGACCAATCCCTTACAGAGCACTTGAGCTCAGCCGACTGTCTTCATCTCTTCCAGCCATAGCCCAGCAACAGGCATCTTTCGCCTGGGCTACCACAGTAGCCTTCTACCGCATCTCTTTTCTAGTTCACCAGTTCTCTATTGGGGACAATTCCTTGACCCCTATATCTTGCCCAGCAGTCATTTGACAATGCCTGAAGACATTTTTGGTTGTCACAAATGGTGTGTGTGTACGTGTGCGTGTGCTATAGGCATCTAGTGGGTAGAGGCCGGGGAGGCTGCTAAACATTCTACAATGCACAAGACAGTTCTTCCTTCTCCCCTCAATGCAGAATTATCTAGTCTAAAATTCACAGTGCTAAGTTGAGAAATCGTACTTTCCATGGATCCCCTCCATCCCACAGATCTCAGGTCAAAGGCCCTTCGCTGACTTCCCTCAGGAGTATAAACCCTACTTTCGTTGGTTCCCATAGTCCTGGGTACTCTCTGTTGATTGCACTGCAATCAAGGATGTGTTTGTATAATTAGTTGTGCTTATTTGCTTAATGTTTATTTCCTCCATTGGGCTCTAAGCTTGATGAGGGCAGGGATGGTATCTCTTGAGCTTATCTCTCTAGTCCTAATTCTGAGCATGATACCTAGCACACTGTGGTTTACAAGAAACATTTAAAAAATAATTTACTTTGTACAATTCACGTGCAATTAAAAAACACAATGATTAATATAGCTCTTGTCTATAAGAAAATGACATCCTCGTTGAGACCATCTGAAAAATCTATACTACAAGATGAGAAGTGTCTTGTAGTGTAAGAAAAGCATAGTCAGGCTACTGCAATGTTAGCAGTTCTGAAACTTTTTGGTGTCAGCACTCCTCTGTACTCTTAAGTTTTATTGCAAACTCTAAAGAACTTCTGTTTAGATGGGTTACATCTATAAATATTTATCATATTAGAAATCATATCAGATATTTTTTAAAAACAAAAATACACAAGCACAGATTCCAACAGCCATCAGGGTGATGGCCTCATCACACATCACCTCTAAAAAACTCCACTGTAGTAAAACAATGAGAATGAAAGAGGCAAATAACTTCTTAGAATTATTATGCAAATAGTATTATCTTGTGGACTCCTCGAGGGGTCTCAGGGACTTCAGGGATTCCTGGAACATCTTTAAAAGCTGTTGTACTCTAGAAATCCTGATGCTATAGACATAACACCTTGAAGAGGAATCAGAGCAAGTTGCTTGTAAATGCTCCATCTCAGCTGGCTCTTGAAAGATGGGTGGCATCAGGACACCCCACATAGACAAACATCTCTTCTGCTGGCCCACTGAATGGCTCCACAGCAAGAATAAGTAAACTATGGCTCAGGGACAATTCTGTCCCACTAACTGTCTTTGTAAATAAAGTTTTATTGGAACATAGTCTTGCTTACTCATTTACATATTATGTATGATTGCTTTCAGGCTACAATAGTGGAGTTGAGTAGTTGCAACAGAGACCACATGACTGCAAAGTCTAAGATATTCACCATGTGGTCCTTTACAGAGAAAGTTCGCCAACTTTTGTTCTTTAGAATGTCTGCAAAGGCAAAGAGTTCAGTAAAAACTAAACCTGATGTCAAATGACTTTTTAAATGTACTCCTTGTCTCTAAATTAGACTGGCGGTTAAAGAGTGAGGAAGAAAGATGGGAAAGAACATACTTTCATCAGGTGGGGTAAAAAGACCACTAGCTTGGTGAGCCATGCTGAGACTTCTAATTCTCTAACATACTGGGAGACTTGGGGCAAGTCACTTACCCATTTTGGAATGCTAAAGAGGATGGAACATACAGGGGAAAATTTCCCAATGGCCAGAGCTGCCCAGGGATGAAATAACTGCTTCTCTAGGTAGTGAGCTTTCTGCATGTGGGAAGTTGGCAGAGGCTGCATGATCACTATGCCAAGACAGATGGGAATCAGACCTTTGAGAGTCAGATGCATAACCGTATTAAGTCAGGGAGCACTGACTAAGTGCTCAAGGGTAGGTCATGCAAGTGAGTGACATCAGTTGGGATAAGACAAAGGGAGTGGGAGATTGTGGCTAAACAGGCACAGTCCCTACTCAGTTCCAACTGATTCCTACCAGGTGGGGACATGGGCTCAGTAAAACCAGAAATACGGATTTTAAAGTAAAACTCCCAGTTTTTATATCTTGGCTCAAATATTTAAAAAATAAATGAAAAGAATACTATGTGAGCCAACTAAAACACATTAATGGATCATTTTCTCACCCAGGCCATGAGGATAAAATAAACTTTGGTGCCATTGCCAGGTTAAATATGCTTAGATTCTAAGCAAATAAAAGCAACCCTTTGAGGGGTTTTTGATTTTCAAAGTATCTTAACATCATATCTCGTATTTTTGTTATTCAATAGCATAGTCAGGACTAGCACCCAGTACTTGTGACTCTAAGCCTAGTGTTCACAGGATGGCTGCTGATGCCACCACAGCAGAAGAAAGATCTGCACTTAGAGGTGTGGACGGAATGGAATGAAATAAATATGAGTAGTGAAGGGAGGAGAATTAATCAGAATGAGTGTACAGGGAGAAAGGTCTTTCCAGGAGGTGCAGTAGACATGACTAGGGCAGCGTACATACAGAAGACAATCCATTTGGAACCACATGCATGATATCAAGTGAACAGCTACTTCAGGGAGACCTTCTTTTGACTTCAAAGGCTTAGCAGCCAATAGATTCCTTTTTCACTTGAGCTAGTTGGAACTGGGTTTTGGTTACTTGTACTCTAAAAGTTCTTACTAATACAAAGTCTTAAAGAGGAGATTAAAGGTTTGCACTATTATAGTGCAAGAACAACCAAAAACAATACATAAATGTGTTCCAATAAAATGTATACATAAATGTATTCAATTCAATGCATAAATGTATTCCCAAAAATGTGTTCCAATAAAAATTTATATACAAAGACAGGTAGTGTGTCAGAATTGACCCTTGAGCCATAGTTTATCCACTCTTGCTACAGAATCATTCAATGGGCTAGAGAAGTGTACAGAATCATTCAATAGGCTAGAGAAGAACTGATTATACCTATTTTACAAAGCCTGCTCAGAGATTATTTGCCTGGGTTATTAGACTAGATGACCTTGAAGGCCCCTTCCCACTGTAAGATTCAAGGATGCTTTGAGTTGATTTTGTCTTAAGTATATAGAGGTAGAATCTCTACTTTCAATTCAAGCTATGTTCAGAAACTATGTTTGGAATGAAATGTGTCCTCCAACAAAAAGCCTCCAACCATAATTACCAGTTCTACAACTGAGCATATGTTGATGGAAGCCTCGATTCACAGTGAGCCAGTTAAAATGCAAGAAAGGGACAGCTAGCAGATCTTTCAAGTTAGAGTCCAGGCTGTTAATTACTTTTGTAAAAGAAATACATAAACATACAGATGGCAATTACAGTAAATATGATCATCTACATATAAATATAAAAATCCTACCCACTCCTCAAGGCCTATCTCATATGCAACATACTTCTAGAAATAATTCCTGCTTCTCCCCTCCTCCCTCTCCAAATATGAGCTTTCTTTAAAAAATCTCATGTCATGCGCTTCTTATGGATAAGCAGTGGTTCTCAAACGGATGCATTCTCAATCCTGATGCATTCTCAAACGAGTATGCATCAGAATCCTTGGATGTCTTGTTATAACACATGACCCAGGGTTTTTGACTCAGGGGATCCAGGGTAAGGACTGAAACTGTGCATTTCCAGCAAGTTCCTAGATGATGTTCATCCTGTGGGTCTGGAGACTACATTTTGAGAACCACTGACCTACAGCATAGTTTACCTATAATGTACCTACGTTTTCATTTGTTTTATATCTTTATCAGACTGCAAATTACTTGAGGAGGGATGCTACTCAGTTCTCTGTACCCTGGAGTATTCTTTTGGCCACTCAACAAACATTTGGACACACCTACGGGGTGAGCTGAGGAGTTAAGATTTTGGTCAGCATAAACGTGACAGCTGTTTCCCACAAAGGGTATTTCTTGAGCCCGCAAGGAAGGCAAATGCAACACACTCGTTCCCACGAAACAACTGGCACAGGAAATTTCTGTGGCTAAACCACGCTGTAATGGAAATCACAACACGGTCAAGCCCACCATTCTGGTGGAAGAACAAAACCCAAATGAAACCCGTCAAATGATTATGCAACTTTTACTACATATAATGTGGTTACTGCACTTTAGGGGAGTGGGCAATAAAAAATAATAGAAATACTAAAGACTATCTAAATACCCTTTATAGGAAATCCAATAAAAAAGTATGTTGGAAATACAAAATGTTGACTTGTTGTGTGACCAAACAAGAAGGGCTCACCTGGGGAAAGACCATCTTCCCTAAAAGTAGCAACAAAGGAAGCAAAGACACCTCCAGACAGTGACGGATAAGCACAGACTTGAAATTAGGGGAAGAGAAAATGTGAGGAGGGACTCTGTGATGGTTGAATTGTGTCCTCCTGTCCCTGTCTCTCTCACCCCCCAAATTCACGTGATGAAGTCTTTACCCTCAGTACCTCAGAATATGATTTTATTTGACATTAGGGTTTTTAAAGAGAAAATTAAGTCAAACTGAGGTCATTAGGATAGGCTCTAATCCAATATGACTGGTGTCCTTATAAGAGGGGATGGGACACAGGCATGCACAGAGGGACAGCCACGGGAACTCACAGGGGGAAGATGCCCACCTACAAGCCAAGGAGAGAGGCCTCAGAAGAAACCAACCTTGCCCACACCTTGATCTTGGACTTCTAGACCCCAGAACTGTGAGAAAATAAATTCCTATTGTTTAAGCCACCCCATGTGTGGTATTTTGTTATGGCAGCTCTAGCTAACTAAGAGACTGTAAATAATTATTTTAAATAGCATAAAGAATATAAAAGCTGTCAGGGAATCAGGACTATGCAATGGCCCTGGAGTGGAAGGTGCCCTGCCCTATCTTCCCAAGTCCCAGCCCCATCATCTGCTGCTTGGAGGATCCCAACAGGTTGTAAGGAGTGGTCTCCTTTCCTCACTCATTCCACACACAGTAGCCAGGGGGATACGTTCAAAATGAAATCCGATGATGCTTAACCCAGACTCCCACCACCTCTAGTGGCAACTTAAAACCATTCAACGTCTTCACTCCACTCTTGGGATAAAGCCAGACTCCTTGCCATGGTCCACAAGGCCCTGTGTGATCTGGCCCCTGTTGGCCTGCCCAGCCTGTCTCAGACCCTGCTCCCCTCTGGCAGGAGAAAGCAGCCTCACTGGCCTCCTTTCTTTTCCAATGCATCCTGCTCCCTCTCCACACTGGGAGATTCCCACTCCAAAACAGACACGCCAGAGATGCTTCCTGTTCAGCTGGGTTACGCGTCCTAGAAAACACATTTCGAGGCAGGTGGCTTTCAGGAGGGAGAAGTCCTGCCTGCTCATGCCCCACTGCCCTGGTCAGGTTAGCCATCAGGAGAAACTGTCTAAGCAACAGCTGAGAAGTGTCAAGAGCATCGAGCAAGGGGACTGGTAAAAAAATGAGGCCTATAGAGGGGCACGCAGGATGTTCTTCCCAATCTAGACACTGATGAATCCTGGTGACAGCACCATTCATCTGGGAGTTGTAAAAGGAACTGAAAGGTGAAATTGTGGGCCTGTTGGCCAAAATGAGTCACCTGCTCTGAAGGGCATGATGAAAGGTTTCTTTCTTTCCGGTCTGGATTGCTCACGCCCTTCCAGACACAAAGAGAAGAAGCAAAGCCTCTATCCTATGATCACTATTCTGTGTCTGTTCTGATCATCATTTAGTTGTAGAGACTATGCTTTTGGAATGAGATACTGAAACACATGAAGGGATGCATGGCCTAACAGTGGGATGAAACATTTTGAAATTAAGACAATTGTATTTGAGGACACTAGACTCACAATGAACTGAGTCTTTTTACCTTGCCCCATTTACCTATAACCCCAATAAAGCTGTGTTTGCCTTGCACTCAATTTCTGTGTTGAGTTGTATTAAATTTTAATGATTGAAAGAAACACAGCAAGCAACCAAAAGTAATAAAAAAGCAATTCAAATCTTTTTTGGCTCCATTCTCAAAGAACAGTCAAGTGAGGAAGGCATCTGTTTAATAACCAGCAAAACAGAGCCTAATGCAAAGGCTTTCTCATTTATTGCCTCATTTGATCATCACCAACCATGAATCAGGTGAAGCAAGGATCACTCTGGCTATTTGATAGATGAGCAAACTGAGGCTTGGGGAATTGGGGAATGCGCCCAAGCTTCAACACAGGTGTTCTGACTCCTAGTTCAGTAAGCTTTCTTTTCTCTATAGGCACACACACACACACAGCCCACACATACACACACACATTCTGTGCCCTAAAATATTGGCTTTTTTCCTTGGTACTAATGGTAGAAAAAATGACTATTACAATGTAAATTCAAGAAACCCCAAGAGATTCATTAACATTTGATTCCCAAACCCCAGCTAAGTGTGGCATTCAACCAGGAAAGGAAAAAATATCAAAGGAACACACAAGGATTTTCACTTGCTCAGCCTCTCTAAGCTAGATTAATGCCTCAAAAAAGAAATACTGCCAGAATACCCCTCTTCTAACCAAAGAGGCACTCTGTCCCCAGTCGACTCCAGGAATCCTGGTACAATAATTAACGTGTGGGCCAGAGGCCCAAACTCACTGGCACAGGGCAGATTTTCAGATGAGAAACAGAGAAGCTCCAAATCCTACTCACATAAAGGGCTTATTGACATTATCTGCTGAAAAGAATACAGATTTCAAGAGAGACAGCCAGGCAGAGGGAAGGCAGAATTTTGGCCATGGAGGAAGTAGGTGGGGGGAGGGGTGGACTTCTCACCTAGCTCGGAGCCCCTTAGTCTTTCCCGGAGCATTCTCTAAGTGTGTACCCTCAAGTGGACTTTGCTACTGGCTAAGGAGCATTTCCCATAGCACTGATGTCACAGACCCAAAATAATCCAGGTCAGCGAACACTTTCCACTGTAAACAGAAGGTTTCAGAGAGCTCCCGCGGGCAGATGAGCTGTGGGTGATGCCCAGGTGCCCTGGACTAGAGGACAGGCTTCGAACCTGGGGCTAACTCAAAGGACAGAAATGGCCTGGGTGAGGGCAGCCACATCCACATCCAGAAAACCCAAGAAAGAAGGTGGTCTGATTATTGGGAAGAGAGAGAGAGGGAGGGGATTAGAGCTAAGAAGCCCCATGGCTGGCCGAGAGATGGGAAAGGAGCTGAATAAGATGATATGAACATGGGCATTCATTCCACTTGCTCTTGGGCCCACTGCTGGGCTTGGGATGAGGAGGGCCCTGGAGATGGAGGACAATTCCCCCATGTTAGACAGTTAGCCTGTGTGTGCTTCAGATTCTTCCCAGCCTGGAGGTGCACACAGAACCCCCAGCTTATAGCCCAACAGAGGCGCCATCAAGTATAGCCATAACTAGAAAGTGTCTCTGTCTTCCAAAGCACAGGATGTCCTAAGCCTTCCCTGAGTCCCTTGATACAAAAGGCTTTTCCTGAGTGAGCACACTACAGTGACACCAACTTTAACCTGGGGTGATTTTTTGGCACCCACCATGCCCTAGGGAAGACCTGGCTCCAAGCAGAAAGTCCCGAGTCAGCACAAGTAGGTTACAAAGTTTACACACCAAAGTTCATGTTTGTTGGCACAATTATTTATTCGTCAATATTTACTGAGTAATTTCTTTCTTTTTTTTTTGAAACGGAGTCTCACTCACTCTGTCGCCCAGACTAGAGTGCAGAGGTGCAATCTTGGCTCGCTGCAACCTCCACCTCCCCGGTTCAAGTGATTCTCCTGCAGCAGCCTCTTGAGTAGCTGTGATTACAGGTGTGCACCAACATGCCTGGCTAATTTTTGTATTTTTTTTTAGTTGAGATGGGGTTTTACCATGTTGGCCAGGCTGGTCTCGAGCTCCTGACCTCAAGTGATCCACCCACGATGGCCTCCCAAAGTGCTGAGATTACAAGTGTGAGCCACTGTTCCTAGCCTTACTGGGTAATTTCTATATGCTAAGAACTGGGGATACTCTAATGAATAAAACAGTTGTGTTTGCTAATGTTTCCTATGCTTTGGGAGTTTATCATTCTGTGGGAAGGATCTGTGACAAGTAAACAGATATTTACAAAGCGTGACAAATAGGATGAAGGAAATAAATAAGGGGTGGGGACAGGCAATCTGAACATAAAACATTTCAGCTGAGACTACAAGGATGGGAGAGGGCTGTCTGTGGAAAATCAGGGATAAGTACAAATGAGATGGAGGAACAGCATGTGCAAGGAAGGGTCCAGAGGCTGGAAAGCACATGGTGAGTTTAGGGAGGCCAGTGCAGCTAGAACATCAGGGCCAGGGAAATGCTTGCACAAAATAAGTTGGAGAGGAGGCTCTTCAACTGTACAATGATTAAAGGTTTACCAAAAATTTTTACGGGTGTTACGTAGTTGAAACCACTCTTTGAGGTAAGCAAGGCTGATAGGATGGAGCCATAGAACTGATAAGGATACTGGCCTCAGAGGTCACAGAGTTAGCAGGAGAGCTGAGATCTCAAGTTAGTTCTTCTGTTTCCAAGCCTAGGACTCTATCTAAGGGAATAGGTATATACACACATACTCTGTTTAAGGGGATACAGACATATATGTTTAAATTGGGCATGATTTGCAATTAATGAAACATATAGATTTTAAATACAATAAGTTTTTTACAAATGTATAGCCCACAACAGTTTAATAAAGATAAGGTATATTTCTATCACTCTAGATAATTTGCTGCAACCTTTTGCAATCAATCACCCCTCCCCCAGTCAAAGGCAAACTCTGTTATAATTTCTGTCCATATAGATTAGTTTTGCCTTCTTGAATTCCATATAAATGGAATCATACAGTATGCCCTCATTTATGCATAGTTTCTTTTATTCAGCATGTTTCTGAGATTCTTTCATGTTTTGGCATGTGTCAATAGTTTGTTCCTTTTTATTGCTGAATAGTATGCCATTGTGTAAATATAACCACAGATTGTTTATCCATTTGTCTATATATAAACATTTGGGTTGTTTCCAGCTTTGGGTTATTTTGAATTAAGCTGCCAGGAACATTCTTGCATAAATCTTTTTGCAGATATATGTTTTTATCGCTCACAGGGAAATATCTAGGAGAGGCATTGCTGGATCATAGGTAGGTGTATGTTGAATTTTTATAAAGCTGTATCAGTTTTCCATAGTTGTTGTGCCATTTTACATTCTCACCAGAATTTTAGCCATTTGGGAGGCTGTAAAAAGGTGGTTTTAATTTGCATTTAACATGACTAATGATGTTAAGCTCCTTTTTATGTGCTTATTAACCATTTGTACATGTGATGTGTCTGTTAGAATTCTTGCCCATTTTTACAAATTTTAGTGTTCTGGGAAGTCATTGCCTCCCTTGAGGTTGTAAGATATTCTCCTACATTTTCTTCTAGAAGCTGTGTAATTTTAGCTTTTGGTTTATTTAGGTCTGTGATCTATCCTGGATTAATTTTTGTGTATTGGTATTGATCTTGTAACAGTACTAGTGATGGCTGACTAGACTTGTCAAGTATAAGGACTCCTTATTTTTATTTTATTTTTTACTGTTTATTGTGGCATAACTTGCATAGAGTCAAGTATATAAACTTAAATATACAGGTCAAAATGTTTTACATATATATACAACCATGCAACCACATTTAGATCATTCGAGGATTCCTTTTTTAACATAAAAAATATTTGTTACCTTCTGTATATTAGTGTTACATTTAAGTAATACTTACATGTTAGCTTTCTGCCATATTGACTTTTTTTAAACACATGCATTTGCCAGGCATTATGCATTTGAATTAGAAGCACACATGGATTTGTAAGCTCCAGCCATAATTCCATGGCTCCACAGTGATCTTTGGCTTACAGTTGGGGAACAAATACATTATACCCCACAGACACGTGATTTCTATCCTCAAGGAGTTTATAATCTAAAAGAGGGCACTAAGAAATGCACATGAATAAATTATGTTGACTCACAGCAAATGACCTGTAATTATAAGAATATTTTAAACTAAGGGCCAAGGACTTCAGAGGAGTGAATAAAATCACTTCAGGAGTGAATGAAAAGGTAGCAGGGTGGAAGAGTATTTAAGCCTAAAGATGGCTGGGCTGTTGATAAATAAAGGTCATTATAAGGGCAACTGCCAACTGGAAATAATGGTTTTTAAAAAGTGCCTTTGTTGGTACCCTTTCAGTTGTACTTTACAGAAACCCAGTGGAAACCAGTTTAAGCAAAAAGAGAATTTGTTGGTTCTTACAACTGGGAAGTCTGGGGTCTGAAGTGGCTCTGCCTTCAGGTGTACCTGGATTAGGGGCTTTCCTATACGGTCAGAGCTAAGACTTTATTTTGCAGATGGCTTCTTCATGTTTGACAATCATGGCCATTGGTATTCCCACACTCTTTTCTCCTTAGCTCAGCAATCTCAGTGGAATAAATACTTCTTCTTCTGAATATCTCCCTATCCAATTCCGGGGAATACTCTGATTGGCCTATCTTGGGTTTAATTTCCACTGATGAGCAAATCCTTGTGGCCAAGGTGGATGGGAAACTCTGATTGGCTAGCATAAGTCATATGTCATTCTCGGGGTGGGGGGTGGGGGACAGAACACCGTGGTGACAGTCCATTAGTATGACAATGAGATGGAGAGAAATTCTTATAAAGAATCAGAAGGAGGAAGGATAAAACATGCTGAGCAGACACCCTGGCTATCATATTAGGCTACAAGGCATGTGGGCTGTGAGTAGGAAATGTGAATGGGGAGCAAAGGGGGAGGATTTTCTCAGCATACTGAAGCATTGGCATGGAATATTGTCCTGTATGTTCCTTCCCAAATGTGAAAGTCTCTGGTCTGAGTATCATTCTCTGCCTCTGAAGAACTGTTTACTCAGCAGATCCCAGGGCAGCCTGTGCAGCTTGTCACTTAATGGCCACTTGAGAAGACTCATATAATATCAGAGTGTGAGTTATGAGGTATGCTGACTATGAAGGCAACACAAAGAATAGAACGCTTTCTGGTACTCTCTGTGTCTATTCCCAATGACCTTCTCTATCTTATTTGAAGTAACACCCCTTGTGATTACAGAGATAAACTAAATTAGAAGGATTGAACACTTCTTTGTCATCATTTTGGACTAGAATGTCAGACCAGAATCTCAAAGTTGCAAAAGACCTTCGAGGTCATCTAGTATAGGGGTCAGCAAACTGGCTCACGGGCCAAATCACCCTCCACCTTTATTCTTGTAAATACATTTTGATTGGTACACAGCCCTTCCCATTTCTTTACACATTGTCTATGGCTGCTTTCATGCCACAGAGACTGTGTGGCTTGCAAATCCCTTTACAAGAAAGGTTTGCCAGTCCCTGGACTAATGTGATATGTTCCCTGCTTAATCAGAATTGCCTTTTCCAACGTTCATTTCACACCTGACTCATGCCAAGAACCGAAAGAGAATACATGCAAAATGTTTGCATAGGATCTTACATGTAATAAAGTGCTCCTTAAATTGTTAGCTTAAAAAGTCCTGTGTTACCAATATATATATATATATACCACTCTTCTTTCCTAGTGGAATGACCAAGTGGTGACTATATCATAACAATAGCATGTGTTAGCTATTTTGTATCTTTAAAAGGGGTTTCCCCAAAATAGTACATTCAAATGTGTTTCATTACTTACCACTATTAATCATTATTGAGTATTTTCCATGTGCCAGGCACTGTGCTAAGCATCTTACATATATTCACTCACTTAAAGTTCACCTATCATCCCCATCTTAAGAGGAACCTGAAGTTTGGGGGTCTGGTATAAAGCAACTCTCCGAAGGTGGCACAGCTAATAAGGGTCAAGCTGGAATTTGGACCCAGGCAGTCTGATCCTATAGCTCAACTTCTTATCAGATATACGATCTAGCCTTCTCAGTTTGGTCAATAACCTAGTTTTCAAAGTACCAGTTTTCACAGTCCCAGATATTGGAATACACAGCAAGCCCACCCATGGGAATAGTTGCAGAAATGCACAGCTTGGCTGTAGAACCACTGGGAGCTCATTCTCCCTGCATCCCCACACTCTCCCTCTCATCCACTCACAACTGTGTTACTGCACTAGGTCTGCCTCTCACTGCCTCCAGGCCCTCTGATGCATCAGGTATGTGTTGCTGGGAAGATCTTCCTAAATAATGCACAGCTCTGGGCAGGTCACTACTGGGCTCCAAACCTCTCCTGACTCCTCATTGGCTGTAGATTGTAACAAATACTGTTTAGCGTGGCATCTGACACTCTCAAAGAGCTGATCCTCACCAACTCCCAGCCTTTTCTCACCGTCCACATACTCATATTCTCTAGCGTATACAAACTGGACTTCCTAACAGTTCCCGATGAGGGCTTTCTGTCTTTTTATTTCAGTCTCCAACCCAGTACCCAGAAAAAGGCCCAGCACTCAGGAATTGTGCATTAGGGTGTGTGGAATGCCTCCCTAGGAATGAGTAAGCCCATCTAGACTGCTCTTTCTTTTCTTTCGACCCTACACAACATAAGTTTGTTCCCTGTCCCAAGGACCAGGTTGAATGGAACCTTCTCCAACAAGCATTCCCAGGCCTTCCACAGGAATTTGGCCTGTCTTCCTCTGTACTCTTCCCTTCCCTCTCAGCACCCGCCATGGTTTATCTCACATCACAGTCATGCATGCTTGTGTCTGCCCCTCCAAGATGCTGGATGGAAGCAGTCTGAGGTCCAGTTCTCTGTCCTGTGCATCATTGATTTCATGGTGCCTGGAATGTGGAATGTCACTGTCTCACAGCGTGAAGATTTGTTTCACTGCCCGAGTGAATGAGTGAATAGTGCTGGGACATCCAACGGGAAGATCAGCCATCCCAATCCATGTTTCCCCTGGCGATCTTCATCACGGTAAAAATACAGAAAGATGGTAAAAAGGAGGAGCAGGGAGGAGGGAAAGGAGGCCTCAGGGTCAGACCAACACAGTTTAAACATCTGCTCCTCCACTTCCTAGCTCACGTGACTTTATCCAGGCAATTTACCTTCGAATCTCATTTTCCCTTTATGTAAAATGAGGATATTGAAGTATTCCTCATTAAATGAATTCATCCACATATTCACTCAAGGCTCCATTACTTTTCTTAACTTTGAGATTTGGAGCCAACTATCTCTTCTCTGGGCTTCAATTTCCTTCTTTGTAAAATGAGAATAATGTCAGTGTCCTCTTTACAGGACTTTTGTGAAGCGTAAGTGGGCTCATTCATGTGTCAGAAATGCTTTTATAAGTGATCATCACTCTGCATCAAACACCATGTTGAGTGTGCAGGACTCAGCAGTGAACAAAACAGACAGGGTTTGTCACACAACCGTCATGTGGCTTATAGTCAAATGAGGATGAGAGATAGAAACAAAGAAAATGAGCTAATGAACAAAATAATCACTGACTGTGGTAAGCTCTGTGAAGAATGGTGAGAGCAAATATAACGTGGGGATATTCCTTAGACACAGAATTCAAGGAAGGCCCATGTAAGATTGTTGTAAGGATTAAATAAAATAATAGATGTAAAACATTTGCACTCAGGCTGCAGTTGGAAAAGTCTCTGGATAGGAGGAGGAGGAGAAAACATTAGTCTGAGTCTAAGGAATTTCTGATGGAGATTGGGCTTCAGTTCCTGAAATGCTGCCTCTCAAGTTCCTTCTCCCTACATGTAACAGGCCCAGGCTCTGTCTCTGCCAGTTGAAAGGGGGATTTATAGTCACCTGAGGTTCCTGCACCATATAATGCTAACATCACAGGCAACTCTCCTTCAAGAACAACTCATGCTGACTGTGAAAAATATCTAATTTTATGGTTGCTTTAGACCATCACCAGACGGGCAGGGCTGGGATCCCAGGGCTGTTTCCCCATATCTCAAAACACAGGAATAGACCTCGGGCTGCCCCTGCTCCTGCAAGCTGAGCGTGGCTTGCAGCAGGAAGATTGGCACTTGATAGAGTGTGCTTCAGGTGCTTAAAATAGATCAACTGTGTCATTAGACTATTGCAAAGCAGTTGCTTCATTGGCCCTGCTGGCCTGGTGAGGGCAAGAGATAACAGCCCATGGAGAAAGACCTGTGCTTTGCACAAAATTAAGCAGATGCAAGGACGAAGCTTTGGAAATGATAGAGGCAGTAGAGAGTAGCATGCTGCTGCGAGAGAAGGTGGGGCTGTAGCACAGGCACACAAGCAGCCACCACAGCCCCTGGGAACAGCAGGGCAGCATGTGGAGCCTGTATGTTTCCCTTGTCTGGCTGGTGACACCCTTAGAAAAAAGGCCTAAGAGATGTTTAGGGAGCCAGGTGAAACCTAATCTGAAATCGCTGAGGGACCATCCATACTCTCAGGCAGACACAAAACCAACATGTGGAGCTGCCTGGCGTCTTCCTACTGTTCCTTCAACATCCTCTCCCCAGCATGTTTCAAGTCCTTCCACTGTTCCGGTCACTCTTTCCTGGGAATATATGGGCTGATCACTGTCCTCCCTGAACATAATGTTACAAACAGAGCCTGATCAGGGTCTGCAGAGTGGGACTCTCACCTCCTGTCCATATGGCCTGAAATCACATTTTTTCCAGTAGGCCACACTGCTCAGTTGCCTCTTTCTGAACTTGAGACCAACTCCTGCTCCCCTAACCTCTTCCTCCAATGGCTGCCATGCCTGGTATAGGAGACATTAGGGAGTGACGGTCATTGAGGAGGGGAAGAGTTCAAGTCATGTTTGGGCGGTAGAAATGACCAGATGTGGCGACAGATGGAACACAGGAGAGTGGAGGAAAGGGAAGTGTCTCAGAAGACTGCTTTCTAATCACTGACTTACGACTGGGTAGACAGAGGTTCTATAGATCAACCGGGACTGTAAGAGCTAAGGTAGGCATTTTGCTTTTGTTTTCTTAAGAGAGTAAGTTTATTAAATTTTGAAGTGCCTTGGGAATATTCCAGTAGCCATCTTAGCAGATGATCAGAAAGATGACCCTAGAGCTTAGGAAAGAGATCTTTATGTATCTTTATCCTGGGGCTTAGTAGAAAGAGTGGGCTTTTCATGAATGCATTAATTCATCAATTATCTTTTGAGTACCTACTATGTGCCAGACACTGTGCTTTGCTTTCTGTGAATTATTTGCTACCTTGATTTCTTCCTGAGAAATATGGAAGAATCTGCCCTAAACAGAAGAAATTATGTTGGCATGATCTACTTTCTCAAGCAGAAGGACTCTGTAATGACAGAGGAAAGGTTGTGAGTAGCCACATGGAATCATTGTTGTGGCCTTTCAGCAGTCACCCCTTAGCTGGGTGGTTAATCAAACTCACCTAACCCATACAGAGCTCATGCTGTTGACTAGATGTTCTCAACTGGACCAGGCATGTCCCGTATGTCAGAACGTTCTCTGGAATAGTTCAGCCTCCTCGGACGCCCTCTTTTGGGCTAGAAAAGGTACCCAGATCTGGGATCAGTTATCCAGAATTGCCCTCCTTTGTTCTGTGTCCTACTCTCTTTTACTAGGTTCTCTGAAAACAAAACTGACCTCCAGGAGATCAAGGCAGGATATTGTTTGCCCTGTTATTTGCCTAACTGTATCCAACAGGATATGACATCACCCTTCTGGGAATGGGTCAGTTGGGGGAATAAGGACATGTGGCAGGGTTTTGCTCACTTCATGAGGACTTTAATAGCATGGCAATGTTAATCAATTGCAAACTTCAGACAGGATTTTCTCCCATAATCATTAACAGATGTGTTGCAGCTTCCACATCTCTGTGTGAAGAATCACTTCTATATATTTGATGTTTTATGGATCATCTACTAGACTGCAGCGGCAAGGTGACATAAAAATATCAAGCTGTCACTGTGTAATTTAATAGGAAGTGATAATTGTGGCAAGCCAGAAACTAAGTATATACCCCATCCAAAGCAAGCAATCCTATTGATTGCTGTTAGGAAGAAAAATTGGGTCAGGGCTGCAAAATCTTCCAATTTCGTTTTGTTTTTAAGAGAGCTAGAAATCCCACTTTTGATTTCCCAATTTCCCATTGTTGGCAAATAATTCAAATTCACTAAAAACCTGGTGTAGGGCAAATAAGACGTGTCCCTTTACATTGGCCACCAGGAGGCACATTTGCCCAGCTGTGTGACCCATGATGTTAAAGGCCACATCGGTTCTACTTACTGTTGTATCTCCAGCATTATGCTTGGTGCAGAGCTGGTGTCTGATAAATATCTGATGAATGAACAAATGAACCATCCAATTCTTATTCCCTGAGTTGGACAGGCCCAGGAACTAGGAAGATTAGAAATGAATGTCATGACTAAATTCCCTTACACTACTGAAACACCACAGTTGTGAGAAATGACCAGGTGGGGTGGAAAGTGTGGCAAACAGACTGGCTGTGGACATACTAAATTACTGGGGTCTTCCCATGTGGGGACCTCCTACGTCGAGCACTTCCCTTCAGATTCTTAGGAAGAGAGGGTCTACCTCCATGGGTCAGGATAGCAAAATGAGGGTTTAAACATCAAGACTAGACAGATAAACTTAGTGACTCTTGCATTTAGTAACCAACTGTCAGCATCTCATGCTAGCATGGACAGTGGCTGACATTCAGGGGAAACCAAACCACAAGAAAATCTCCTTGAGGAGTCATTTCCTTAACAAACACTCTACTATGGATTGAATTGTGTCCCCACAAACTCATATTTGAGGCCCTACCCCTCAGTACCTCAGAATATAACCGTATTTGGCAATATAGTCTTTACAGAGGTAATCAAGTTAAAATGAAATCATTAGATGGGTCCTAATCCAATGTGACTGGTGTCCCTGTGGAAGGGGGAATCTGGACACAGAGATACACATGGATAAAGGTGATGTGAAAAGACCCAGGGAGAAAGGCAGCTATGTCCAAGCAAAGGAGAGAGGCCTCGAGTAGACATTTGCCTCACAGCTTTCAGAAGGAACCCTGCTAACACCTTCGTTTTGGACTTTTAGCCACCAGAGCTATAAAACAATACATTTCTGTTGTTTAAGCCACCCAGTTTTTAGCACTTTGGTGCAGTAGCCCTAGCAAACTAATATATACTATTTATTTCAGAAACCTTTGTTATGTGCCATGCACTGTTTTAAGGAATTCACAACTTATTTATTCTTTATAACTCTTCCATGACAGAGGCACTACTATTTGCCTCCTTGTAATTACCATTAGAGATGAGGAAGTGAGGCACAGAGAAGGTAAGTGACTTGCCTAAGGATACACAGAAAGTACAAGCAGGGCTAGAATTTGAGCCCAGCAACCTAGCTTCAGTCTGTGCCCTTAAGAACTGCAAAGTAAGAATTTATCTGGCAAAATACCCAGAAAGTCGAAGGTGTTCACACACTTCTGGTTATTTTCTGTACTTTTACAATGGTTTCTGCCTAAAGTTGGGTAATAGCCAGTTGTTGACCATTCACCACAGCAGATGCTATCTCAGCAAGATAAAGCTTTTGCCAGATAGGAAAGCTGGAGTTCAGAATTGATATCACTTCCTTTACGCAATCCAAGTGCTCTTGAAATCACATTGTGATTTTTCTGAGATGTGTTATAGTCATTTTGGATGATTTTAAAATTGTTCCTTACGTGATTCCTCTAACCCCTTCTTAGCCTCAGGTAATCATCTGTCAACAACTGCTTCATTCATTTGGGAAGCACTGTTTTAAAACAATCTCTATCCTTGTAGAGTAAATAATCACTTCTACTTTATCTGTTTTGCAGATGTAGAATTTCTAGAGAGGGCATCCTACTGTGTTCTTGTGTGTCAGGATCCTGTTCTTCAGGGAGCCTTAGATTTCTTGATCTGGTCAATGGCATTAGCAGAGGAAGGTCATCATGCCCCGTGTGCTGGGTGTCTTCTATTCTGAACTCCCTCACCTCTCCAGATCCATTCTGCCTGCTTCCCTACTCTGGACCGTGCCCTGGGAAGCTGCTGACCATTATGAACCTATCAAATGCCTTCCTTGCCCTCTGGCTTCTGACTGGATTTGACCAATGGGAGGTATCCATAGGAGATCTGAGGGAGAGAGAAGGGAGGATCAGGATATTTATCCTCCTAATTCTTTCCTTGGAACTAGCCTGGCTGCCTTCCTGGGGCCACAGCCGCAGCTCCTGTCAGGCAGCCTTCACCCCATAGCCAGCTGGGTCTCTGGGTCCAGCTGGGGGCAGCTGTGGTAGCAGTGGGTCATGAGCCACAGTTACTAGGCTCCTAGTACTGGGTCATGCTTGTTTGTTTCTTAATGTCCTTCTCACACACTTGTGAAGAGTCCTTCCATTTAACTCCTCTCAAACTGCTTATCTGTTCTCTGCCAAGACTCTACCTAATAGAATCCTCCTTTTCCTCTTTGCCCTATAAAATAATCAGTGGCTAGGCCATGCAGTCTTTATTTTCTAAAAGATTTTTCCCCTTATTTCTAGTTTTATAACCATCCAAATTTTGGCCCTAGACATTTTCTGAACTAGGACAATTGGGATCCTAACTTCCTGTCTTCCCTTTTTCAACCCATGCCATATACAATGCCAGGTAAATAAGCTTCCTGTAGGCTTCCCAGGAGCTATGACTTTCCTATGTAGAAAATCCAGCACCTACTGTAATACCAGAATAACAGACTAATTTTTGATCAGAGAATTTGGTTTTAATGACACCATCTTTCCAGAACTTTGCTTTACTCAACAGCCAACTCAACTTCAGACTCAACTCCATTCACTGAGACCCAATGCCTGTGAGTTTTTAATGTTATTTCATTAGAAGAACCCTGCACCTTGGCATTTATTGCTCATATTTTATACATGGTAAAATTTAGCTCAGAGACATGATCTATTCTGTCCAAGACCACAGAGACAGTACATGATAGATCTTGAGTTTGAACTTGAGAATCCATACCCCAAAGCTCAGGTTCTTGCTGTCCCAGCATGAGACTTATCCCACGACATCTTTGTGGGAGTTATTTGACCCTTCAATACTCTCTTCAACAGAACAAAGTCTACTCCAAAAAAATAATTTGTTAGCATACGAATCCATGGTAAAGACCAACAAAGGGGCTAGAAGCAGGAGGAAGCCTATAAAATGAGCAGGAGCGGTACATGGTACCATTGATCTTGGTGCACTTGATGCTCTGGAGGGTGAGGAGGCCAGCCTTGGTGAAGTGTGAAGTGTGGGGCTGGGCAGAGGGGCTGGTGCTAGTGCAGAAACGGCTTTCTGGGCAGAAGGAACCATGCATGTAAAGTCAGCAGGAGCAAACCCTTATAGGGAATGGGGAGACAAGGACACTGAGAACTGTGCACTGTAGACAAGATGGGGCTGGTCAGCAAGGCCAGGAGCAGGCCACATGGGGCCCTACAGGCTTGCTGAGGAGTTTCCTTTCTCACCTTAGGAGCATGGGAGCCTCACTTTAAGCAGAGTGTGATACAGAGTAGGGATGTGGCAGATGGCTGAAGGGGGCTGGCATGGATGAAAGGAGGCCAGTTAGAGGCTGCCTCAGTAGGTCAGGAGACAAATGAGAGATCCTTGGAATAGGTTGAGAGTTCACGAGAGAAAGAAAGGCTGGATGTTGGATCCATCCTACAGAAGACAAAGTGGCAATGATTGGCCAGTTTCCCTCCTTTCCTCTGAAGTCCTTCACCGAAGTGAGTGTACTGACTCAGTATGAGCCCAGGCCTTCCCGAGCCTTGGGTGTCCTGCTCACATGTTTGGTGTCTATTTTCTCCTGAATGAGGACCGGACCCCACCTGCTGTGCTCTATCTAGGTCTGCCCACCACCTCACTCCAGCATCTCCAAAATTATCCCTTTCTTAATGTTCAGCTAGATTTCAGAAGGATTCTAATGAAACTAAAATTCACTCTGAAGAGCCACTGACTAAGCATGCTCTTGTTTTTGTAATCTAAGCATTTTTTTATTAGTAAAAACAATTTACAAATGTTTATAAAACATCTCCTCATAATCCCATTTAATCCTTAAAAAATCACTTCAGGTGTGCTTCTCAATTCATGAGAAGGACGTGACTGAAGTCTAAGAGGTTGTGTGATCTGCTTGCTAGTGTCATAAAATCCACAATGACAGCCACAATGATGCCCACAGTGATCATGACAGTGTGATCACCCATCATTGACATGATGCCAGTTGTGCCCACAGCCAAGGTACCACACTCTGCATACTACACAAAACACTAATATTTGGTTTCCATTCCCAGCTGAGGTATGCCTCATCATTTTCATTTTTTGCTCATGAGACAACCACACTGAAGACCACACATCTAACACATAAAAAAATGAGAACTGGAACCTGGAACAGTCTGATTCCAGGGCCTGCACTCTATCAACTCTTATCACTGCTCGAAGACCACAGCCCTGTGCTCCTCTTCTCCAGATAAAGTGATTAGGAATTTCTTATACAGATGACCCTTGAACAACATAGGTTTGAATAGTGTAGGTCCACTTACACAGATCTTTTTCAACTAAAGGCAGATTGAAAATACAGTATTTAGACAAAATGAAAAAAGAAAATGACAGGCCAATATTCCTGATGAACATAGATGCAAAAATCCTCAACAGAATACTACCAAATCAAATCCAGCAGAATATCAAGCAGTTAATTCACCATGATCAAGTAGGGTTTATTCTCAGGATGCAAGGTTGGTTCAATATATGCAAATCAATAAATGTGATTCGTGACATAAATGGAATGAAAAACAAAAAAATATGATTATCTCAAAAGATATGGAAAAAGCTTTTGATAAAATCCAACACCCCTTCATGACAAAAACTATGACTTCAGTGAAGTCTCAGGATACAAAATTAATGTACAAAAATTAGTAGCATTTCCATACACCTATAACACTGAAGCTGAGAGCCAAATCAAGAACATAATCCCATTTACAAGAGAGACATGCACACACACACACACACACACACACACACACACACACACAGAGAGAGAGAGAGAGAGAGAGAGAGAGAAACCCTAGGAATATATGTAACCAAGGAGGTGAAAGATCTGAACGAGGAGAACTACAAAACACCAGTGAAATAAATCATAGAAGACATAAACAAATGAAAAAACATTCCATGCCCATGGATTGGAAGAATCAATATGATTAAAATGGCCATACTGCCCAAAGCAATTTATAGATTCAATGTTATTCCTATCAAACTAGCAACATCATTTTTTATGGAATTAGAAAAAACAATTCTAAAATTCATGTGGACTCATAAAAGGGCCCAAATTATCAAAACAATCCTAAGCAAAAAGAACAAAGCTGGAGGCATCACATTACCTCACTTCAAACTATATTATAAGGCTACAGTAACCAAAACAGCATGGTACTGGTACAAAAACAGACATATAGATCAATGGAACAGAATAGAGAACCCAGAAATAAAGCTACATGCCTACAGCCATCTGATCTTTGACAAAGCTGACAAAATTAAGGAATGGAGAAAAGACTCCCTATTCAATAAATGGTGCTGGGACAGTTGGCTAACCACATGCAGAAAAATGAAACTGGACCCTTACCTTTCTCCATATACAAAAATTAACTCAAGATGGATTAAAGATTTAACTGTAAGACCTTAAACTATAAGAATTCTAGAAGAAAACCTAGGAAACACCATTCTGGACATTGGCCTTGGGGAAGAACTTATGACTAAGTCCTTGCAAGCAATTGCAACAAAAACAAAAATCGACAACTGGGACCTAATTAAACTAAAGAGTTTCTGCACAGCAAAAGATACTATCAACAAAGTAAACAGACAACTTACAGAATAAGAGAAAATATTTGCAAACTATGCATCTGACAAAGGACCAATATCCAGAATCTATAAGGAACTTAAACAATTCAACAAGCAAAACAAAAACAAACCCCGCCACCCCAACCCCGCCAACCATTAAAAACTGGGCAAAAGACACAAACAGATACTTTTCAAAAGAAGACACAGAAGTGGGCTGGGCACAGTGGCTCATGCCTATAATCCCAGAACTTTAGGAGGCTGAAGCATTTGAGACCAGGAGTTTGAGATCAGCCTGGGCAACATGGCAAAACCCCGTATCTACCAAAATAAACATACAAAACTTAACTGGGCATAGTGGCACCCACCTGTGGTCCTAGCTACTCAGGAGGCTGAGATGGGAGGATCGCTTGAGCTTGGGAGGCTGAGCCTACAGTGTGCCATGTTTGTGCCACTGAACATCAGCCTGGACAACAGAGCCAGACCTTATCTCAAAAAAAAAAAAAAAAAGACATACAAGTGGCCAATAAACATGAAAAAATAAAAACGCTCACCATCGCTAATAATCAGAGAAATGCAAATCCAAACCACAGTGAGATACCATCTCACACCTGTCAGAATGGCAATTATTAAAAAGTCAAAAAACAACAGATGCTGGCAAGGCTGCAAAGAAAAAGGAATGCTTATACATTGCTGATGGGAATGTAAATTAGTTCAGCCACTATGGAAAGCAATTTGGAGAATTCTCAAAGAACTTAAAACAAATACCATTTGACCTAGCAATCCCATTACTGGATATATACCCAAAAGAAAATAAGTCATCCTGCCAAAAAGACACACACACCGATATGTTCATTGCAGCACTATTCACAATAATAAAGATATGGAATCAACCTAGGTGTTTATCAACAGTGGACTGGGTAAAGAAAATGTAGTACATATATACCATGGAATACTATGCATCCATAAAAAAGAACAAAATCATGTATTTTGCAGCAACATAGGTGCAACTGTAGGGCATTATCTTAAGCAAATTAATTCAGGAACCAAATACTGTATATTCTCCCTTATAAGTGGGAGCTAAACATTAAGTACTCATGGACATAAAGATGGCAAAAATAGACACTGAGGACTACTAGAGGGGGAAGGGAGGGAGGAGAGCAAGAGTTGAAAAACTAACTATTGGGTACTATGCTCAGTACCTGGGCCATGGAATCAAGTGTATCTCAAAGCTCAGCATCATGCAATATACCCATGTAACAAAACCTGCCCATGTACCTTCTGAATCTAAAATAAAAGTTGAAATTTAAAAAAATACAGTATTTGCAGAATTTGAAACTCGCCTATACAGAGGGCTGACTCTTTGTATAAGCAGGTTCCACAGGGCTGACTGCAGGACTTAGTATGCACAGTTTTACCAATCCCATGTGTACAAAGGGATGATTGTAATCTCACGCTTTGCCTCTATTTCAGTGTTGACATTTGAACCATTGATTAGGAGTTGTACTCAGTGTCAAATGTGTTACACATCCAAGTGCCTTTCATAACCCAACAATTAACTGCATGACTTGAAGAAGCCACTGAGCATTAACTACAATGTTTCTGAGCACAGCTTCAAATTTTCATCCATAAAATGAGTAAAAACACCCATCTCACAGGTTGGGTGGGACAGTCTGGTGATCTCAATCAGGGGAGTGCTTAGCATCGTGGCTGGTGGAGAATGAGGACTAAATAAATAGAAGTGAAAGAAAAACTAAGCAAGAGTTTCTATTAGGGACAATGTCAGGCATGAGGATCAAGTTAAGAATTTCACATCTCAAAGGGAAGCTTTTTTGCTTAGTCAGGTCACCCAAGGACCTCCTGCCAATGCCCTATCCATATCACCCTATGACTCTGTTACTCCTTTTCTTGTGAGGTCTGATGTCTACTCTCTGCATTTGCAGACTCTTGGGTTTGGGAGGTACCTCCATGGTGATGGAGTTAAGCCCTCAAAGCTCTGCACTTGCTGTGTCCCCTAGGTGTCTGTTTAGAGAAGCACTTCCTCTTGGGGGAACCCGAAGGGCTTCCAAGGCTGCTGAGCCATTCTCCTCTGTTCATTTTCCATTACTGCAAAATTCATACACTCTCCCTGCTTATAAAAAGTAGTGGCATTTTTGCCAGTCCTCATCTTCTGCAGTATCCAACTCTATTGGTTCTTTTTTCTTTTCTTTCTTTCTTTTTTTTTTAAAAGAAGGATAGTCTCTGTTTCCTTCTTTCAGGAATACTCAGTGTTACTAATAGGACAAGAGTTCCTTAGCATTCCAGAGAGAGAAAAGGGCAGAGTCAGTTGCCTGTTTCTTTTCTTAGTTCCTTGAAAAATAGATGAGCCATCTTTCTCTTCTGTCACTTAGTGGGAAAGGACTCTCATAAATACATTTCTTTTTTCCTAGAGATAGTGAGAAGTGACAGGCAACTCACATCTTTATTTGCCTGAAAACATGCAAATGCAAACATGTGACCCACTAGCTGATAGGGGCTGCAGGATTTTCCTCTTTTCCTGAGCCTGGTATGAAGCCAAAACACCATTCCAGCCTGTCAAAATCAAAAGGCAAAATTCTTTGGCTGTAAGAGGCAGAGGGAGTCCAGCCACACTTGCTAGCTTAGCATAGATATGCAATACACAAAGGAAGACAGCAGAGAGATGAATCATACAAATACGTAGTAAATAAATATATTGTATTTTCATCTCAGTAGCTTTTGCTTTTTTTTTTTTTTTCTCTTCTATGCCAGGAGGTGGGGGTGGGGTGGGGTGTGTGAGGAAATAGTAGGTTTTGGCTGGATACAGCTTCAATAAGGTCTTGATAGTTCTGGCCTTGTTGCTCAGCTCTAGCTTTTTAAGAAAAAAACATGTAGATTCTTAGATTAGAAGGCTTTCTTTTATTATTATTATTTTTTGAGACAGAGTCTCACTCTGTCACCCAGGCTGGAGTGTGGTGGCGCAATCTCGGCTCACTGCAACCTCCACCTCCCAGGTTCAGACAATTCTCCTGCCTCAGCCTCTTGAGTAGCTGGGATTACAGGCCCACATCACCACACCTGGCTACTTTTTGTGTTTTTAGTAGAGACAGGGTTTCACCATGTTGGTCAGGCTGGTCTCGAACTCCTGACCTCGTGATCCACCTGCCTCTGCCTCCCAAAGTGCCGGGATTACAGGCATGGACCATGGTGCCCGGCCGATTAGAAGGCTTTCTAATTCAACCCCTCTCATCATACAGATGAGCAGTCTGAGATGCAGAGAGGGGACTGATAACAAAGTCATAGACCCAGGGAAGTGATTTTTCATAGGGGTTCTCTGGTTCAACAGCCCCATGCGATGCTGGAATAACCTAGACAGGCCAAGCTGACAAGAGGGCAGGAGAGTGAGTCTGGAACTGAGACGTGCCTCCCAGGTCACAGTGCTACATTGAAGAGAAACAGACTGTGCCTTCTTGAATTTCGGACTGCATTCCCAGTAGCTGAGGCCCTACCTGGCAGCAAAATATCTGGTCCTGGCTCTGCAAGCAGTTGTTGCCTCTGGCATGTTAAAGCCCTTGGCCAAAGGGCTGTTCCTGTCCCCTTGTTCTCAAGGATAGCTAACCAGCCTGCAGGTACATAGAGAAACCAGCCCTGGGCCCACCGGGCTGCAGGCACTCAGGAGCTGGATCTTTCACAATCTCCAGACCCAAAGGTGGCTTGGCGATGATTTGTTTATCAAACTGCAGTTTCCCAGCCCACTGCCTGCCCACACCCACCTACCCTCCTGCCTGCCCACAGGCCAGTCTCCCTGCTCTTCCCACCTCTGGGACAGGCAGGGCCTTCCACGGTTTTCCAGATGTGTGCAGGGAGTTCTCCTCAGAGCCCCCACAGTCAGACAATGGCCACACACTGCTTCCTAGGCCTTCCCAGGCAGTGTTAGAAGGAGACGAGCAGCCTTCCCAGCAGAGGCGACCGGCGCCGCTGATAAAATATTGGCAAAATTATCACGAAAAGCCAGAGTCATGAAGCTATCCCTCTGCCAAGGAGCACGGAAAGCACCAAAAAGGAGCCTGGGGGTCATGTGTCCAGAGATGCCAGGCTTCCTTCCTCTTTCCAGGCAGCCCGAGCGCAGGCTCCCTCACCTCCCGCCCCCACCCCTGTTCCCATGGCAAAAGAGAGGAGGATCCACTTACTGCTAGTGTTCATGGTGATGTCTTTGCACTGGGTCTTTCATTCAATACAGAGGCCCCGGCTGCTTTTTAAATCTTCCGTTCTTCGAACCTCACTCATCACCTGGGGGGTGAAAAGGCAGTCCAGTGCCAGCTCTGTATCCTCAGGTGCTCTCTCTCCCTCTGCTGTTCCCTCTCTGTCTGGGCTGTAGCCCCTGGCCTTGAAGGCGCGTGGACTAACAGGCGCAGGTGAGAGCAAGGAGGAGGAGGCGGCAGGACACCGGCGCCTCGGTCCTCCTGCTCCTCAGATTGGAATCCCGGGCAGAAGTGGGGTTGGCAGCGCCTGCTCGCACGCACCCCGGACTATTCCTGCCCAGCGGCTCCGGAGCCGAAAGGGGGTGTGGACCACAGGGAGGCAGGGCGGGGGCAGCGCGTCCCCGCCCGGCTTCAAGAAACAGCGACCCGCCCCGGAACCCACCTCTCGGCCAGTGTCGGGAGCCAGAGGCCCCTGCCCCGGCCCCTGCGACTGATTCATGAATCCTGGTCCTCGTCTGGGGTCTCGAATTCCAGGGCTAGCAATGCGAAATAGGGGAGCTCGACATCCATGATGCGGGCTCGCGGGTTGGCAGCGCAGGGGGCGCGGCCGCTCGCTGCTGCCACCTGCTGGACGCACCGGCGCGTGTCCGAGGCCCCGCCCCGCCGGGCTTCTGCCTGGGCCCTAGGGTGTGATGGGAGATGGACGAGACCCTGTGTCCTGGGACCAGCGAGGGAGTGCTTGAGCGCTTGTTTTCCCTCCCTCGATCCTGGAGTCTAAGGGCTCGACAATGATAGGAAAAGAAACATCATTAGGAGGGGCCGTGAAGGAAAACCTGGCTTTGTAGGAAGACAGTTTCCACCCGGCCCTGCTCTGGCAAGCTTGGTGCAGTCTAGGCTCAAGCCGGCCGCTACCGTCGCTGCCTCATCTTTCTCAACTGTGAATATGGCGTCTGGACGGACAAGTGGATAACACGTAAGGGCCTTCTTCAGCCTCCCAGCGTTTATGTCCCCTCTTCCCTCACAGATTCCCTTTATCCCCTATCACTGATTCATCATTAGAATTGTTTATTACTTCTCTTCCCCACGAGAATGTTAGCTCCATAAAAGAATGGGTCTGTCCGTAGGGTTCACCTACAGGCCCCCAATACCTAGCACAGGGCCCGGCATATAGTAGCTACCAATGAATATTTGTTGACAGAGCAACCCAGACATTTTCTGGGTTTAATATTACACAGCCCTAAGAGTAGACTGCCTAGGCGCCCCACCCTGGAACACTTCCCCGTCTGAGGAGAACAGCAGGTATGTGGCCTCACAGGTCCACCCTAGTTTTTGTATGGTCAACTAACTCTTCCCCCAAGTTTTTTTTTTTTTTTTTTTTGTAATTATATCTTATAGGTGTGTGTTGTAGAAGTTTATATTCCAAAGTTTTTTGGTCACAATTGATTCAGTGGGGTAGGGCTCTTTACATTCCTGTGACTACTTACTCTTGTCACTTTCTGAACCTAATTCATGATCATAGAAGCATGACTTTTGAGTGCTGAAAAACAAGACTGAGAGGGCACATGATCCTTGTCTATAGCATGACTCCAATTAGAGCATGTGCAGACTCAAAAGGCTGTGAACACTCACAGCCCCAGCTTAGACAAGGAAACAGGAGGTCAGAGAGGCTGGGCAACGTGCCCTAGACATACAGCATCTTGTGGCGGAATCGGACCAGATCTTCTCACTTCTAGCTTGATCCTGTGTGAGAGTGGCTCAGTGCACTAGAGTCTGGGATGTCAGTGTAAGATTAGATAGCTGCCCTATTAAAATTGGGGAAAGACAAATACAATGTTTTTATACAATGCTTTTAGATAAATACAGTGTTTCTACCTTACACAGGGAGGAAAAAAAGGATATGGCTCATGACCCCGAGAGGTGATCAGGATTAAAGAATCTTTGGATAAACCTAAGGATCAATGGATTTGCAACACATTTGATAGCTTGTTAAGAATTTTGTCCACATGTTCTCACTCATAAGTGGGAGTTGAACAATAAGAACACGTGGACACAGGGAGGGGAACATCACACACTGGGGCTTGTTGTGGGGTGGGGGACTGGGGGAGGGATAGCATTAGGAGAAATACCTAATGTAAATGATGAGTTGATGGGTGCAGCAAACCAACATGGCACATGTATACCTAGGTAACAAACCTGCATGTTGTGCACATGTACACTAGAACTTAAAATATAATAATAATTTTTTAAAAAAGAATTTTGTCCGATGGGGTGGCGGTAAAAATAGCCCTAATGTCCTCATGGTCATTCTCAAAATTTTGTATGGATAACAAAAGCCTGAGATACCTCCAAAAATGCAGATTCCCAGGCCCTGGGCTCCCTTGCTCAGCATTTGAAACAAGCATCCCAGATGATTCATAGGCAGCTCTTTGAAAAGGGTAGAGGCCTAAAATAGCTTTGAAAACATAAGTGATTAGTATATTTAAATTATTCCACTTTATGTGTCCTCTACATTTTCAGATGGGATTCCTTATTCAATTTCCAAGTTGCAGGTAACTTGCTAGGTTCTACGCTTGGAAAAACATTTTTCTGGGAGAAAGTTCAGATAAATTAGACATGTAAAATTAACTGTTCTATTCCTTGAACATATTTAGTTATCACCCAAAGCCTCAATGTTCAGAAAATTTCAAATTATAAGAAATAGTCAAATGAAAGCACGATATTCATTCATCAGTTCATTCACTCAGCAATTATTTATCGAGGGTATGCTTTGTGGTAGGCCCAGTGCTGGCTTCTGGGGATACCGTGGAGAACAGGACAGACAAGAGCTCTACCCAATAATGGATGATTGCAGAAAAAATAAAAAATAAAGAAATAAAAAGAACTCCAACCTCATAAGCATAAATCCAATCCTGGGACAGCGGGGAGACAATTAACTAAGCAAAATATATATTAGCTAAACCCAATGGTGGCCTGGGGAAGAGCCCAGGTGCCGTTTCCAGCCTTCCTGACTTTTAATCTCAGCTTCGTCACTTTCTAGCTGTCTCACTTTGGGGAAGATACTTAGCCTCTATAAGCCTCAAAGTTTTCATCTGTACAAGGATACAACCACAGTGCCTATCTTTTGGATTGTCCTATGTGTTAAAGGACTTAGTGTAATGCATGACAAATGAAGGCTGGAGGAATACTAATTATTAGTATCACCCCTCACTTATACCTGCCCTCAGTGACAATGCTGTCATTTTCTACTTATGGAAATCTGTTGGGCTTTTCCACAGAGTGGTGGCCATGAAAATATGCCTGAAAAATTTCAGTGATTAATTAATTGATGAATTAATGAATTAGTTATTCATCAATTAATGAGATAAATTGCTGAATTCTTCTTGTCTGGGGTTCTTTTTGATAATATATCCAACTAGATGCTGATGACTTCACCTCTTAGGAGAGATCACTGGGTCTTGGGCCGCTTTTTATGGCCCAAATAACATCCGCTGGGGGAACAATCTTATTTTCTCTGCATAGTTTATAAGGATAGGAAAAAAGGGGCTAAAATAAGCTATACAAGCTATGCCCTTGAGGATGTCCACAACAATCAGAGGCAGCGGGAAAGACGCAGGAGGAAGCTGGGGGTGGGATTCCCTGTGGACGTGGCTGTGAAAGTCATCAGGGGATCGGTGTTGTTGACTCTGTCCTTGCAGGAGAATGGAGCTGAGAACCACAGAGCAGAGGATCCCTTTGTCTGGAAGTTTGTTTTGAACACTAAGACTCCAGAATGGAGATAAACAAATCTCACTGGGAAACTGGCAAAGGCTCTGGGTGTTGAAAAGCCATGTGGCAAAATCATTGGGAGACAAACCTTCCAACTTCTCTGAGGGGAAAAAGGAAAAGTTTTGGGGCCAGCTTCACCCATGGCCATGGCCTCGCGCCTCAGGGGCTGTTGCTGGGCTGCCGTTACTGGGCTCTTCTTCACCACAAAGAGCTCGCATCTTTCCTGACTCCCTGTCCCTAACTGGGGTCATCTCAAGCTCTCCTGCTCACTTTGTGCTCCCTGCCTCCCATTGCTGTTATTGACTAAGGCAACTCTTGGCGCCTGACTTTTCTCTCTGGTTGCCTTTCTCTCATTCCCGTCCCATTGCATCTCTGCCTCCTCCTCATCCTGCTCCTGTTCATTTACAAATAAATGCTCACTCACCCTCATCTTGAATACAAAGTCCTTTTAGTCTATAAGGTATGGGAATGGTGGGGAGGGTGCTTGTAGTCTCATAGTTTCTACTTGCCATCCCTAGACTATCTGAATATCTCACCAAAGGTGACTACTTCTTTGCTTAGTTTTGAAAAATAATATGTTACAATTAACAACATGAGAAAGATCTATGTATAATTGTGGGGGAGGGTTTTCATAGTATGTGATTAAATAAAAAGAAAATTACAGAAAATATATACGGTATATTCTTTAGGGTATTGTATATATGATGGCAAATGCTGTTGAAGGATTAGACTGGATGATTCCTGCAGTTCCTTTCGCTCTAGTGTTCTTGGTTCTAAGCATACAGCAGTTGAACCAAGTTTGAAGTTTGGCAGATCTGACCACATTCTCATTGGTGTGGGGACCTTTGTTCCCCAAGGGATACCACTGGTTTGTGCTGAGCCCCAGGCCCTGAACACAGAACAGACTTCCCACAGGGAGTAGTGCTTTGTATGCAGCTCTCTGAGCTTCTGTCCCCCTTTCCTTTCTTGGAGATCTCTGAAACCTAGGTGGAATTGATAGGACTCAGACCTGTTTTTCTGGTTGAAATAGCTTTGTGACTGGGCCATGCTTTTCTTCTTGTTCCTCACATTGTCTTGTGGGGAAATGTTAAGAAAAACAAAACCAAAATCAAAGTGGCTCCCAACATCTTTGGGAAGTTTCTGGCGGGAACAAAGGAACTGGCTTTGAGATCAGAGTGCCAGGGGCTGCAGCATGGGCTCCAGGCAGATGGCCCCACCATAGGATTCTTCTGAGGCCTCACTCACATGTGGCCACAGCCCAAACCTCCTTCCTGATGGTCATTCTTCCAGCAGAAGGAAGGAGCTGGGGTGGAGCCAGCTCTGGATAGGAATTTGGGAGATCTGAAAACTGGACTCAGTGCTGCCATTCCCTTGGCTGACCTTCTCTGGGCTGTTTTTTATGTTATTGGTAGAACCATCTAAAAAAGATGTCAGGGAACATTTTATCCTACTGTTCCATTTTACAGATTATGCATAGAGGGGCTTCACTCTGCTCCTGGGAGCTCCCTTGACCATTGAAAGCTTGTCCATTGCCAGGTTTTGTGGGTTACTCATTATTGACCCACATTTTCTTTTCAGCTTCAGTTCTCCTGCTTGTAGTGCCCACCTCCTCTGTTTCCCTTGAATAAAGCTGGTTATTTCCTCAAGGTTCCTTCAAGTTCCATCTTCTTGACTCTGTCCTCAGAGCTCCTCCAGCACTGACTACCCAGGTCAAGCATTGAGAAGGCTCACTCTATCCCATGCCCCCACCATATCCCCCTTTGGCTTTCTGAGCAGAGGAAATTCGCTGACCTTCCCGTGAATTTGTTCATCTTGGGAACCTTGTACTCACTGCTTCCCATACCTGATTTGCTCTTCTGATTCTTTACACAGCTGGAACCTTGTTATCCTCTAGATATTACCTTAGTTGCCTCTGCTCTAGAAAAACCTTCCCTTCCATGACCAGTCTAGCTAAATCATCCCTAACAGCATCTTTCATTAACCCATGGAGTAAAAGCCTTTCAGACAACATGGACTTATTTATTTCAGTTTGGAGTTCAGATAATTAACTCTCATGCCCCCTTCCCCAATGTTTGGTCCTCTTCCCTCTTTATTTCCTTGGCTCTTTGAGACCTAAATTCTATCTCTGAATATGGCCTTCCAGTAAATCCTTTAGAATCTGCTGAGGATGCATGCCTCTTCTAGTTATTAATAATTACAAATGGGTTCACAGCCACACAACAGCGAAGTCCATTGTTGCCCTGTGCAAGATAAAAGAACTGGGAATCAGAACATCTGGGCTCCAGGTTTGCTCTCACTTCCTAGCTAGGTGACCCTGGGCAATCAATTCATTCTTCTGTTTCAGTCTACTAAGCTGTAATGAATAATAATATTCACTGCACATTGTTATATGTTATAATTATCCCTTCTTGGAATGTATCTGAGGATTGTTCAAGGAATGTCATGAGAAACTGTGTGCTTTGTAAACTAAAGTCTGTGCAGAGTAGGTTGTGGTTACATCTCATTATAAATTATGGGTTCAGGTTCAGTTCAGGCATTTATACAGAATTTATACAAGGTGACATCATATCCCCTAATATCCAGGAAGGGCATGGAAAAGGAAAGGCAGTAGTCAGTGGCTATGTGTGAGCTAGTCATTTCCCCATTGACCCCTGTACAGTACGTTCTACTGCCTGGAGTGGAACACTGTGATCTTGATGTGTTGCAACCCACAGCAATGCCCTCCTACAAGTGCCCTATAACCTTGGAATGGGAATCAAACCTTGACTTGGGAGAGACCCCCACAGGTTTGATACCCCAAATCATAGAGTTGTAGGAGGCAAGAACTGTAAGAGTTCTTAGAATTCACCAAAACTAAGTTTCTCCTTGTACAGAGTCCCAAAGAAGTTGGGAATTGGGTAAAATCATGCAGTGAGTCCACAATGGCAGTAATAATAAAGACAAGTTTCCCGGCTCTCGACAGCCACTCAGTGTTGAGAAATTCCCATGATCGATTTAGTTTCCGTTTGTGAATTACATCTAAGAGGAAACTCTTCCATCTGCTGTAGAGACACACTCACAAAAATATACCAAAAGGAAATTTTATTTCAACTTTTTTTTTGAGATACAAAAAGATTGGGAACAGTCTAAACTACATTTCACAGGGAGATAAGCTGTGGCATATCATACTGAGGAATATTACACAGCAATTTGAAAAATGGGGTGCATATTTATGTAGTAACATGGACTATTCAAGACTTATTGTCTGGTGAGGGATGCCTTTTATGGAATAAGAAATGGTTGGTGACAGAGCGAGACTCCGTCTCACACACACACACACACAAAATCATCTGGAAGGCTATTCACTGAACTACTAATAGTGGGATAGAAATTGGGGGGTGATGACAAGATGACAGGATTGGAGAGGAGTCTATGGGGACATTAGCTGTAGGGACCATGTTTTATTTTATGTATTTATTTTTTAACCAGGAAAATGTATTCATGAGTTCTTATATAATTAAAAATTAATAATAATGATTTTAAACTTAGCCTTAGACCCTACTGAGCCCTTCTTCTGGGCTTGTAGGGCTGATTCATGACTGACTAAGCTTGTATGAGTCATGGTGGCTAAAGGGAAGGGAGAGGGCCACTCTCCATCTCAATACCGTCTGGTCTCTCTGCTCCTGGGGGCTCCTTTGGCCTTCGAGAGCTTGTCCCTTGCCAGGTTTTGAGTGTGAGGACAACATGTCCAGGGGCTGGTGTGGCACCTCCCATAACTGACCTGGTGACTCAGCATAAGGTCTGCAGGACGGAAGAGGCTGCACACCATGGCTGGCACAGAACCATAAAACTTGTGAGCCTGGAGGCTCCAGTTCTGATCTCAGTCCTGTTTCTACCTTCCAGGGGCTCCAGGGCAAGTCCCTGCCACCTCAGCATCCTGCCTCTGCCCACTGATCTGACCTCCCCTTCTAGCATCACCCCCTCGCCCACTCTATTCCAGACACGGGCTTCTTTTCTGTACGCACCACATCCCACGCTTGCCTAGGGTGTTCACGGGTGCTGTTCCTTCTGACCTGAAACCCCTTCCTTCTGAATTCCATGTGACTGGCTCCTTCTCATTGTTCAGGTCCCAGCTCTAGTGAATGTTGCCTCTTGGAGAGGCTTTCCCAGTTGTCCTTTCTCCCTCAGTACCTCTCTGTCACAATGCTCTATTTTATTTCCCTCAGAGCACAGAACGCTATCTGAAGTTGTGCTTTACACTTTATTTGTGCACTTGTTAATTGACATCGCCTACTGGAATGAAAGTGAAAAAGGAGCAGGCACCTGTTCTGTTCTCTATCCAGAGCTTGCTGTGTGCTCAAGTACCAAGAATGGCATCTGGCACATAATAAGTGCTCAGTAACTATTACTTGAGTAAATGAATGAAATTCACAAGCCCAGAGAGGTGTGTCCCTGGAGAAGAACAACTCCAAGTTTCCTTCTAGCCCTACAGTCCAAGAGTCAGGAGGGATTAGACAAAAAGACAAGCCCCATGGCTCTTCTTCCTAAGCCAGCCACTACAAGGCTGATGGTGTGCAACTTGTTACTTAATCCCCAGGTGCTTCAATTTGCTTATCTGGACGATGAAGGGATTGGACTAGATGCTTCTTTTCCACTCTAAGCTTTTATTTTGCGATAAAATATAAATGGCTTGGGCCCACCTGCTTAAATCAAGATATATGTGTGAACTTACTTTCTTGAATACTCTCCTAATATCTGTTTTGAAAATTTCCCCCGATTTTCCTCTTTCTCATAAAAAATGGAACATGAAGTGTGTGGCAGTATGGTCTCTGGTGCACTGTAATGTGGAGCCCTTTATGCAAAATTCATTATTGAATCAAAGGCTGCAGTTTCCTTTCCTCCCTTCTTTCTTTGCTTTCCAAACAATTGTTAGCTTTGACACCTTTATTAGTGTCCTTTGGCCTTGTAGCAGAATGAACATGCTAGGCATCTCATCATTGGGACTGTATTCCAAATATGACAAAGCAGGCATGCAGAAGAGCATGGAATATTTATTCCCAAGCCCCTTGTGAGGAGGGTGAGCTCCTGACTTTCCATACAGCATAAAGGAGCTGGATCAGCTTGGTCTCTGGGGCCAGGTTCTGGTTTCAGCACTGTGTCTCTACCTCTGTTTTGAGAGGTAACTAATCAGGTGACCTTGATTTGGGGGCTGGAGGCCAAAAGCATAATAAAGACTTCTTTTACTGAGTGTGTGCTGTGTGCCAGGCACTGTGCAAAGGGCTTTGCTTACATTATCTTATTTAATTTTAATTCTTCCAAGAGCCCCATGAGATAAGAATTGTTACAACCCCCATTTTTTAAGTGAAGAAACTGAGGTGTAGAGAGGGTAAGTCAAATGTCTCAGCTCATGTAGTAGTGGGGCTAAGATTTGAAACCAGGTTATACTAGAGCTCGCAATCTTTCCCACCGCTATATACTGCTATGTGTACAGTACAAGATCCTATATATATCCTGGAGCACAAGTCCTGCTCTGTCAGGATAAGGCACAGCTAGTAACAGTAATCCCTAAAATTCAAGTCTCTAATCAAGGTTTAAAAAGTAGTACTCATCATCAGATTGAAAACCTTATGTTGTAAGTCAGGCACCATTCATTTCATTGATATATACACAAGTGCTTATTAGGTGCCAGGAGAATGTATATACTTTGCTGCCCCAGAGATGGTCCCTGCTCTTGTCAGGCTTGTAGTCATTTGATGCTTGAGGAAATCAAATCTGAGAGACCTAGAGAAACATGTCCAATTCCATCCAGCTTGTCAGTGGGAGAACTGGCACTCAAACCCAGTCACTGGACCCCTTGACCACTAAATTTTCCTGCCCAATGGAAAGCAAGGCCTCAGTGGCTTCTGTTTTGAATGGCTGTCTATAATATTTGTGGATGTATCTTTAAAAAGCATTCAGTAAGTTGCCAAAGATATTGATGATTATGAGTTGACTAGAAGACAGTAGGATTGCTCAGCAATGGCATCATTGACCTTGTGTGCAGTATACATCATTGTTGTGGGTTTTGTCCTGTGCATTGTGGGATGTTTAGCAGCATCTCTGGCCTCTACCCACTAGAAGCTAGTAGTCAGTTGTGACAACCAGAATTGTCTCCAGATATTGCCACATGTCCCTAGGCAGGCAAAAATCTTCCCTGGTTGAAAACTGCTGGAAGACAGTGAAGAAAATTAAAACAAAACAAAACACAAAAACTCCTCCTCGGCCAGGCGCAGTGGCTCACGCCTGTAATCCCAGCACTTTGGGAGGCCAAGGTGGGCAGATCATGAGGTCAGGAGATCAAAACCATCCTGGCTAACATGGTGAAACCCTGTCTCTACTAAAAGTACAAAAAATTAGCCGGGCGTGATGGTGGGCGCTTATAGTCCCAGCTACTTGGGAGGCTGAGACAAGAGAATGGCGTGAACCCGGGAGGTGGAGCTTGCAGTGAGCCGAGATCGTGCCACTGTACTTCAGCCTGGGCAACAGTGCAAGACTCTGTCTCAAAAAAAAAAAAAAAACCCTCCTCATGGTCTAAGGCAATGATAGTGTTGCATATGTGAGACACACATCATATGTGATGTGTGATATATGATGAGTGGGAACTCAAAATCTCATTTAGTTAAGACAGTTCTTGGAATGACTTAGAAATCTGGAGCTATGGAGTGATCACTCTTTCTTCAGGTATGAGATTAAACAACAGGTACGATTTAGGGGCCATGGATGAACAGTATGTGTCTTTAAACTCTAGAATTACCCTCCATGGGGAGAGATACTCACTTAATAAAAGGCAAGAAATGGAAGGGTCATCACTCCACTGTTCTCATCTCATGCCTGCATCCAGGGAGAGAAATAGCAGAGACTAGATGGTGACATAGGCTCTGGACTTAGAACTCAAAGTATGGCCCATGGACCAGCTGCCATTATGTCACATAGGAGCTTGCTAAAAAATGCAAAAACTCAAGCCCTGCCCCAGTTCTGCAGAATCAGAATCTGCATTTTAATAAGATTCTCAGGCGGCTTGTTTGTACTTTGAGGTTTGAAATGTAGTAGCCTACGGTATTAACATGCACTTTAAGAATTGAGAACTAGCCTGTGGTATTTAAATGGTTCTCTCACTTTTGCTGATTGTGCATGTAAGTGTGAGGATGACAAGTTTGCTTCACTTGTTTGTATAACCTCTATAACAATGTGGTTCTGTGTAGGTTGGAAGCATCCTGGACTTTATTATTAGGCAGGGTTGCTGAAGGTGGAAGTGAGGTATGGGAGTAAAGGTTGTGCTGTGGTGTGTGTGTGTGTGTGTGTGTGTGTTCTCTCGTAAGTTTTAAAATATGAAGCTACTGTGTGTAATTCTTCCTCTGTTCATTCCTCTCCTGGAATGTGTGAGAAACCCTATCACTGCCAATTATTATAAATAAGGATTTAGAGATGTCACTTGACTTCTTTCAGACAACACATTCCTCCGGTACACGAAGGTGGACCAACACCTACTTTGCAGACATGGTGTAAGGATGCAATGAATCCATGACTTTGGACAGGGACTTTCTGTACAATTACAGGTTATTTGTTATCATCATAGATGTGAGGAATCAAAAAGGTTACTGCAGATTATGTTCTCTGTAGTCCAAATGCCCTGCAGATGCTACCCCCTGCTGGCTTGGCAGTGAAAGTTTAAAGAAGGTTCAGAGGATTAGGAAAGGAAACTCCATCATTGAGGATCCCTAAATTCTATGCCTTATCCCTCATCCTTGTGAAAGGAAGCTTTGAGGTAGTGTTTGCCAATATTTTGGCTAATCAGAATCACCTAGGAAGTATGAATAAAATTTCCAGTGATCCTACCTTCAGGGATTCTGATTCACTGGTTGAGCAAGGTCTGAGAATCTATGTTGTGTTAATGTCTCCAAGTGATTTACAAAAGCACTCGGTTTCACTGGCCCATGTGTGTTTTCAAAGTGTGGTCCTATGATCATTTCCTGACTTGCTGGCTGATGTAGATGTGACCTAAAATAGGATAGGGAGTGAAACAAGTAAGGGACCAGTAACTTCCAGTAGTGTATTAAATACCACATACTTGGACTCCTGGATGCAGATCTGGGCATACCACTTGGCTAAGTGGGACTTAGCCAAGGTCTTCAGAGGAGCAAGACCAAAGTAGTACAGGGACTCAAAGCTACATCATGTAAGAAATTGGGAAGCGATTGAACGGGGAAATGTTTTATTTGCTCAAGGCTTTGAAATTTATCAATAAAAACACACAGGAAAAAGAAGGCGAGAGACACTATTTTTTAATTATTAAAATAGATTATTAGGCTGGGCGTGGTGGCTCATGCCTGTAATCCCAGCACTTTGGGAGGTTGAGGCTGGTGGATCATCTGAGGTCAGGAGTTCTAGACCAGCCTGACCAATGTGGTGAAACCCCCTGTCTACTAAAAATACAAAAATTAGCCGGGTGTGGTGGCATGCACCTGTAGTCCCAGCTATTCGGGAGGCTGAGACAGGAGAATTGCTTCCTTGAACCTGGTAGGTGGAGGTTGGAGTGAGCCGAGATCATGTCACTGCACTCCAGCCTGGGTGACAGAGTGAGACTCCATCTCAAAAAAAAAAAAAAAAAAAAGAAAAAATAGATTATTAGACAATGAAGCCAAATATCATAAAGCTAAAATTAACTGAGTATGTAACTTCATTTTTTGTTCCTAAGTAAATAGCTTGTAAAATGTAAGTCTATGAAAATGCCAGCCAGTTGAGGAGCAAGAGGCAGAAAATGCAGCCAGGTTGCTCTTGGTCTGAGGCAACTGAAAGGAATCCTTCTGATTATCTCTGAGGACAGGCAGATCTGGTTTTACTTGGAGGTATTTCTGTGTACACGTCTTGGCTGGAACTGAGATTTTATCTCTGTTGTGGGTGGTAGGCACATTCTGCTATCCTGGGCACCTCTTTCTCTTCCTCACCTTGCAATGTCCAGATGCACGGATGGCACCTGAAACCAGCAGAATGGGATGCAGTCATGCTCACACACCAATATTAATAACAAACCCCAAACACTTGTAAATGCCTCTTTTAATTCTCACAGCTATTCTGTGAGGTAGGCCTTTTAATTCCACATTTAATAGTGATATTTTTCTACATAGAAGTAAATATGCCTAAGGTAATATATCTTGAAACTTACAGAACCAGAATTTGAATGGAGAGCTCTGACTCCAAATCTAATAATCTCGTTTATTATTAAGAGGAAAGAGCACACTGAATTAGGGGCAATACTTTTGCTATCCTATCAGCCAATAGTTTATTTTGTCAATTTTCCTGTGCAAACCAGAAGACAAGTCCAAGGACAGGGTGGGGGTCAGGTTGGAAGGTACGTGCCTCTCTCTGTGATCTGCCCTTGGGTAGTCTGTGTGGGCAGCAGAGTGCACCTTCAAGAAGTAAGAATCGGGAGGGGGCTCTGTAAACGGTTGACTCTCTACAGAGAACATGGGCTGGAAAGAGACATGTGATCAGGGAAAAGATAGTGCAGGGACCATGTCTGCAGGTAATGACATTCATGGAGGATGATGCAGACAGCACTCTGCAGGGGCTATAACCTGCCAGCAGCACTCTATAGGGGTCACTAGGAGGCAATGGGAGATGTGGAATCTTCAGTTATTGGAATATATTTGTTGCAGAAAATATAATATTACTTGACTTCCTTCCCTTACTTTCCAAGACACTGTGGACATTATACTTGGGGTGGGGAACTGATGATACAGCAGCCTAGAAGGCGAGGCCCCAGCCTCCCTTCCATGAGCACCTCCGATACTTTGCACTTAGCCATGCATTTCTCCTTCCCCTTTTCTGCTTCCATCTTATTCTTTTGTTTATTCACATATTTACACATTTGTAATGACACATTCAGGAATAAATTATTGTTGTGAAAACCTTGGATAACACAGAGTACTTTAAAAAAAAGAGTGTCTCTTTTCCCCTTACCGCATCTCACCGTCCTCCCTCATCCAGCCAGTAGAGGGCAGGGATGTTGTTTGCTCTGCGCCCTGCTGGGTTTCCCTCAGGCTTCCATTTTGTTGGGGGAATAAATGCATTGAAATCGCCAGGCTGAGGTGATTCTTTTTCTATACACACACAGACACACACATGTAGCTGGGATATTTTATTTCCATAAAAGGGTCATAATGTATGCATTGCATTGCCAGTTTCTTTTGCTTCTCTCTCCTCCTTCGCCTTCTTCTTCTTTGTGTCATATGTCTTAAGGCTGTTTCCTTGACTCTATGAAGACCCACTTCGTTCATTTTAACTGCTGGATAATCACTCCTGTATTGATGGGCATTTGAATTCCTTCCACTTCTATTTCTTGTGATGCTGCTTTAGGCTTCCTTGCACAGGCCTCTTGCTACACAGGTGTGAGTGTTTCTCCAGGAAAGACACCTGAGCAGGACTCACTGGATGGTGAGGGCTCCTCCTTCCTATCTCATTTACTGGGTCAGATGCCTAAAATCTAAATTTTCCTGAAAGATAAGCTGAATTGAGGAGAAATTCCTTTCCCTGGGAGTGGTAGGCAGTGTCAGTACTGGGCTTGTATCATGAACTTGGCAAACACACACACACACACACACACACACACACGATCCTATCCCAGTATGCTTGCTAGGAAACCTAGTTTTCAAACATTAGCATGTTTTATGGAAGCAACTGGATCATGAAAGTCCTGAGATTTGGGAAGTTCTGTTGTAGGATTTGTCACAGACATTCCAAGAAAATGTAGAACAAGTAACAAAGCCTCCATGGTCTTTGGTTTCCTCATCTTTAAAATGGGTTTGGAGCAGACGAGGAGTAGAGGAGTAGACACATTACTGTTCAAAGACACTTTCAATGCTACCCTTCCAGGGTAAGGCTTCGGTTGCCTGCCCTTGACCTTAGGTTTGCTGTGGAAGCCAAGAAAAGGGGAGCTGGTGCTTTGGAAAGAGCAGTCGCCTTTTCTGGGTGAGTCAGACCCAGCAGCTTGGTAACCTCTGCCCGAGTCAGCAGTCCCTCCTCTTCTTCTGGAGCTGCTGTTGCCGATTCCTCGGCTGACTCTTGGAGAGGGCACGTTTCACATCCTACCCAGAAGAAAGTCTGGAGAACATCTCCCCTATGGCTTCCTAATCTGCATTTCTGACGGCCGCCAGGCTACTCTCCCACAGATGCCTGGTTTGGTGTTTCTGACAAAGCAACAGAGCAGAGTGGTAAGGACAAAGGCCCTGAGGTCACACTGCCTGGGTTCCAATCCTGCCACTGACAGAGCCCGAGCAAACCACTCAGACTCTTAGTTTCCTTATCTTTAAACTGGGGATCATGTTAGTATAGCTCTTATGGGGCATCGTAAGGATTAAATAAGTTTTTATTCATGGAGTGCATAATTCATGTCCAATAAATGCTTTTATTATTAATGTTCAGAAAGGAGCGTAGCCCCTAGACCAAGTAGGTGGTCAATAAATGCATGTGGAATAAATGACAAATGCATGAATGAACTGGAAGACAGGACCATGTTCTAGTTCTATTTCCATCTCTGACTTCCGACACCAAGCTTACAGCTCCTCCCAACTCTATTGACCTCCCTGAAACATTCCTCCAATTTACTATTCTAGCACTTCTACTAGTGGTTTCTCTTCCATTTGGAATATTCTCCTCAGTTGTTTCTGCTGTCAAAAACTCCACCCTTTAAAATGCAAATTACATGTCACCTCCTCCATGAAGCTTTCTTTGTTTTTCCCATTTGGAAGTGACATATTCCTTTTCATATTTCCAATAAATTTCTCTGTTAATGATACCCACATTTATATTTTAAGTCCCTATCATTCTTATGAATTCCAAGTTAGTGTATCTGTCTATTTGGTATCTTCAGTATGAAGTACTGAATAGACCCAAACTTAATATGTCCACACCCCAACAACCCACTCCACTAAGTCATCTCCATCTGCAGGCTTTCCCATCTCAGTTAAAGACAACTCCATCTTTCCAGGTATTCAGGCCAAAACATTTGGAATTTGCCTTGATGTTTCTGTATCTCTCACAACCTTCTATCTAATCCATTCAGAAATCCTGCTGATCTACCTGGATATAGCCAGAATCAGAATACTTCTCATGACCTCCACTGCTACCATTGTGGGCCAAGTCAGGGCCAATAGACTCCACTCCTGCTTTTCCCTCACCCACAGTCACTTTCCCTGGAGTGGCCAGAGTGTTCTTTGTAAAATATAAGTCGAGTCCTATCAATCTCTGCTCAAGATCCTGCTGTGGAGCACATTTCACTTAGAGTAAAAGCTGGGCTCTGAACGCAGCCAAACAGGTTTTACAAACCACATACCTCTCTCTCTGACTCATTTCTCACTACTCTTCCTGTCCTGGACATTCTCCATTTGTCCCTCCAGATCCATGTTCCAGCTTTCCTCACAGTGCTCACATTCCTAGGAGACTGGCCACAGAAATCTTCAAACATTCTCTGCTGCCTTTTGCTTGCAGTTAGATCACCCGATGGCAGGCACTGGTATGTGAGAGGGAGATGGTTGCTGAGAAAGGTCGGGATATTTGCTTCTCTGGTCTTTTCCCTGGCAAGCCGTGGCTGTGTTCCTTTACCAGTAGAGATGCATCCCTGTCTGCAGCCCTCTCTGTCAGCCAGCTCTCTCCAGGTCCCAGTAATCTTGCTCTCTGCTGGCCCCTTCTGGCCTACTTGTGCTAAAGGCATTTAGCTATTGCCAACTCGCAGGTGCCTGACCTTGCTGATTTACCTTAACTTTGCCCAGAGCTTTGCAAATACTCTCTCTCTCTCTCTCTCTCACACACTCTTTGATTACTCCTTGGTTTTTTTTTTTTTTTTTTTTTTTTGAGATGGAGTCTCACTCTCTTGCCCAGGTTCGAGTGCAGTGGCACGATCTCTGATCACTGCAACCTCTGCCCCCTAAGTTCAAGTGATTCTCCTGCCTCAGCCTCCCAAGTAGCTGGTATTACAGGTGTGCACCACCATGCCCGGCTAATTTTTGTATTTGTAGTAGAGACAGGGTTTCACCATGTTGGCCAGGCTGGTCTTGAACTCCTGACCTTAAGTGATCCGCCCTCCTCGGCCTTCCAAAGTGCTGGGATTACAGGCGTGATGATTACTCTTTTTTAAAAGGTACCCTCTGTTTCCTGTATAACTCAGATCAATCCACTCACCCCGGCTCACTCTGTTCAATCAGCACTCTCTACCCTGGCCTTCCTCCAGCATGCTGGGCATACTCCCGCCTCTGTGTCTTTGCACTGCTCTCCTATATCCCTAGTATGCTTTTCTCCTGATATACGTGGAGGTCTTTTTCTCTCATGTTCTTGAGCCTTTGCCCAGTTGTCCCTTCTCAGTGATCACGTATCTCTCTGAACTAATAAAAATGTAGCTCTTTAAGGAATCTCCACTCTGTTTTCCATAGTGGTTTTACTAGCTTACATTCCCACCAGCAGTGTAGAAGTGTTCCCTTTTCATCGCATCCATGCCAACATGTATTATTTTTTGATTTTTTGATTATGGTCATTCTTGCTGATTAAGGTGGTATCACATTATGGTTTCGATTTGCATTTCCCTGATCATTTGTGATGTTGAGCACTTTTTCATATGTTTGTTGGCCATTTGTATATCTTCTTTTGAGAATTGTCTATTCGTATTCTTAACCCACTTTTTGTTGGGATTGTTTGTTTTTCTTGCTAATTTGAGTTCTTTGTAGATTCTAGATGTTAGTCCTTTGTCGGATATATACACTGTAAGGACATAGATTTGGTCTTTTCACATAGTCCTATATTTTTTGGAGGCTTTGTTTGTTTCTTTTTACTCTTTTTTTTCTGTAAACTTCTCATCTCACTTTATTTCATTAATTTGATCTTCATTCACTAATACCCTTTCTTCCACTTGATCGAATCAGCTACTGAAGCTTGTGCATGCATCACTTGGTTCTCATGCCCTGGTTTTTGGCTCCATCATGTCATTTAAGGTCTACTCTACACTGCTTATTCTAGTTAGCCATTAGTCTAATCTTTTTTCAAGGTTTTTAGCTTCCTTGCGATGGGTTCAAACATCCTCCTTTAGATCAGAAAAGTTTGTTATTACTGGCCTTCTGAAGCCTACTTCTGTCAGTTTGTCAAAGTCATTCTCCGTCCAGCTTTGTTCCGTTGCTGGTGAGGAGCTGTGATCCTTTGGAGGAGAAGAAGCGCTCTGGCTTTTAGAATTTTCAGCTTTTCTGCTCTGGTTTCTCCCCATCTTTATGATTTTATCTACCTTTGGTCCTTGATATTGGTGACCTACAGATGGGGTTTTGGTGTGGATGTCCTTTTTTGTTGATGTTGATGCTATTCCTTTCTGTTTGGTAGTTTTCCTTTTAACAGTCAGGTCCCTCAGCTACAGGTCTGTTGGAGTTTGCCAGACTTCCACTCCAGACCCTGTTTTCCTGGGTATCACCAGTGGAGGCTGCAGAAAAGCAAATATTGCAGAACAGAAAATATTGCAGAACAGCAAATATTGCTGCCTGATCCTTCCTCTGGAAGCTTCATTCCAGAGGGGCACTTGCCTGTGCGAGGTGTCAGTCGGCCCCTACTGGGAGGTGTCTCCCATTTAGACTACATGGGGGTCAGGGACCCACTTGAGGAGGCAGCCTGTCTTTTCTCAGAGCTCAAACACCATGCTGGGAGAAGTTTCTGCTGCCTTTTGTTCAGCTGTGCCCTGCCCCCAGAGGTGGAGTCAACAGAGGCAGCAGGCCTTGCTGAGGTGCGGTGGGCTCTGACCAGTTCGAGCTTCCCAGACTGCCTTGTTTACCTACTCAAGCCTCAGCAATGGCGGACACCCCTCCCCCTGCCAGGCTGCTGCCTCGCAGGTGGATCTCAGACTGCTGTGCTAGCAGTGAGCAGGGCTCTGTGGGCGTGGGATCCACCGAGTCAGGTGCAGGATATAATCTCCTGGTGTGCCATTTGCTGAGACCGTTGGGAAAGTGCAGTATTTAGGCGGGAATGTCCTGTTTTTCCAGGTACAGTCTGTCACGGCTTCCCTTGGCTAGGAAAGGGAAATCTCCTGACCCCTTGCACTTCCTGGGTGAGGCGATGTCCCGCCCTGCTTCGGCTGCACCCACTGTCCAACCAGTCACAGTGAGATGAACCAGGTACCTCAGTTGAACATGCAGAAATCACCCGTCTTCTGCGTCAATCATGCTAGGAGCTGCAGACCGGAGCTGTTCCTATTCGGCCATCTTGGAATGGACCACTGTTTTTTTGTTTGTTTGTTTGTTTTTTAATCTATCTCTTTAGTAAAATTTTCCTTCACATCCTGTATTGCTTTCAGATTTCTTTGTGTTGGTTTTCAACTTTTTCTTGGATCTCACTGAGCTGCTTTAAAATCAATATTTTTGAATTCCTTATCTGGTATTTCAGAGACTTTTTTGTTGTTGTTAGGATCTATTGTCGGATGGTTAGTGTGACCCTTTGCGGGTATTGTAGCACTGTACAATTTCATATGTCCAGAATTGTTTCTCTGGTTCCTTCTCATCTGGGTAAACGATCTCTTCTTATTTTTGAACTTACTTTTGTTTAGAGGAGATTGTTTTCCTCTTGAGGATGTGACTATAATACTTGTTGTTTATGATCATTTGGCTTTGGTTCTGGGTACTTTCAGTGTCAAAGCCTCTGTATCAGCTCCTTGGTTTTAGATAGTATTTGTATGGTGGCTTTCTCAAATGCTGGTTGTAGCAGTGATGTACCGAGTCTGTAAGAAGGCTTGCCGTCTCCTGCATGTCTGGGATAGTGAAGGTCTCAGGAAGCTTATCTCATTCTTCAGCACCATGTACTTCCGTTAGCAGATCTTTCTTTAAAAAATTACATTGTGTATTTCAACCTGTAGGTCAGTAGATGACACTTATAGGTAAGAGCTGGCTGCAGCAGCAGAAGATGGCATATGTGTCACCTTTCTTTACCAGGAGAAGCTTTCTCTGTTACCTCAGATGATGGGCTGGTCTGTGGAATGCATGGTGGCCTTAGCTTCCTGCTTAGTCACTAATGGGGGGACAGAGCTGGGCAAAGCTGAACTTCCAGTCCTGCTCTCAGATACCCCAATGGCAGGCACAAGCACCAGTCCTGACAGAGGTGGTAAGGGGAGCTTCCAATGAAATGCGCCGAAGTCTCCATAGTGAGGTAGGTGGCTGCCGCAGCTCCTGCCTCCCTGTCATGCCCCCTCCTGGCACTCAGGACACTCAGGACACTGCTGTCTGTCTCCAGGCTGCAATGTAGTCAAGCACCATGAAAGACCTTTGTCCCATGGCTCACCTCTGATGTCTTCTGTGTGGAGCCTCCTCCCTCAGCCTCAAACATGCAGCTTTGTGGCTCTCTTGCTCTCTGGGCAGGAATGCTGCCACTTCATGTAGAGAGAAGGAGGGGCCCCATCTTTTGTGCAAGCCTAGGTCAGGTATGTACACCACCAGTGGGGGTGCAGCCACCCCTATAACCCTAGAATGGTCATTCTCCACACATCTGCACCAATTTCCCAAGATATAAGCCATTGCTGTTCCCACAGCAGTGGGAGTTAGTGGGAGGAGAACTCCTCCTTTTCATATCCATGCCAGAGGACCACAACCACCTGTCTGCTGGAAGAAAACCATACTCCTCCCTTGCAGAATTTCTTTCTGTGGAGAACTGGTATCTGATATCTCTAGTGAGCCCAGTGCCTGCCTCTCCACTGGAGGTAGTGCAGTTGCTCTCAGCCCAAGGGAGCTCTTGGGCACAGGAAAGTGCATGCTCTCGTCTCCTGGTCCCCAGGGGTCCCCCTTGGTGTGCTGCACTCCCTTCTCTTAGGAGCAGCATTTCTCAAGGGCTAGACCACTGGGGACCCTGAAGCTCCCCTGGCCCAGGCAGCCCTGTGTGGCTGCCACAATCTAAGTAGATGCCAATGAATGTCTGCAGGGGCTCCAGTAATATGGAAACACAGGGGCTGATGTTCCCCTGGAAGGACACAGTTGTCCAATGGGTGTGCCCCAAGTATGGCACCTGCTGTTGCTCCTCAGGTCACGGGGAGGCCAGGCAACTCGTGGTGAGCTGGTAGTCTAGTGTGATGCCCTTAAGAAGTCCCCAGATCATTGCCCGCACCAGTGTTTGGGTTCATGTGGGCGGAAGAGCTCTCCAACAGTTCATATACCAGAGGTCTCCTGCAGGGGTAAGGGGAGCCAAAACCACTTCCACCTATCCTTTTTGTATGTAATACCAAATCCCTTGGGGTTCCTAGCTGATCTCTGTCAGCCTCTTGCTTTCTTCTTTTTCTGTGCCCTAGCTTCTTCCCATGAGTTCTCTGCTAGGCTCCAGCACTTTTTACTTGATACTTCATTCAAGTTATGATTATTCACCTGTAACTTTGGTTCTTCTTTCTGCAGAGAACTGGTGTCTAAGATCTCTAGTAATCTATCTTGGAAAAAAAAAAAGAAAATAAGAAACCCCAACCCCCCTGAAGTTTACTTTAACTGTTAGTAATGTAGTCTTGCCAGCTTTCCTTTTACTGGCATTTGAATGGCATTCCTTATTTCATTCTTTTAATTTTAACCTAGCTATATTTATCTTTATATCTATGTATTTGAATTTTCTTATTCAATCTGGAAATCCCTGAATTTTAAATGGAGAGTTTAGGCCCATATTTATTTATTTAAACTTTTAAGTTCACAGTACAAATGCAGGTTTGTGACGTAGGAAAATATGTGTCATAGGGGTTTGTTGTTCAGATTATTTCATCACCCAGGTATTAAGCCTAGTACCCATTAGTTATTTTTCCTGATCCTCTCCCACCTCCCACCTTCCACCCTCCAATATGACCCAGTGTGTGTTGTTCCCCTCTGTGTCCATGTGTTCTCATCATTTAGCTCCCACTTACAAGAGAGAATGTGTGATATTTGGTTTTCTGTTCCTGCTTTAGTTTGCTAAGGATAATGCAGGACATTTTTATTTAATGTAATTTATCATTTGGTTGGGTTTAAATCTACCATCTTGTCATTATTTCTTTGTTCTACTTGCTCTTTGTTTTTTCCCCTGTTTTCCTGTCTTCTTTTGCTTTGAGCATTTTTTAATGATTACATTTAATTTTAGAAGTACTTTTTGGTTTATGGTATTTTCAGTGGTTGCCATATAATTTAACATCTAACTTATCAGAGGCTACCTTTACATATAGTACAGGCACCTTATAAGAGTATTTCCTTTTTGTTTCTCCTGTCTTTTGTGTTATTGTTATAATACATTTTACTGCTAAGTCTGTTTTAAACCCACTTTTTTTGGTCTTAGAAAGACAATTTGTAAAAGTGGCTTCATTGCATTATAATTATTATACCATACAATTTACCTTTTAAAGCATAAAATTGAATGAATTTTAGTATATTCACAGAGTTGGGCATCCATCACGACAATTAATTTTAGAGTATTTTCATTACTGCAGAAGGAAACCTTTCACCTACTAGCTGTCACTCCCCAAATCCCCCATCCTCTCCAGCCCTAGGCAACACTAATCTACTTTCTGTCTCTATGGATTTGATTATGTTGGATGTTTCATATAAGTGGAATTGCACAATATGTGTTATTTATGTCTGGCTTCTCTTATTTTGCATAATGTTTTCCAGGTTCATCCATATTGCAGCATGTATCAATACTTTATTTATTTTTATTGTTGAATAATATTCCATTCCCATGCTATGTCACATTTTGTTTATCCATTTGTTGATTGATGAACATTTAGGTCTTATCAGTTTTGGGCTATTATGAATAATGCTGCTATGAACATTTATGTACAGGTTTTTATGTGGACAGAATGCTTTTATTTCTCTTGAATACACATACCTAGGATTATATACACACCTAGGTCAATGCCTACTTTTGGAGCTAGAGATGGTGTTAGTCCCACATGAACCACATATACTGAGAATGGTTAAGGATTGGCTTCTATAGGGAAATCAGGGTATTGTTTTTATAAGAAAAGGAATACTGAAAAAGGGAAAAAATCCATTAGATGTTGACTAGAAATAACTAATATTTATTCAACATTTTATATGGGCTGCAAACAGTGCTGCTTTACCTATAATATCTCACTTCATTCTCAGAACAACCCTGTAGTATATGTTCTCTCATGATGTTTACCTTCTCTGCTCACGAAATCCTATGCTAGAATCTTAAACTCAAAGCCTGCAGGGGGATATGCAAATAAGTGCTATAAACAGGGTGCGGACTTGGAAACATAGAGAATATCATCCTGTGTGAAGTGTAGCAAACACTTGGTGTCATCTGCTATTGCCCCATGGGAATGAAGGTTCAGGGCTACAGATATTCAGAAAATCACTGTGTGGGAAAAAAGTCATGGTTTTGGAAAGGTATGGTTTACTGTTTACCTATTTTCAACCATTGTTTTAGGATTTAAGAGTTCAGTAGCATCTTGCCACTCAGAACGTGTCCTCAGGCAAGTGACATTATTATTGCCTGGGACCTAATTAGAAATGGACAGCTTCAGGCCTCCCTCAGGGCTATGAGTCAGAATCAGTGTGTAACAAGATCCCCAGGTGATTTGTGTGCCCAATAAAGTTTAAAAAGTGTCTATCTTCAAGAGTGGGTATGAACTCAGATTGCATATTAGAATCATAAGAAAAACAAAAACAAACAAACAAACAAAAAAACCAAACTCTTGCCCAAACCCCATTCTGGAAACTTAAATCAGAATTTCAGGGATGGGATATAGGCAGCATTCCTAAAAGGTACTAGGTCATTTAACTATAAAGCCAGGGTTGAGAATTACTCTTTTAGAGCAATCCTTCATTTTAGGGAGAAAAAATAAAAATCTCAAGAGGTGACAAGGTGAGGATTCTGGTTTTGTTAATGCCCAAGTAAGTTCATATTGGTTAAACCAAAACCAAACTAAAACAAAACAATGATCTGTAGGCATTAGAGCAATAACAAAAGCAGACAGATTGCAGAGGGGAGTTGAAACTTGAAAGAAGGGCAAGTGAGAGGTGTGTTTCATTTTTTTTTTTTTGAATTTTGATGGACAGCTGGCTATCAAACTCATTGCCTCGCATAGGGTGACTAAAATTCTGACAGAACAGCTGCAGCGATTATGACCTAAAATATCAGAGGACAGAGTTTGGAGCAATCAGTCATTAGAAAGTGAGGAGTAAACTACAGAAAGGAGAGAACCAGAGAAGGACAGCTCCAAATTCTGTGTATAAACTTTTCCTGTCTCTGGTTGACCCCTCTCCCCAAAATTCATATGGAGAGATACTCCTAGTGCCTTACCCATGGGGAAAAACCCTGAACTTAAATTTGAATTAATACTCATGAGGCAGAGCTTACAGTGTGAGTCTAAACAAACTGTAATATCCTAGCAAAAGAAAAACACAAACACCTTTTCAGAGGAATAAAACAGAATCCATCAGTCTTTACAACATAATATCCACAATATCCAGAAAACAATCCAAACTTATTTGACGTATGAAGGTCAGGAAAATCTTAAGAGAAGAGGAAATCAACTGAGACCAATCCTGATATAATCTATAAGCTACAGCTAACAGATAGGAATTTGAAAAACAGCTATTGTAATTATTCTGGTTGAAGTGAAGAAAAATATACTTTCAACAACAAAAATATATTCAAAATAATAGTAGACAAAAATAAACCAAAAAACTATAAAAATAAACCAAGCAGAGGCTTTAGAATGCAAAATACAATCTCTAAAATCAAAATTTGCAAGACCATTTATGAGCAGAATAGAAATAATAAAAGAAAGATTCAGTGAACTTGAAGATGGATCAATAGAAATTATCCAATCTGAAGAGGAAAAGAAAAATTTTTAAACAATGAATAGAGCCTCAGGGATATGTGAGAAAATAATGAAAGATCTAACATTGTGTAATTGGAACCCCAAGATGAGAGGAGAGATAGAATTGAGTAGATTTTTTTTTTTTTTTTTTTTTGAGACAGAGTTTCACTCTTGTTGCCCAGCCTGGAGTGCAATGGCATGATCTCGGCTCACTGCAACCTCCGACTCCCGGGTTCAAGCGATTCTCTAGCCTCAGCCTCCCGAGTAGCTGGGATTATAGGTGCCTGCCTCTACACCCAGCTAATTTTTGTGTTTTTTAGCAGAGATGGGGTTTCACCATGTTGGCCAGGCTGGTCTCGAACTCCTGACCTCAGGTGATCCGCCCGCCTTAGTCTCTCAAAATGCTGGGATTACAGGCGTGAGCCACCGTGCCCGGCAGATGTTTTTTTGAAAGGTACAAATTCTTAAGAATCTCAATAAACCATAGCTTAGGATAAATGAGAAGAAGAGTGCACCTAGTCACATCATAGTCAAAGTGTTGAAAACTAAAGGTAAAGAGAAAATATTGAAAGAGCCAGAGAAAAAGACACATTACATTAAATAGAATATCAATTCCAAAGATCTCTGACTTCTCATCAGAAATCATGGAGTCCAGAAGAGTGTGAAACAGCACTCTAATTAAAACAGTCTATCGGAATTTATTTTTAAAAAGTAAGATCCAATTATATGCTATTCAGAAGTTATAATTTAAGTACAAAGATAGGTTAAAAGCAAATGGATTGAAAAAGATATATCATGTAAACTGTAGAGCACAAGTAGGTTAAAGTAACTATATTAATACCCCAAAAGACATATAATCATGAAGGCGTGTGCCGAATAATAGATGTTCAAAATATACAAAGAGGATGTGAGGGCAAGCTGGCTGTGACATCTGTCACCCCATTGATCTCCAGGGTTGATTTGGCTGATCTGGCTGGCTAGGTGGGTGTCCCCTTCCTCCCTCACTGCTCCACATGCATCCCTCCCGGAGCTGTGTGCTTGGTAGAAGAGGATGACCATCCCCGATAGAGGAGGATTCCAGAGAGATGAAGCCCAGAGCTGGTCACCTGTCCTCTTATTTCTTACTAACTGGGAAAATAGTTGACCACTGCTCATTTCTGTCCTCTTTGAGAGAGATAGGGGCTCCCAAGGTAGTATTTTTCTGGCAAAATCAAGAAGCAACAGGCAAAGTACAGCCTACATGTATCTGAATGTGTGCAGATGAAAAGATGTGACATGACCATCGACTAAAGAAAAACACAAGCAAGCTTTTAAATAATTAAAGTTAGTTTTATTTAGAAATCTTACTGAGGCCTATGGAGGCCTATGGACTGAGGCATATGTGCTGGGAGGAGGCTTTCAGAGAGGTTCTGTCAGACACCTCCAAAGCAGTGTTTAGCCCATTGCTTATACAGGTTTTGGGGATTCAGCACATGCAAAATCACATCAAATGAATACAAGAGCACGTCTGATTACAGTTTGCAGGGGCATAATCCCTAACCTTGGCAGGTGTTCTCTTATGTGTAAATAAAGACAGGGGCCAGAGTCATTTATTTTTTAAGAAATATAGTGACTCAAGCAAGAGATGTGGAGGCTGTGTGTGTTCTATCCTGTTTTGTCTTCAAAGCATCTTCCGGAGAGCTGCATTTCATGACAGATAGGGGTTTAAGCAAAAATGAGCAAATATTCCTTCTTATGTTTGCTACTTTGCCTCAACACAGCATGACAGAGTCTGAAGAATTTTGCTCTTTTCAAAGTTCTTTGGCTGTATGAGGCTGTCGCATTATGAAATACATATTTGGTGTTGGTCCCCAAGTCCAGGCATACTATTCCTAAACCCCTTGGAATCTCCAGAGTGATAAAAGTGTCTTAAGTCCCTAGATAGTTTCAGGGTGGGGGCTGCTTGGCAAAAGGACATGAAGGCGTGACTAGAGGGTTGGGACTTTCAGCTCCAGCTCCCTACTTTTAGGGAGAAGCGAGGGGCAAAGGGCTGAGAGTTGAGTTAATCACCAATGGTGATTTAATCAATTATGCCTATAGAATGAAGCTTTCATAAAAACCTTAAAGGACTAAGCTCAGGAGCTTCTGGATAGCTGAGCATGAGGAGGTTCCTAGAGGGTGATATGCCTAGAGAGGACATGAAGGCTCCATGCCCCTTCCCACGTGCCTTGCCCTATCCATCTCTTCATCTGTCCATTTATCTGTATCATTTATTATATGCTTTATTAATAAACTAGTAGACATAAGCAAAGTGTTTCCCTGAATGCTGTGAGCCACTTTAGAAAATTAATGAAATGAAGCAGGAGGTCCTAGGAACTGTGACTTGTGTCTGAAGTGGACACAGTCTTGTAAAACTGAGCCCTTACCCTATGGGAGCTGGTACAATCTGTGAATAGATAGTATCAGAATTGAATTGAATAAGAGGACACCTAGCTGAATAATCTGCTGGAAAATTGACTGACTGCTGGTAGGAAGAAATCCCCACACATGTGCCTGTTGGCCCTTTGTGTGTCTTCTTTTGAGAAATGTCTATTCATGCCTTTTACCCACTTTGTAATGGGATTATTGTTATTATTTTTTAACTATTGAGTTGTTTGAGTTCTTTGTATATGCTGGATAGTAGTCCCTAGTCAGATGAATAGTTTGCAGATATTTTCTCCCATTAACAGGTTGTCTCTTCACTCTGTTGATTGTTTTCTTTGCTGTGCAGAAGCTTTTTAGTTTAGTATAGTCCCATTTGATACATTTTGAGACAGTGTCTCAAATGTCTTGCTGTGTCACCCGGGCTGGAGTTCCATGGTGCTATCATAGCTCACTGCAGCCTTGACCTCCGAGGCTCAAGCGATACTCCCACCTCAGCCTTCTGGGTAGCTAGAACTGCAAGTTCATGACACCAGCATGCCTGGCTAATTAAATTTTATTTTTATTTTTTTGTAGAGATGGCACCTCTCTATGTTGGTCAGGTTGGTCTTGAATTTCTGCCCACAAGCAATCCTTTTTGGCATCCCAAAGTGCTGGAATTACAAGTGTGAACCACCATGCCTGGCTTTTATTTTATTTTTTGTGTAGACATTGTAAGTGGAATTGCCTTCTTGATTTTGTTCTCAAATATTTCATTATTGGTGTGTAGAATTGCTACTGATTTTTGCATGCTAATTTTGTATTCTGTAACTTTATCAAATTTATTTATATCTAAGAGTTTTTTGGTGGAGTCTTCAGGATTTTCTAGACATAAGATTGTATTATCTGCAGAGAGAAACAATTTGATTTCCTCTTTTGCAATTTGGATGCTTTTTCTTTCCCTTGTCTGATTGTTCCGAGCAGGACTTGCAGTACTATGTAGAATAGGAGTGGTAAAACTGGGCATTCTTATCTTGTTCCAGTTCTTAGAAGAAAGGCTTTCAGCTTTTTCCCACTTAGTATAATGTTAGCTGTGGGTTTGTTATATGTGGCCTTTATTATGTTGAGGAATGTTCCTTTAATGCCTGGTTTACTGAGAGTTTTTATAAGAAAGTCATGTTGAATTTTGTCAAATGCTTTTTCTGCATCCATTAAGATGATCATATGAGTTTTGTTCTTCATTCTGTTAATGTGATAGATCATGTTTATTGATTTATTTATATTGATCCATCCTTGCATCTTTGGGACAAAACCCAATTGATCTTTTTGATGTGTTTATCTTGTTGATGTGTTGTTGGATTCAATTTGCTAGTATTTTGCTGAGGAATTTGCATCTATGTTCATCAAGGGTATTGGCCTGTGGTTTTGTTGTTGTTGCATCCTTATCTGTTTTTGATATCAGGGTAATGCTGATCTCATAGAATGAGTTAGAAAGAGTTCCCTGCTCTTCAAGTTTTTGGAATAGTTTGAGGAGAATTGGTGTGAGTTCTCCTTTGAAAGTTTGGTAGTATTCGGCAGTGAAGCCATCATTCCTGAACTTTTCTTTGTTGGAAGGTTTTTATCACTGATTCAATCTCATTACTTATTATTGGTCTGTTCAAGCTTTTAATTTCTTTCTAATTTAATATTGGTAGGTTTTATGTGTCCAGAATTTATCCATTTCTTGTAGGTTTTCCAGTTTGTCAGCATATAGTTGTTCATAACAGTCTTTGATGATTTTTTGTATCTCTTTGGTATCAGTTGTAATGTTTCCTTTCCATTTCTGATTTTGTTTATTTGAGACTTTTGTCTTTTTTTCTTGGTTAGTCTAGCTAGTGGTTTATTGATTTTGTTTATCTTTCCAAAAAATAACTTTTGATATCATTGACTCTTTGTAGCTTTTTCGCCTCTATTTCATTTAGTTCTGTTCTGATTTTTTTTTTTTTTACTTCTACTAATTTTTGGTTGGTTTATTCTTGCTTTTCTAATTCCGTGAGGTGCATCCTTTAGATTGTTTGTTTGGAATCTTTCTATTTTTTTGATGTAGGCATTTATTGCTAGAAGCTTCCCTGTTAGCACTACTTTTGCTGTGTTTCATAGGTTTTGGTATGACAATTTTTGCTTTTCATTTGTTTCAAGGAATCTTTTTACTTCCTTGCTAACTTCTTCCTTGACCCAGTGGTCGTTTAGGAGCATGTTGTTTAATTTTTATGTATTTGTAGTTTCCCAAGTTCCTTTTATTATTGATTTCTAGTTTTATTCTGCTGTGGTCTTAGCAGATAGTTGATATAATTTTAATTTTAAAAAATTTTTTGAGACTTGTTTTGTGTCCTAATATATGGTCTATCCTAGAGGATGTTCTGTGTGCTAATGAGAAGAATGTGTATTTTGTAGCTGTGGGTGAAACGTTCTGTAAATGTCTGTTAGGAAAATTTGGTCTAATGTGCAGTTTAAATCCGATTTTTTTTTGTTAATTTTCTATCTAGATGATCTGTCTACTGATGAGAGTGGGGTGTTGAAAGTCCTCAACTATCGTTGTATTGGAGCCCATCTCTCCCTTTAGATCTAATAATATTTACCTTACATATCTTGGTGCTCTGGTGTTGGGTGAATGTATGTTTAGAATTGTCATATTCTCTTGCTGGATTGATTCCTTTATCATTACATAATGATCTTCTTTGTCTCTTTCTACTATTTTTGATTTAAACTCTGTTTTATCTAAGTATAGCTATTCCTGCTCACCTTTGGTTTCCATTTGCATGGAATATCATTTTCTGTCCCTTCACTTTCAGTCTATATGTCTTTACAGGTGAGATGATTTTCTTGTAGGCAGCCAATAGTTGGGTCATGTTTTTAAAATCCATTCAGCCAGGCTATCTAGTTTAAGTGGAAAGTTCAATTTGTTTACATTCAAGGTTATTATTGTTATGTGAGGGCTTATTTCTGTCATTTTATTAATTGATTTCTGATTGTTTTGTGTATCCTTTGTTCCTTTCTTTCACTCTTATTATCATTGTGTTTTTGTGGTTTTCTATAGTGGTAACATTTGAGTCCTTTCTTTTTCTTATTTGTGTTTTCATTCTACCAGTGGGTTTCATACTTTTGTGCATTTTTATGAAGGCAGATATTATCCCTTTGCTTCCAGGTGCAGGATTCCCTAAAACATTTTTTTATAGGGATGGTCTAGTGGTGATGAATTCCTTCATTCTTTGCTTGTCTGGGAAAGACTATTTCTCCTTCATGTACAAAGTATAACTTTGCTGGGAATAGTATCCTTGACTGACAGTTTTTTTTTTACTTTCAGCACTTTGAATATATTATCTCAAATATATTATCTCATTCTCTTCTGGCCTGTAAGGTTTCTGCTGAAAAGTCCATTGTTAGTCTGATGGGGGTTCCCTTATAAGTGACTAAACATTTTTCTCTTTCTGTTTTTAGAATTCTTTCTGTCTTTGACTTTTGACAATTAGATTATAATATGCTGTGGAAAGATCTTTCTGCATTGTATCTGTCTGGGGATTTCTGACCTTTCTGTATCTGGATGTCTAAATCTCTTGCTAGACTTGGGCTGTTTTCAGCTACTGGTTTGTTAAATAGGGTTTCTAACCCTTTCACTTTCTCTTTCCTCCAGGATACTGAAAATTTGAGTATTTAGTCATGTGACAGTGTTCCATATGTCACATAAGCTTTGTTCATTCTTTTTAATTCTGTTTTCTATATTTTTGTCTGCCTGGTTTATTTCAAATGACTTATCTTCGAGTTCTGAAATTTTTCTTCTGCTTGGTTAAGTCTAATATTGAAGCTTTCAAATGTGTTTCATATTGCATTTAATGAATTCTTCATTTCCAGAATTTACATTTGATGGTTTTTTATGCTATCTATTTGGAAAATTTCTCATTCATATCCTGAATTTGTTTTGATTTTTTGTATTATTGTTCTGTATTCTCTTGTATCTCAATGAGCTTTCTTAATATCATTATTTTGTTTTTTAAATTAAAAAAATTATTATTATTTCAATAGTTTTTTTGGGAACAGGTGATTTTTGGTTACATGGATAAGCTCTTTAGTGGTGATTCTGTGATTGTGGTGCACCCATCACCCAAGCAGTGTACACTGTAACTGATGTGCAGTCTTTTATCCTTCAACCACCCCCGCTCTTCTCACTGTGTTCCCAAAGTCCATTGTATCATTGTTACGCCTTTGCATCCTCATAGCTTAGCTCCCACCATACAGTGTTTGGTTTTCCATTCATGAGTTACTTCACTTAGAATTATTGTCTCTAATTCCATCCAGGTTTTGACAAATGTCATTATTTTATTCCTTTTTATGACTGAGTAGTATTTCATGATCTATCTATCTATCTATCTATCTATCTATCTATCTATTATCTATCTATCTATCTATCTATCTATCTATCTATCTATCTATCGTCGATCACATTTTCTTTATCCATTCATTGATTGATGGATATTTGGGTTGGTTCCATGTTTTGTGATTGCACATTGTACTGCTATAAACATGCATGTACAAGTATCATTTACATATAATGACTTCTTTCCCTCTGGGTAGATACCCAGTAGTGGGATTGCTGGATCAAATGGTAGATCTACTTTTAGTTCTTTAAGGAATCTCCACATTGTTTTCCATAGTGGTTGTACTAGTTTACATTCCCACCAGCAGTGCAAAAGTGTTCCCTTTTCATTACATCCGTGGCAACATCTATTATTTTTTGAGTTTTTAATTATGGCCATTCTTGCAGGAGTAAGGTGGTATCACATTGTGGTTTTGATTTGCATTTCCTTGATCATTGAGATGTTGAGCATTTTTTCCTGTTTGTTGGCCATTTGTATATCTTCTTTTGAGAATTGTCTATTCATGTCCTTAGCTCACTTTTTGATTGGATTGTGGTTTTTTTTTTGCTGATTTGTTTAAGTTCCTTATAGATTCTAGGTAATAGTCGTTTGTCAGATGCAGTTTGTGAAGATTTTCTCCCACTCTGTTGGTTGTCTGTTTACTCTGCTAATTATGTCTTTTGCTGCACAGAAGCTTTTTAGTTTAATTAGGTCTCATCTATTTATCTTTGTTTTTGTTGCATTTGCTTTTGGGTTCTTGGTGATGAAGTCTTTGCTTAAGCCAATGTCTAGAAGGGTTATATTCTAGAATTTTTATGGCTTCAGATCTTAGATTTAAGTCTTTGATCCATCTTGAGTTGATTTTTGTATAAGATGACAGATGAGGATCTGGTTTTATTCTTCTACATGTGGCTTGCCAATTATCCCAGCAGCATTTGTTGAATAGGGTGGTACGTTTCCCCACTTTATGTTTTTGTTTGCTTTGTTGAAGATCAGTTGACTGTAGGTATTTGGCTTTATTTCTGGGTTCTCTATTCTCTTTTATTGGTCTATATCCCTATTTTTATACCACAACTGTGCTGTTTTGGTGACTATAGCCTTATAGTATAGTTTGAAGTCAGGTAATGTGGTGCCTCCAGATTTGTTCTTTTTGCTTAGTCTTGCTTTGGCTACATGGGATCTTTTTTAGTTTCGTATGAATTTTAGGATTTTTTTTCTAGTTTGTTGAAGAATGATGATAGTATTTTGATGAATATTCAACAACAAATTTGATGAGTATTCAACAGCAAATTTTGTTGAATTTGTCAGTTGCTTTTGGCAGTATGTTCATTTTCACAATATTGGTTATATTATATTGATTATACCCATTCATGAGCATGGGTGTGTTTCCATTTGTGTGTGTCATCTATGATTTCTTTCAGTAGTGTTTTGTAGTTTTCCTTATAGAGGTCTTTCATCTCCTTGGTTAGGCATATTCTGAAGTATTTCATTTATTTTTTGCAGCTCTTGTGTAAGGAGTTGAGTTATTTATTTGATTCCCATCTTGGTTGCTGTTGGTGTATAGCAGTGCTACTGATTTGTGTACTTGATTTTGTATCCTGATACTTTACTGAATTCATCAGATCTAGGAGCTCTTTGGTTGAGTACTTAGGTTTTCTAGGTATACAATCGTATCATTGGTGAACAGCAATGGTTTGACGTCCTCTTTACCATTTTGGATGCTCTTTTTTTCTTTCTCTTGTCTGATTGCTCTGGCTAGGTCTTTCAGTACTATGTTGAATAAAAGTGCCAAGAGTGGGCATCCTTGACTTGTTCCTGTTCTTGGAATGCTTTCAACTTTTCCCCAGTGAGTATAATGTTGGCTGTAGATTTGTCATAGCTGGATTTTATTACCTTAAGGTATGGCCCTTCTTTGTCCATTTTGCTGAGGGTTTTAATCATAAAGGAATGCTGGATTTTGTCAAATGCTTTTTCTGCATCTATTGATATGATCATATGATTTTGTTTTTGATTCTTTTTATGTGATATATTGAATTTATTGACTTGTGTATGTTAAATCATCCCTGCATCCCTGGTACGAAACCCACTTAATGATGGTGGATTATCTTTTTGATATGCTGTTGGATTCAGTCAGCTAGTATTTTGTAGAGAATTTTTGCATCTATATTTATCAGGGATATGGTCTGTAGTTTTCTTTTTTTGTTATGTCCTTTCCTGTTTTTGGTATTAAGGTGATACTGGCTTCACAGAATGCTTTAGGAAGGAGTCCATCTTTCTCTATCTTTTGGAATAGTTTCAGTAGGATTGGTAGCAATTTTTTTGAATGTCTGATAGAATTCAGCTATGAATTATCTGGTACTGGACTTTTTTTGTTGTTGTCCATTTAAAAAATTACCATTTCAATCTCACTGCTTGTTATCAGTCTGTTAAGAGTTTCTATTTCTTTCTGGTTTAATCTAGGAGGGTTCTATATTTATCACAACTCCTCTAGATGGAATTTATCCATCTCCTGTAGATTTTCTAGTTTTTGTGCATGAAGGTGTTCATAGTAGCCTTGAGTGATCTTTTGTATTTCTGTTGCATTGGTTGTAATATCTCACATTTCATTTCTAATTGAGCTTATTTGAATCTTTTCTTTTCTTTTCTTGGTTAATCTTGCTAATGGTCTATCAATTTTGTTTATCTTTTCAAAGAACCAGACTTTTATTTCATTTATCTTTTGTATTTTTTGTTTCAATTTTATTTAGTCTGCTCTGATCTTTGTTATTTCTTTTCTTCTGCTGGGTTTGAGTTTGGTTTGTTCTTTAGTTCCTTGAGGTGTACCCTGAGATTGTCTATTTGTTCTCTTTCAGACTTTGCAGTGTAGGTATTTATTGCTATGAACTTTCCTCTTAGCACTGCTTTTGCTGTATCCCAGAGGTTTTGATATGTTGTGTCACTGTTATCATTCAGTTCAAATAATTTTTAAATTTCTATCTTGATTTCATTGTTGACCCAACAATCATGCAGGAGCAGGTTATTACATTTCTATGTAATTGTATGGTTTTGAGAGTTTCTTTTGGAGTTGATTTCCAATTTTATTCCACTGTGGTCTGAGAGAGTGCTTGATATAATTCCAATTTTTTAAAATTTATTGAGACTTGTTTTGTGGCCTATCATATGGTCTATATTGGAGAATGTTCCATGCACTGATGAATAAAATGTATACTCTGCAGTAGTTGGGTAGAATGCTCTGTAAATATCTGCTATGTCCATTTGTTCTAGGGTACAGTTTAAGTCCATTGTTTCTTTGTTGGCTGTCTGTCTTAATGACCTGTCTAGTGCTGTCAGTGGAGTATTGAAGTCTCCCATTATTATTTTGCTGCCATCTATCTCATTTCTTAGGTCTAGTAGTAATTTTTTATAAATTTGGGAGTTCCAGTGTTCGGTGCATATATATTTAAGCTTGTGATATTTTCCTGTTGAACTAGTCCTTTTATCATTATATGATGTTTCTCTTTGATTTTTTTAAATGTTGTTGCTTTAAAGTCTCTTTTGTCTGATATAAAAATAGTGACTCCTGCGAGCTTTTGGTGTCCATCTGCATGGAGTATCTTTTTCCACCCCTTTACCTTAAGTTTATGTGAGTCCTTAGTGTTAGATGAGTCTCTTGAAGACAGCAGATAAGTGGTTGGTGAATTCTTATCCATTCTACTGTTTTGTATCTTTTAAGTGGAGCATTTAGGCCATTTATATTTAGTGTTAGTATTGAGATGTGAGGTATTATTCTATTTCTAGTGCTAGTTATTGCCTGAATACATTTTTCCCATTGTGTTATTGTTTTATAGGCCCTGCAATATTTATGCTTTCAGAAGGTTCTATTTTGGTGTGTTTTGAAGTTTTGTTTCATGATTTAGAACTCTTTTTAGCAGTTCTTGTCATGCTGGCTTGGTAGTGGTGAATTATCTCAGGATTTGTTTTTCTGAAAAAGACTTTATCTTTCCTTCATTTATAAAGCTTTCCTTCATTTATAAATTATCTTGGCTGATAATTATTTTGTTTAAAGAGGCTAAAGATAGGACCCCAATCCCTTCTAGCTTGTAGGGTTTTTGCTGATAAATCTGTTGTTTATCTGATAGATTTTCCTTAATAGGTTACCTAATGCTTTTGCCTTACAGCTCTTAAGATTTCTTTTTTTGTCTTGACTTTGGATAACCTGATGACTATGTGTTTAGGTGATGACCTTTATTATTATTATTACTATTATTATTATTATTAATTATTATTATTTTTGAAGACAGAGTCTTGCTCTGCCACCCAGGCTGGAGTGCAGTGGTGTGATCTTGGCTCACTGCAACTTCTGCCTCCCAGGTTCAAGCAATTCTCATGTCTCAGCCTTCCTAGTAGCTAGGATTACAGATATGCACCACCACGCCTGCTGATTTTTGTATTTTTAATAGGGATGGGGTTTCACCACGTTAGCCAGGCTAGTCTTGAACTCCTGAGCTCAGGTGACCCACCTGCCTGGGCCTCCCGAAGGGCTAGGATTACAGGCGTGAGCCACTGCCCTTGGCCTAGGTGATAATCTTTTTATGATGAATTTTTTGAGTGTTCTTTGAGCTTCTTTTATTTAAATGTCTAGGTCTCTAGCAAGGCCAGGCAAGTTTTCTTCAATTATTCCCTCAAATAAGTTTTCCAAACTTTTAGATTTCTCTTCTTCCTCGGGGAAACCAATTATTCTTAAGTTTGGTCATTTCACATAATCCCCAACTTCTTGGAGGCTTTGTTCATTTTTACTTATTCTGTTTTCTTTGTCTCTGTTGGATTGGGTTAATTTGAAAGCCTTGTCTTTGAGTTCTGAAGTTTTTTCTCCTACTTTTTCTAGTCTATTGTTGAAACTTTACAATGTATTTTGTATTTCTCTAAGTGTGTCTTTCATTTCCAGAAGTTGTGATTGCTTTTTGTTTATGATGTCTATTTCTCTGAAGACATTGTGGTTCATATCCTGTATTATTTTTAAAATTTATTTAAGTTGGTTTTCACTTTTCTCTGGTGCCTACTTGCGTAACTTAATAATCAACCTTCTGAATTCTTTTTCTAGCAATTCAAAGATTTCTTCTTTGTTTGGATCCATTGCTGGTGAGCTAGTGTGATCTTTTGGGGGTGTTAAACTTGTTTTGTCATATTACCAGAATTGTTTTTCTGGTTCCTTCTCATTTGGGTGGACTATGTCAGAGGAAAGATCTGGGGCTCAAGTTCTGCTGTTCAGATTCTTTTGTCCTAGGGGTGATGCCTTGATGTCGTGCTTTCCCCCTTCCCTTAGGGATGGGGCTTCCTGAGAGCTGGACTGCAGTGACTGCTCTTGCTTTTCTGGGTCTAGCCACCCAGTGAAGCTACCAGGCTCTGGGCAGGTACTAGGGTATGTCTGCAAAGAGTCCTGTGATGTGATCTATCTTCAGGTCTCCCAGCCATGGAGACCAGCACCTGCTCTGGTGGAGGTAGTAGGAGAGTGAAGTGGATTCTGTGACAGACCTTGGTTGTAGTTTTGTTTAGTGCACTTTTTTTTTTTGGATGCTGATTATGCTAGCAGTAAAGTTGTAATGTGGATAGACTCAGGACCTTTGGGTAGCCAGGATGTTTTAGGTGGTGGAATTGGCTGTTGTCTTCTCCTTCCTTGCAGTAGGGTTGTTCTGTTATGGGTTACTGTAATGGCTTGAGTTGATTGGTTTCCAGGCAGGAGGTGGCACTTTCAAGAGAGCACCAGTTGTGCTAGTAGAAGGAGGATACGAACTTATCCTAAGGTCACCTGGGTAAGTATTGGGTTTCTCTGGTGATGGTTGGGGCCATGGACCTCCCACGAGCTTATGTCTTTTGTCTTTGACTACCAGGGTGGGTAGAGAAAGACCATAAGGTTGGGGCAGGGTTAGGTGTGTCTGAGCTCAGACTCTCTTTGGGCAGGGCTTGCCATGGCCACTGTGGGGGATGGGAGTGTATTTTTCAGGCCAATGGAGTTATGTTCCAAGGGGGATTATGGCTGCCTCTGTTGCTTTGTACAGTTGGCCAAGGAACTGGGGGAAAGCTGGCAGTGACAGGCCTCACCCAGCTCCTGTGTAGCCAGCAAGGCCAGTCTCACTCCAGCCATGCGCTCCATAGAGCTGAATTTATATCCAGGCCTCTGGTGTGCAGGGCTGAGATCTTGCCTCAGGCTACAAGCCTCCTTGCTGAGAAAGCAAGCAGGTCTTTCAGGTCTTGACCCTCCCCGCCTGCCATAGCTTCTGTGCTCCTCTCTACACTTTCCGTTCACCCTGCTAGCCCACAGATTCTGCCCAAGAAAATTCGCACTTGGTTGAAATTATTACATAGTTCAGCTGGAAGCCTCCTTTACCCTGTGGCCCTTCCCTAATTCCACTGTCTGCCTTCCCCCAAGGACCCCTGTGAGATAATATCAGAAATGGCTTCCTTGGGGACTGGGAGTGCCTACAGGCTCTTCCTGCTTCTGCTTCTACTTTTTTACTTCACTTGGCTCTCTGAATTTGCTTCAGCTCTAGGTAAGGTTAAATCCTTCTTCAATGATCTGTGTTTTCAGGTTCCCCAGTAAGGATGTGTGTTTGGAGGCAGACTTTCCCCTCTCATAGTTTGCAGCAACAAGCTCCTTCCTTCAAAGGGTCTGTGAATTATTTTGGTTTTCCTGGTATGTTCTTTTGGTGGTTCTTGGAGCAAACATTCACGGTGTGAGTCTCCACATGCTGCTCTGTCCATCCAAGTAGGAGCTGCAAGTTAGTCCTGCCTCCTAGCTGCCATTTTCCCTCCTACTCTAACATCATTATTTTAAGTATTTTATCTGGGATTTCATAGATTTCCTTTTGACTGAACTCTATTGCTGGAGAATTACTGTGTTCTCTTGGAGGTGTCATATTTTCTTGCTTTTTCATGTTTCATATGTTTTTACATTGATGTCTGTGCATCTGGTGTAACAGTTGTTTCTTTCAATTTTTGGAATTTGCTTTCATAGGGGAGGGTACTTTTTTGAAGATGTATCTATGGTATTGGTTGGGTCGGGCACTTTGCCATTGATTTTGGATGTGTGCAGCAGTGTGGTCTCCATATGATTTCTTCAGCTGTAAACATTGTCAGTGGTGTCTGTGATTTCCTGAGTGGCTTAGGGTGCAATTGTTAGTGGAGTGGAGACTGTGGCAAAGTTTTGCTGGATACAGCAATGCCAGGTGGTCCTATCTTCAGACCTCTGTGATGGCAGCAGTGGGCTGAGCATGCCTGTCCTTGGGCTCCAGGGTGGCATATACTGGCACTGGTTTCAGTGGTTCCAGGCAGTCCAATTCTTGGGTCCCCAGGTGGCTTTCTCAGGTGCTGGTAGTAGCAGAGTTGGGCCAGGCAAATTGGTGGGTTTTCAGGCCCCTGGGCAATGGTCATGGCATGGGTGATTGTAGTAGCAGTAGATGGACTAATCTCTGGGTCCTACATGGTCTGTACTTGTGTTGACAGTGGCTGTGATGGGCTGGGTGGGCCAATCCCTAGGCCTATAGGTGTGTGCGCACTGTGGTGGTAATGGCAGGTTGGGTGTGCTTGAACTCAAGCTTCCAGGAGGACTGCTCAGGTGCCAACAATGATGGACTGGGCTGGATAGTCCCCAGGTCTCTGGACCACATGCTCTGGTACTGGTGGTGGGGGAGCAGAGCAAGGCTGGGCAAACTGGTCCTTAGTCCTCCCAGGGGTACTTGCAGGTACTAGCTGTGGTAGGCAGAGGCAGGGTGAGCCTTAGGCCCACTGGTAGCATGTGTGGGCGAGTGTCAACTGCAGTGGCAGTGGCAGGCCGAATGAGCCTCACCTCAGGCCCCTGGGAGAAGTGCTCAAGTGCCAATGGTGATGGACTGGACTAGGCAATCTCCAGGTCCCTGCACTGTGTGCTGTGGCACTAGGAGGTTTGGGTGGTAGAGTGAGCCACGCAGTTGTGTCCTTTAGGTCTGCCAGTGGGGCTTGCAAGTGCTGGCTGTGGTCGGCAGGGGTGGGGTGATCTCCAGGCCCAAGGCAGAATGTTCAGGTGGGGACTGCAGTGGCTGCACTGCAGACCTGCTCAGGGCTTGTGGGAGGAGCAAGGTTGCTTTTAGTGGCAGGAGCCATATGCAGATGGCTGAGGAGTATGCATTTTGCTCATGCTTGAATCCTGGCAGTGGCAGCCATAAGCAGCTGTTGAGGGTAGGGGAGTTTGTCATTGCGATGCACGAAAATATGCAGTGGCTTCATTGTGGGGGGCAGTGGGGTTTTGCTAATGGCTTACTCTTCTGCCCTGGAGTCTGTGGTCTGTTGGAAGCTGGGCTCTCAATATGGCATTTTGCTGTAGCTGCTTAGGGCTTGGGGTGTGCGGGGCCCAGCATGAGCTCTCTTTCTGGAGCAATGCCTTTGATCTTCAGGCAGCTTTTGATATTAGTCTTGAAGACTGCAAGGGTCTAGGGCTTTCCCATGCAGAGGATGCAGGAGTCTGTAGTGGAAATGTTAATCTCTGGGAATCACTCACTCATCCTTTCACTGCATTGTGGAGCCTCCCCAGGCTCCCAGCCAATCCTGGCCAAGCAGACTGCCTGACTTCCCTCTCCTTCCTTGCTTTGGGTTTTTCCTGTCATTTCTCAGTTGAATTCCAGTGTTGTTTCTTAGATGATATATTCAAAGTGTTCTACTCTATTTCGGTTCTTCTTTGTGGAGGAGGCAAGCACCAGATGCCTTCAGTCAGCCATCTTGAAGCCTCTCAATTCACCTATTTAAATTGTACAGCTCAGTGATTTTTAGTATAATCACATAGTTGTGCAACCATCATCACAATCAATTTTAGAACATTTGTGACATGTCATAAAGAAAGCTTGTGCCCTTTAGCTATTACTCTTCAATTCCCCCATACCTCCCAGCCCCAAGCAACTACTTTTTATGTGTATAGATCTGCCTGTTCTGGACATTTCAAAGAAATAGAATCATACATGCAGCATGTGGTCTTTTGTAATTGGCTTCTTTCATTTAGCATAACGTTTTTAAGGTTTATCCATGTTGTACCATGTATTGGTATTTCATTTATTTTTATTGGGGAATAATATTCTATTGTATGCATATACCACATTTGTATTCATTCATCAATTGCCAGGCATTTGGATTGTTTCTACCTTTTGGCTATTATGAATAATGTTACCATAAACATTCATGTGCAAGTTTCTGTGTGAACATAAGTTTTCATTTTTCTTGGGGATACAAAACTAGCAGTAGAGTTGCTGGATCAAATAGTAATTCTATGTTTAACATGATTGTATTAGTCCATTTTCATGCTGCTGACTGATAAAGGCATACTCGAGGCTGGGAAGAAAAAGACATTTAATTGGACTTAGAGTTCCATATGGCTGGAAGGCCTCAGAATCATGACGGGAAGTGAAAGGCACTTTTTACATGGTGGTGGCAAGAGAAAATGAGGGAGATGCAAAAGTGGAAACCCCGATAAAACCATCAGATCTTATGAGACTGATTCACTACCACGAGAACAGTATGGGAGACTCCACCACTCTGATTCAAATGATCTCCCACTGGGTCCTTCCCACAACACATGGGAATTGTGGGAGTACAACTCAAGATGAGATTTGGGTGGGGACACAGAGCCAAGCCATATCATTCCACCCCTAGCCCCTCCAAATGTCATGTCTTCACATTTCAAAACTAATCATGCCTTCCCAACAGTCCCCCAAAGTCTTAACTAATTTCAACATTAACTCAAAAGTCCACAGTTCAAAGTCTCATCTGAGACAAGGCAAGTTTCTTCTGCCAATGAGCCTGTAAAATCAAAAATGAGCTAGTTACTTCCTAGATACAATGCGGATACAGGTATTGGGTAAATACAGCCATTCCAAATGAGATAAATGGGCCAAAATGAAGGAGTTACAGGGCCCATGGAAGTCTGAAATCCAGTGGGGCAGTCAAATTTTAAAGCTCCAAAACTATCTCCTTTGAATTCAGGTCTCACATCCAGGTCATGCTGATGCAAGAGGTGGGTTCCCATGGTCTTGGGAAGCTCCGCCCTTGTGGCTTTGCAGGGTACAGCCTCCCTCCCAGCTGCTTTCACGGGCTAGTGTTGAGTGTCTGTGTCTTTTCCAGGCACATGGTGCAAGCCGTAGGTTGATCTACTTATTCTAGGATCTGGAGGATGGGGGCCTTCTTCTCACAGCTCCACTAGGCAGTGCCCCAGTAGGGACTCTGTGTGGGGGCTCTAACCCCACATTTCCCTTCTGCACTGCCCTAGCAAAGGTTCCTCATGAGAGCCCCATTTCTGCAGCAAACTTCTGCCTAGGCATCCAGGCATTTCCATACATCTTCTGAAATCCAGGCAGAGGTTCCCAAACCATAATTCTTGACTTCTGTGTACTTGTAGCCTCAACATCATGTGGCATCTGCCAAGGCTTGGGGCTTGCACCCTCTGAAACCATGGCCTGAGCTCTGTGTTGGCCCCTTTCAGTGGCTGGAACACAGAGAACCAAGTCCCTAGGCTGCACACAGCATGGGGACCCTGGGCCTGGCCCACAAAACCATTTTTTCTTCCTAGACCTGTGGGTCTGTGATGGGAGAGACTGTCACAAAGATCTCTGATATGCCCTGGGGACATTTTCCCCATTGTCTCGAGGATTAACATTCAGCTCCGTGTTACTTATGCAAATATCTGCAGCCAGCTTGAATTTCTCCTCAGAAAATGGGATTTTCTTTTCTACCACATTGCCAGGCTGCAAATTTTCCAAATTTTTATGCTCTGCTTCCCTTTTAAAATTGGATGCTTTTAACAGCACCCAAGTCACCTCTTGAATGCTTTGATGCTTAGAAATTTCTTCCACCAGATACCCTAAATCATCTCTCTCAAGTTCAAAGTTCCACAGATCTCTAGGGCAGGGACAAAATGCTGCCAATCTCTTTGCTAAAACATAATAAGAGTCACCTTTGCTCCAGTTCCCACCAAGTTCCTCATCTCCATCTGAGACCACCTCAGCCTGGATTTCATTGTCCATATCATTATCAGTATTTTTGTCAAAGCCATTCAACAAGTCTCTAGGAAGTTCCAAACTGTCCCCCATTTTCCTATTTTCTTCTGAGCTCTCCAAACTGTTCCAACCTCTGCCTGTTACCCAGTTCCAAAGTTGCTTCCACATTTTCGGGTATTTTTTCAGCAATGCCTCACTCTACTGGTACCAATTTACTGTATTACTCTGTTTCATGCTGCTGATAAAGACATACCAGAGACTGGGAAGATAAAGAGGTTTAATTGGACTTACAGCTCCACATGACTGGAGAGGCCTCAGAATTATGGCAGGAGGGGAAAGGCATTTTTTATGTGGTGGCGGCAAGAGAAAATGAGGAAGATGCAAAAGCAGAAACCCCTGATAAAATTATCAGATCTTGTGAGACTTATTCACTACCACAAGAACAGTATGGGAGAATCCACCATGATGATTCAAATTATCTCCCAGCGGGTCCCTCCTACAACACGTGGGAATTATGGGAGTACAATTCAAGATGAGTTTTGGGTGGGGACACAGAGTCAAACCATATCAATGATGAAGAACTAACAGACTGGATTTTAAAAGTGGCTGCACCATTATATATCCCCACCACCATTTTATTAAGGTTCTGATTGCTCCACATCCTTGCCAATGCTTGTTATTATCTGGCCTTTTGATTGTAGCCATCTTAGTGGGTATAAATTGGTGTCTCATTGTGGTTTGGATTTGGCTTTCCCTGAGGACTACCGATGTCAATCATCTTTCCATGAGCTTATTGGCCATTTATATATCTTCTTTGGAGAAACATTTATTCAGATCTTTTGTTTATTTTTAAATTGGTTTATTTTACTTCGATTTTTAAGTTGTAAGAATTCTTTATATGTTATAGATATGTGTATGTATATATATTTATATATTCTATGTTATATCAGATATAAGATTTGCAAATTTTGTCTTCTTGGGTTGTCTTTTCAATTTCTTGATGGTGTTCTTTGAAGCACAAAAGTTTTTCATTTTGATGATGTCCCCAGCATCTCAAAATTAACAAAATGCTTCCAAAGATACTTCTGAATTTCCTCTCACAGCCACTCTGTAAAGCACATAGGGCAGAGATTATGTTTCAATTTCATAATTGATGAATGCACCGTTGGACAAGCTGCTCAGCCTCTCAGCCTCGTGATGAGGCAGAGGGACAGAATCAGGACTTAATGTGGGCCTCTCACTGTCCTTTGTCTAGGATTCATTTTATCTCATCCAGCTTAATGGTGGTCAATTCGTCTTAGGCAAGACCATTCATTGACCCTCGGGTCATCGAAAGTCCCCAAATAACTTCTATCAGGAAAACAATCTTCTTTTCCCTGCATAATTATGAGAGCATAAATAAAGGGTGTAAAATGCTACACCCATAAGGATGTTCATAACAATTGGTGGCCACTGGCAAGGTGCAAGAGGAAGGCCTGGTGTGGGATTGTCTGTGGGGCTTGCCTGGTAAAGTAATCAGAAGAGTAGAATCTCGGCTCGTGCCTCTCAAGGGAATGGAGTTGAGAACCATGGACCAGAGAGTCCCTTTGTTTAGGAGTTTGTTTTGAACTTGTTTAGATTCCAGGAAGGGAGATACAACTCCCACCAGAAAGAGGAAAATATTCCTAGATGTTGGAAAACCATGTGCCAAAAACACTGAGACACAACTTACTGCCTCTAGCAGGAGGAAAGAGAAAACCTTTCTGGGCCAGCTTTACCCATGGACCTCACCTTTCACAGGCTGCCATCTGGGCTGCCCTCAGTAAAGTTCTCTTTTCCACGAAGAGCACCCATCTTTCTCACTTGAAAGACCCAGTGACAAGTCAAGTTAAACAGGCAAAGTCAGAGTTGCCATTTTCACAATGTGGGGCAATTCCAGTGAAATCAAGCATGAAGCGGTGTGCAAATTAATATACATTATGTAATAATATAATATATTATACTATCTTGTAATTATATAATAGATTTTTAATTATATAATACTATATATAGTATGAATATATATGGATATGTTTGATTATTATGTGATTAATATTATCTTAAGGGTGTGTGTGTGTATATATATTTTATAAATATAAATATAAATATAAAAATATAAAATATAATATATATTATATATATATATAAAAATATATATAATCTTTCTTCCAGAAATGGGAGCACATATGCCTGTGTCTAGAATACAGAGCCAAAGATCTGGAAGGTCATTCCAAAATACCAGTGGTTGCCTTTAGAGAAGGGGCTAAGCTTGAGTTAGGGCTGAAGTTGTTTGAAAGGGGACTAGCTTTTTTGTTCACTATATAGTTTGAACTTTTTAATGCACATGCACCTACTGTAATAACATCATTTTAAGCAGAATACATTGGGTGGTTTTGGGATCTGACTTGTCTGCAGGATGGCACTTCCCTCATCACCCTCAGCAGGGACTCGGACTCCTTCTTACTCTCCAGCATTACAAACATGATCTCTGACGTGCCCCTCTGCACCATCCACTTTGTCTGCTGTCCTACTCTGTGTTAGGCTGTTCTTGAATTGCTGTAAAAATAATATCTGAGACTGGGTACTTTATAAGGAAAAGAAGTTTAATTGGCTCACAGTTCTGCAGGCTGTACAAGGATGGTGCTGGCATCTGCTCAGGTTCTGGGAGGGCCTCAGGAAGCTTTTACTTGTAGCAGAAGGTGAAGCACAAGCAGGCATATCACATGGTGGAAGCAGGAGCAAAAGAGAGAGAAAGGGGAGGTGCCACATCTTTTTTTTTTTTTTTTAAATAGAGACAGAGTCTCGCTTTGTTGCCCAGGCTGGAGTGCAGTAGTGCAATCTCAGCTCACTGCCAACCTCTGCTGCCCAGGTTCGAGCGATTCTCGTGCCTCAGCCTCTAGAGTAGCTAGGACTACAGTCATGTACCACAATGTCTGGCTAATTTTTTTTTTTTGTATTTTTATTTAGTAGAGACAGGGTTTCTCCATGTTGGCCAAGCTAGTCTCAAACTCCTGACCTCAGGTGATCTGCCTGCCTTGGCCTCCCAAAGTGCTGGGATTACAGGCATGAGCCACTGCGCCCGGCCCACCACACACTTTTAATGACCAGATCTCATGAGAATTCACTTACTATAACAAGGACAGCACCAAGGGGGTGACACTAAATAACTCATGAGAAATCTGCCCCCATGATCCAATCACTTCCCACTAGGCTCCACCTCCAACATTGGGGATTAAATTTCAACATGAGATTTGGATGGGGAAAATATACAAACTGACTCCTGAACCTGCTGAACAGTCTTCTCATGACCTTATGTCATGGACCATTCTTGCTCTCATTTCCCTTGCCACCCACCTTGGCCTCCCCATCCAGCCTGACTCCAAGGTCACCTATTTCAGTGACTCTCTCACCAGCTCCCGGTATTCTGTCACCCCATTTTCCCCTGGCCACCCCTACATTGCCAGCTCAGAACCATCTGCTGTCCCTGCTGTGTTGCGAGACTACTGGAGGGGTGCCATAAATTCCCATGACTGGGTACCCTGAAAACTCCTAACAGCCAGCCTGGCTTGCCCCTCACTGCCCCAAGCAATTATCTTACTCCTTTCTGTTGACTTCTTATTACACTGCCCTCCCATGTAGACCTTTCCTCTTCTCCTGGTTTATATTAAGAACACTGAGACCTCCACCCTTGGACTGCCCCAAATGCTCCCCTCCTTCCCTCGAACTCTTAACATTTTTGTGTATCACATTTTCCTTGTGGCCCATCTCAGAAGAACTCTGTCTCCGAGACAGGCTGTTTGTATATACCCTCAAGTCCATCTTAGTTTCTTTTGGTGCTGTCCTCATTATAGTGAGTGAATTCTTATGAGATCTAGTCATTTAAAAGTGTGTGTATAAGAACCTCCCTCCAGAAAAAAAAAAGCGGTGTTTTTCTTCTCCTTTGCATCATTAGTCTATTTCTCTTTTGTTCGTATCAGTGTGCCACACATCTCTATTCTGGACTTATTTAATAGTTTCCCCCAACAAAATGGCTGAAAAAACAGGCATACATACAGAATGTTGTGGAGGCTGCCTACATTCCCACCACATCAGGACGGACCCACTTATCCCCTAGTTGCTGGAAGCTTTCAAGGTTGGCGGCTGTCAGCTGAGTCCCTCTCTAGGGCTTGCCTAGAACTGAAGAGAACAATCTCCTGGGCATGGTCCCTTCTGAAGCAGCCTGATTCCAGTGATAGGCTGTTATAGGCGTGAAAAGGTCGGGCCCCCTGACCTCAATTCAGGAACTCTGAAGGGCCCACCCACTCTAGAGCACTCTGTAGGAATCAGTCGAGGCCTCTGTTGGATCTGCATTGCTGCCCAGCAACTCCTCCTGCCCGATCTTGTTTCTCTCGCTCTATCCACTGGTGTGGATCCCAAGAGCACATCCCCATAAATTTCCTGCCTGCCATTCTTCTTCTCAGAGTCTGCTTCTAGGAAACTAACCTACTACAGCAGGCTTTTTAAGTCTGGGAAGAAATCTTGAACATGGATCAGAAGAATCAATACTCACACTGATTTCATCTGCCAGAGCCCAGTCTGAGAAGATAAAGCTCCTTGGATCGATGTAAACTTTTGAATTATGTAGCTTAAAGAAAAATCCAGTTGTACAAATATAAGATGTAGGCTGGGAGTGGTGGCTTATGCCTGTAATCCCAGCACTTTGGGAGGCTGATGTAGGAGGATCACTTGAGTTCAGGAGTTTGAGACCAGACTGGGCAACATAGAGAGACCCCATCTCTACAAAGAATGTAAAAAGTGTGGTGGTGTGCACCTGTGATTCTAGCTACTCTGGAGACTGAGGCAGGAGGATCGCTTGAGCCTGGGAGTCTGAGGCTGCAATGAACTGTGATCATGCCACTGTACTCCAACCAGGGCAACAGAGCAAGACCTTTTCTCAAAATAAAACCAAAACCAAAAACCAAATATAAGTTGTGAGAGATTTTGGCACACATTTATTTGAAAAAAACCTAAGGGACCCCTTCATTCTTTCATCCACATATTTATTTATTTATTTACGTAGAAGTACGTGTTCTGTGCTAGGCACTTACTTGCTGCACAGAGTGGGTGGGGGCAGAAATATGAGGAGGGGGAAAATAAATAAACAAAAACCCAGATTTGTGATTATTCTCCATGAAGTAAATAAACAGAGGGCAACAAAAGGGAATAAAAGGAGTATCTCTTAGGCGAGGTGACATTAAAAGCCTGGTGAGAGATCCATGCCAATTTCAATGGGACAGAAGCTCAGGGCTCAGGCAGTCAAAGGTAAGGAACTATGGACTCTGCAAGGTCCCTGCTCCCATGCCATGCTAACTGGAGGCTCCAGTCACTGAAGGAAGGGCTGCAGGTGGAGTTGCCTGTGGTCTTGCTGCTCAAAGTATGGTCTGCAGACCAGTGGAACAGGTACCACAGGCAAGCTCCCATTAGAAATGCAGATCTTCCGGCCCCTTCCCACCCATCAGGCTCAGAATCTGCACCTTACTGGTTCCCACGTATATTAATTTCCCATGGCTGCTGTAATGAATTACCACAAACTTAATGCTTAAAACAACACAAATTTTATTTTCTTACAGTTACAGATGTTAGGAATCTGAAAAGAATCTTTCTGATTATCTTTGAGGACAGGTGGATGCGGTTTTGCTTAGTGATGTTTCTGGATATGCCTTCTGATTGAAACTGAGATTTTGTTTCTGTCTTGACTGCTTGGCATATTCTGCTCACCTGGATCCCCTTCTTCCCCATAGACCTATATGTTCCAGGTACTTGAATAACACAACTAAGACAAGTAGAACAGTGTTTGCACGTGTACGCCCATGCACATGAGCTTTGCACAAGTAAAAAATAAATCTTTTCAATTTCTCACCATTATTTAGTGAGGTATAACCTTTTTTGTTATCTTTAATTATTATTATTGTTGTTATTTACAAAGGGGGAGATATGCCAAAGAGCATACAGCTCAAAACCGGTACAGCCAGGATTTAATTCAAGTCTTCTGACCACAAATCTAATGCCCAAATTGACCGCTGAGAGGTACAAACACATCCAAGTACTGGTAAGATTTCTGTTACCCTCTTGGATAGTAGCTTGTTTGGCTGATTTCTCCACCCAGGGAAGGCAAGCCCAAGGACTGGCAAGTGCTGTGGGGGGAGGGTATGTTATTCTGTGTAATCCATGTAACTCTTCAGCCTGCTCTCAGACTGGATGAAAAGAGGTGTGTCATCTTCAAGAAGAGAAGAGGCTTCCTCTGCTATTACCCAAAGCTCCCAGCAAGAGTGGGGGCCCTCTGAACAGATTGCTGGTCGAATGGAGGCACTTCTTCAGGCAGGGGAGAGTGTAGAGGTCATACTTGGAGGGTGGCCACATTCACACAGATGGTGTAACTCCTGCATGACGTCTGTCCCAGAAGAAGATACTGGTAGTATAAAGTTGCTTTCCCCAGGGCGCTGTAATCAGCTACAGGCAGTGCTCTATGAAGGCCATCAAGAAACTGGGGAGTTGAGGGACCTTCAGTTACTGGAATATGCCTGTTACAGAAAATGCTTCTTGGTTTTGCTTCTTCTTCCTTCCGAGATGCTGTGGAGATTGTGTTTGGCACTGAGATCTGGTATCTTCTGTGATGCACAGTATGAGGAACCATCTCTTGAGTCAGGTCAAGAGTATAACAGCCTAGGAGACACCTTGGACCTCTCTTCCAAGAGCACCCCTGATACACCATGCTTACATTAGAATTTCTCCTCCTCTTTTTCTTTCGCCTTCTTCATCTCCTCTTTTTTTCATTTTTTAAAATACATTTTATTGCATATATCTGAGGTTTACAGTATGATGTTATGGGATATATACAGATAGTAAAATGGTTACTATAGTGAGGCAGCTTAACATATCTATCATTTCATATAGTTGTTTTTTGTGTATATGTGACAAGAGCAGCTAAAATCTATTTAACAAAAAATCCTAATACAGTATTACTTTTATTTTATTACTACAGTCATGTTGTACGTGAGATCTCTAGACTTGTTCATTGTACATATTTGCTACTTTGTATCCTTTGACATCTCCCCATACTCCTCACCATGGTAACCACTGAGACAAATGACAATGTTGATTCTTTAGCTCTGTATATTTGGCCTTTTTTTTTTTTTCAGTTTCCACATATAAGTAAGATCACACAATTTTTTTTCTTTGTGTGTCTTGTTTATTTCACTTATCAAAATGTCCTCCTGATCCATCTATGTTGTGGCAAATAGCAGAATAATCCCTTCTTTCCTCAGACTGAATAATATTCATATACATATATATTTACATTTTCTATATCCTTTCGTCCATTGATGGACACTTAGATTGTTTATCTTAGCTGCTGTGAATAAGGCTGCAATGAACATGTGGGTGCAAATATTTTTATGAGGTGGCTATTTCTTTTCTGTTCTTTTTTTTTCAGACAGCATCTTGCTCTGTTGCCCAGGCTGGAGTGCAGTGGTGTGATCATAGCTCACTGCAGACTCACTCCTGGATTCAATTTGATCCTTCTGCCTCAGCCTCCAGAATAGTTGGGACTACAAGCAGGCACCACCACACCTGGCTAATTTTTTATTTTTTGTAGAGAAAGGGTCTTGTTATGTTGCCCAGGCTGGTTTTGAACTTCTGGGCTCAAGTGATCCTCCTGCCTCAGCTTCCCAAAGTGATAGGATTACAGGCATGAGCTAACACACTCAGCAGTGGAAGTGGTAATTTCATTTTCTTTGGATATATACCCAGAAGAAGGGTTGCTGAGTTATATGGAAGTTTTATTTTTAATTTGTTTAGAAACCTCCATACTGTGTTCCATAATGGCTCTACCAATCTACATTCCCAACAATAGTATATTAGGCTTTCCTTTTCTTGACACCCTTACCAACATTTATTATCTCTTATCTTTTTGGTAATAGCCATTCTAACAGGTATGAGGTGGTATCTCATAGTGGTTTTAATTTGCATTTCCCTTATGATTAGTGATGTTGAGTACCTCTTAATATACATTTTGGCCATTTTTACTTCTTCTTTAGAGAAATGTCTGTTCATATCCTTTGCCTGTTTTTAAATCAAGTTATTTGTTTTTTGCTGTTTAGTTATAAGAATTCTTTATAAATTTTGGATATTAACCCCTTATCAGGCACACAGTTTGCAAATATTTTTTCCCAGTCCATAGGTTGCCTTTTCATTTTGCTGATTGTTTCCTTCACTATAATGAAGCTTTTCAGTTTGATGTAGTACCATTTATTTAGTTTTGCTTTTGTAGCCTGAGCTTTTGGTGTGATATCCAAAAATTCATTGCCAAGACCAATGTCAAGGGGCTTTTTCCCTGTGTTCTCTTCTAAAATTTTATGGTATCAGATCTTACATTTTGGTCTCTTATTCATTTTGAGTTGATTTTTATGTATGGTGTAAAATAATGGTCCAATTCCATTTTTTTTGCATGTTAAAGTTTGTTTTCCCAGCACTCTTGTTGAAGAGACCATCCTTCCCTCCTTGTGTCCTCTTGGTGTACTTGTTAAAAATTAGTTGAAAGAGTTTAAGAGGTATTGACATTAATTCTTCTCTGACTGTTCGGTAGAATTCAGCTGTGAAGCTATTTTGGTCCTAGGCTTTTCTTTGTTGGAAGGCTTTTAATTGCTTCGTCAATCAATTTATTTGTTACTGGTGTGTTCAATCTCTCTATTTCTTCCAATTCAATCTTGGTAGTTTATTTATTTCTAAGAATTTGTTGATTTCTTTAAAGTTAACCAATTTGTTGGCATATAACTGTTCATAATAGTCTCTACAATCCTTTGAATTTCTGAGGCATTTGTTGTAATGTCTTCACTTTTCTTTTTCTTTAAGTCTTTTTTTTCTTAGTCTACCTAGGGGTTTGTCAATTTTATCTATTTTTTTAAAAGAACCAACTCTTAGTTTTATGAATTATTTTCCTATAGTTTTTCTGTTCTTTATTTGACTTATTTCTATTCTGAACTTTATTATTGTTTTTCCTTCTACTAACTTTGAATTTAGTTTGTTTTTCTTTTTCTGGATAATTGAGGTATAATGTTAGGCTATTTATTTGGAATCTTTCTTTTTTAATACAAGCATTTATTGCTAAACTTTCCTCTTAGAACTTCATTTGCTGCATTCCATAAGTTTTGATATGTTGTGTTTCCATTGTCATTTGTCTCAAGACATTTTTGAATTTCCCTTTTGATTTTTTTCTTTGAACCAATGGTTGTTCAGGAGCATGTTGTTTAGTTTCCACATATTTGTGAATTGTCAAGATCCTTCCTGTTATTGATTTCTAGTTTCATACAATTTTGATCAGAAGCAGTACTATATATCATTTTAATCATCCTAAATTTGTTAAGACTTATTCTGTGGCCTAGCATATGGTCTATCCTGGGGAATGTTCCATGTGCACTAGAGAAGAATGTATATTCTCCTGCTGTTAGGACGGAAAGTTTTATATATGTCTATTAGGTCCATTTTGGTCTCATATGCAGTTCAAGTCCAGTATTTTCTGGTTAATTTTCTGTCTGGTTGATTATCCATTATTGAAAATGAGGTAGTAAGCTTCCCTAATTTTACTGTTCTATTTCTTCCTTCATGTTCATTAATATTTGCTTTATATATTTATGTGCACCAATGGTAGATGCATATATATTTATAATTGTTATGACCTCTTGATGAATTGACTCCTTTCTCATTTAATAATGATCTTCGTTTTTTGCAACACTTTTTGACTTACAGTCTACTTTATCTGATATAAGCATAGCAAGCTCTCTCTCTTTTGGTTGCTATTAGCATGGAATATCTTCCGTCATTCCTTTACTTTCAGCCTATGTATGTCTCTACAGCTAGAATAGGTCTCTTGTAGACAGCATATAGTTGGATCTTTTTTTTTTTTTTTTACGCACTTTATGTCAGCCACTTAATGTCTTATTTTTTCTTGAGATGGGGGTCTTACTGTGTTGTCCAGGCTGGTCTCAAACTTCTGTACTCAAGGGATCTTCTCATCTCAGTCTCCTGAGTAGTTGGAATTATGGGTTTGTGCCACCATATCCAGCTTGTCTCTTTTGATTGCAATGTTTAATCTGTTTACATTCAAAGTTATTACTGATAAATAAGGACTTACTCCTGCCATTTTTTAAATTGTTTTCTGGTCGTTTTGTAGATCCTTTGTTTCTTTCTTCCTCTTTTATTGTCTATCTTAGTGATTTGGTGATTTTCTGTAGTGTTAAGTTTTTCTTTCTTTCTCTTTCTCATTTGTGTATCTGCTGTGGCTTTTTGTTTTGTGGTTACCGTGGAGCTTACCTAAAACATCTTATAGTTGTGATAGACTGTGTTAAACAGATAACAACTTAACTTTAGTTGCATATGAATACCCAAGACTTTTATATTCCCCCATTTATATTTTTGCTGTCACAATTTACACCTTTTTATATTGTATCTTCCTTTATACTTTATTGTAGCTATAGTTATTTTGACCATTTTAACTTTGAATCTTCATGCTAGAAATTTGAAAGATTTACATACCACCTTTATAGTAATGAAGTGGGGAATACTTTATTTCTTTTTTATTTCTGAGGGATAACTTTGTGGGTATAGTATTCCAGGCTGGCACTTTTTTCTTTCAGTACTTTGAATATGTTATCCCGTTTTTCTCCTGACTTTCAAGATTTCTGCTAAGATATTCACTGATAGTCTAATGGGGATTCCCTTTATGTCACTTGCTGCTTTTAAGATTCTGCCTTTGTGTTTTGACATTTTGATAAAAATGTGCCTTTGGAATAAATTTGGTGACTTTTGAGCTTCATGGATCTGAATGTCCATATCTCTCCCAAGACTTAAGAAGCTTTCAGCAGTTATTTCATTAAATAAACTTTGTGTGTCTTTTTCTCCCTTCCTCCTTTGAAGTTCGTAATGTGAGCATTTGCTCATTTAATGGTGTCCCGTAAATCTTGTAGGCTTTCTTCACTCTTTAAATTTTTTTCCCCTTTCTAACTAGGTTTTTTCTTTTTTTTTTTTCTTTGGGTGTGTGTATGTTTCACCCCTCCTAACACCTATCCAGCTTCAGGTTTTTTCTCAAAGCTGCTAAGAGAAGGAAATTTTTTCAAGAGAGTTGTCTTCAAGTTCAGAGATGTTTTCTTCTGCTTGATCTATTCTGTTGAAGCTCTCAACTGTATTTTTTTAAAATTCCATTCATTGAATTCTTCAGCTCCAGATTTCTGTTTGGTTCTTTTTAAATGATATCTATCTTTTTGTTGAATTTGTCAGTCAGATCATGAGTTGTTCTCCTGATTTCATTGAATTTTCTATATGTATTCTATTGTATCTCATTGAGTTTCCTTCAGATCATTATTTTGATTACTTTTTGGGAAATTTGTGAAGTTTAATTTCTTTAGGATCAGTTACTGGAGACTTATGTTCCTTTGACGGTGTCATATTTTCTTACTTTTCCATGCTTCTTGTGTCCCTGTGTTGATGTCTGTGCCTCTGATGAAATAGTCATCTCCAATTTTAGAGTAGCTTTCATAGGGAAAGATTTTCACTGGCATATGAGTCCTAGGTTGGTTGTGTGTTGGCTGTGGTTCCAGGCAGGTGCAGTAGAGCAGTCTCCATGCAGTTTTTCGGTTGTTATTGACATCATTGATAACTGCAGCTGATTCAGTGGCTAAGGCTACAAGAGTTTGTAACAGCAGTGGTGGCAGGGCAGGTTATTAGAGCTCTCAGTGGAAAAGTCTTTGGGGAGGTCCTCTTGTTTTTTTTTTTCCCACAGTGGGAAGAAGTAGCTGAGGGGATCCCTCTTGGGGCTGGGTCTGACATAGGCCACAGGCAGCCACAGTGGTTCTGTGTTCCAGAGTACAGCTGCTTAGAGTAGCTGTGGAGTTTGGGTCCTGGCTTCAATGTCTTGTTGTACTATTGTAGAACCTGTAATGTGGGTGCAGGTTCACTCTCTGTGACAAGTGGATGAAGCTCTCCCACTAAACAGAGGACTGTTACTCTGAGGCACTCCCCAGTAGCTTGGGCCCAGGGATCAGGTGTGTAGCTGTGACTCTGATGCTGGGGGTCAGGGCACAGCACTGGTATGGCTCTGGGGAGGAAGGAGTGTTCCAGGACTTGGGCCCAGAGCCAACAGGGTACATTGGCAACTCAGGCATCAGGAGAGGAAGTAGCACATGATGGTGACTCTGGACTCTGGAGAGGTGGAACACAACAGTGGCCCAAGGTGTGTGAGTCCAGGTGCAGTGGCAGAGAATTCCTAGAATGGAGGGGCACAGTTGTGGCTTGGGCTCTAGGAGGCGGGGAGCAGTGCAATGATAGCTCAACACCTTGGGGAGGTGCAACACCTCAGCAGCTCAGACTCCAGAGGGTTGGTTCAGATCCAAGAAGATGGAGCTCTGCAGTTGCTCAGCCCAAAGGGTAGGGTGAAATAGAACACCCATGACTCTGTTTCCCTAGAGGGTAGAGCACCACATCTGCTCAGGCACCCGAGGTGTAGCTGCTCTGGTGAGACCATCTCTGGATCCCCAAGGGGCTTGGTGACACATAGGCTTGAATGCTGGGGTTGTGGCTACTCTCCTGGGCTGACGCTCTGATTCTGAGGGGTGAGGTACGGGGTTGGTTAAGGCTCTGGGGGGTCAGGCATGCTCTGCTGGCTCAGGCATGATTTATCCCTCCCTTAATCAGCTACTAGAGGGCAGGGATGTTGCCTACCCTGCTCCCTGCTAGATGATTTTCTTATGAATTACAAGGCCAGCACAAAGAGGGCACTCAGTGCACAATTGTGGAATTATTAAATCCATTGAAATCATCAGGCAAGAGGATCTTCTTTCTACATACACACGTGTGGTTGGGATGTTTTTTCTTTTTCACAAATGGGATCATATTGTATGCATTGTATTGCCAACTTTCTTTTCTTCTCCTTCTTCTTTGTGTAATAATATCTTAGGGATCTTTCCTTGACTTTATGAAGACCCACTTCATTCATTTTAACTGCTGGATAATCACTCCTGTGTTGATGGGCATTTGAGTTCCTTCCACTCCTCACTATTTCTTGTGATGCTGCTGTAGGCTTCCTTGCACAGGCCTCTTGCTACACAGGTGTGAGTGTTTCTCCAGGAAAGACAACTGAGCAGGACTCACTGGATGACAGGGCTCCTCTTTCCTATCCCATTTACTGGGTCAGATGCTTAAAATCTAAATTTTCCTGAAAAACAAGCTCAACTGAGGAGAAATTCCTTTCCTTGGGAGTGGTAGGGAGTGTCAGTCCTGGGCTTGTATCATGAACTTGGCACACACACAGACACACACACACACACTTGATTTTATTCCAGCCTGCTCACCAGGAAACCTAATTTTAAAACAGGAACTAATTCATGTGTTTTTCAGCTCCATCAGGTCATTTATGTTCTTCTCTAAACTGGTTATTCTAGTTAGCATTTTGTCTAACCTTTTTTCAAGGTTCCTAGCTTCCTTGCATTGGGTTAGAGCATGCTCCTTTAGCTCGGAGGAGTTTGTTATTACCCACCTTCTGAAGCCTACTTCTGTCAATTTGTCAAACTCATTCTCCATCCAGTTTTGTTCCCTTGCTGGTGAGGAGTTGAGAACCTTTGGAGCAGAAGAGGCATTCTGGTTTTTGGAATTTTCAGCCTTTTTGAGCTGGTTTCTCCCCATCTTTGTGAATTAATATACCTTTGGTCTTTGATGTTGGTGACCTTCGGATGGAGTCTCTGAGTGGACGTCCTTTTTGTTGTTGATACTATTCCTTTCAAACCAGGAACTAATTCATGTTAGCATCTTTTGTGGAAGCACACTGAACATGAAAGTCCTCATATTTGAGTTCTAGTATAGGATTTGTCACAAACCTTCCAAGAAAACGTAGGACAAGGAACATAGCCTCTATGGTCTTAAATGGGTTCGGAGGAGATAAGGAGTAGAGGGATAGACACATTACTGTTCAAGGGCACTTTCAGTGCTAACCTTCCAGGGTGATGCTTTGGTTTTCTGCCCTTGACCTCAGGTTTGCCCATAGGAGACACAAAATGGGAAGCGGATGCTTTAAAAGCCAGTCAGCTTTCCCAGGTGAGTCAGAGTCAGCAGGTTGGTGACCTAAGCCCTGGTCAGCAGCCCAACCTTCTTTCCTGGAGCTACCACTGCTGGTTCCTCAGCTGACCCCTGGAGAGGGCACATTTCATATCTCATACTGAAGAAAGTTGGGAGAAAGCCTTGCCCAAGACTTAGTAGTCTATATTTCTGGTGGCTGCCGGGCCCCACCACCACAGATGCCTGGTTTGGTGTTTCTGACAAAGAAGTAGAGCTGAGTGGTAAGGCAAAGGCTCTGGGGTCACACTGCCTTGGTTCCAATCCTGCCAGGAGACAGAACTAGAGCAAATCACTCAGACTCTTACTTTCCTTATTTTTAGTTGGGGGTGAATATTAAGTGAGGAATTTTCACATGAGCACATGATAAGGGCTCAATATGCGTTTATGATTGTTGTTGTTAATGTCCACAACAAACACAGCTTTTAAGGTCACCAGTGGTGTCTGATGAATTCGTAGACAGATGCATGAGTGTACAGAAAGTTACAAGGCTAATATTCTGCTCATATTTCTGCCACTGGCTCCCTCCAAAATCAGTCCTCTGCTCATTCAAACTGAAAAAGTGTTCCCTAAACTAGCCTCAGTGCGAATCCTAGCATTGATAATGGCTCTTTCTTAATCTGGGATTGTCTTCCCACCTATTTCTGACTATGAAAATCCCATCCTTCAAGGTCCCCAATCACATGCCACCTCCTCCAAAAAACTTTGTTTTTCCTGTTGAGAAGTGCTAACTTCATTTTCATGTCGAATATATATCTATGTGCTGATGATTCCCAAGTCTGTATTTTCTATAGAGACCTTTCCCCTAAATACCAGACTTGTGAACAGTTCCATCTCACCTACCCACTCAGTCAAGCCTGCTCTTCTGGCAGGCCTTCTCCTGACCCCCATGTGAGATAGATCCAGTGCCAATTGTAACAATAGGAAAAGCAAGCTCTTATTCCTACCGTCACACACGATACAACACTCAACACAACATATAGAGTATTTTATTGCTTCTCACCAAAATGTGTCTGTTTTTTTCCTCACATATCAAGCAATTCTCCAGCAGACACCAACCAGGTGTCCTATAATTCAGTTAAGTTATGACACCATCTACCTGAAGATAGTGTTAGATCCCACAGTTTAAGAGCCCAGTCCCACAAACTTGCCGTCCACTTCAGGTGTCAGTCATAAGTCCCTGGTTGTGATCTGTACTTCTGACCAGCTAGCTGTAAATCAAGGGTTCCCATGATCCTTTCTTTGTGTTTGATTAATTTGTTAGAGCATCTCACTGAACTCAGACTAACACTTGACTTACATTTACCCATTTATTATAAAGGACATTACAAAGGATGTGGATGAATGCCAGATGGAAGAGAGGCATAATGTAAGGTATGTGGGAAGGGGCACAGAGTACCATGCCCTCTCCAGGTGTGCCACCCTCCCAGCACCTCTGCTGATTCATCAACCAGGAAGCTCTCTGAACCCTGTCCTTTTGGGGTTTTATAGAGGCTTCATTATGTAGCATGACTGATTAAATCATTGACCATTGGTGATTAGCTCATCTTTAACACCCCCTCTCTTCCCCAGAGGTCAGGGCAGTGGGGTCTGAAAGTTCTAATGTAATCACATGGTTGATTCTCCTGCCTACCAGCCCCCATCATGAGTCTATTAAGGAGTCCACCAAGAGTGACAGAAGATGCTCCTGTCCTCCAGGAAATTCCAAGGGATTTAGGAGCTCTGCATTAGGTGATCATGTCACTTAGGAAATCATAAAAGTTTTAGGAGCTCTGTCTCAAGAACCAGGAGCAGAGACCAAATATGTATTTCCTCTTCTTCTTCTTCTTCTTCTTCTTCTTTTTTTTTTGTTGAGATGAGGTCTCACTATATTGTCCAGGTTGGTCTCGAACTCCTGAGCTCAAGCAATGGTCCCACATTGGTGGCCAAGGTGCTGGGATTACAGGCATGAGCCACCATGCCCACCATGTATTTGTTATTATATCACACTATTACACAACCTCTGTCAGTTCATGGCACTCCCAATCCTTCTAGGTGCTCAGGCCTTCTCTCATACCCCACATCTAATGCAACAGTTAATTCTGCCTCAACCTACAAAATAAACCAGAATCTCACCACTTCTCATCACCTCCACTGCTTCTACTGTTAAAAGAAAAAACTTTAGAAAAATTAAACTTAAGAACATTTAGTTGAGCAAAGAATGATTCACAGATTGGGCACCCCCACCCTTGCCCCACCCCGACCAGAACAGGAACAGTTTCAGAGAGCTCCAGGCTGCAACTTGAGCAGGTAGCGTTTACGGACAGCAAACAGAAGTGAGGTACAAAGGCTGCTTGATTGGTTACAGCTCAGTATTTGCCTTATTTGATCATGGTTTGATCAGTTGGCCACCTTTGACTGAAGCTCTGCTGCTGTGATTGGCTGAGACTCAGCTTTTTGTTACAAAAGTATACACCCAAGTTAGTTTCAGTTAGTTCATGTACTAAATTAGGTTATAGTTTGTGATATAAGAAATCAAATATGGAGGCATCCTTAGGCCAAATTTAGTTTAACATTATTTTTAAGAAAAGAAAAATAGCTTAGAACAATCTGAGCTGTGTGAGATGTGCAAAATTTATCAGGCTCAGAGACATGAGTATGAGACTTCAGTAATGTCTCCTGCACCCATGCCGTGGGTCCATTATTAAAGGCATTTTGTTCCTGACTAGCTGCCTCACACATAATCTTCATTTTCCTGGAATTTAATAACAATGTGTAGCCAATCAATAGCTTATGTTATTTTAATGTAAATTATTGGTAAATAACTTAGGAACTGCTGCTTCTTTTCCTTTAAAAACCCACCTGTAATTGTGGCTAATCTGAGCTCATATGCTGAATTTATAATTCTGGGTTGCAGTCCTCAAACTTGGCTCAAATAAACTCTACTTATGTTAAGTTTGCCTCAGCTTTGTTTTCCTTTAGGCCAACCCCCTGGTCCAGCCACACTTTTGCTTGCATTACTGCAATAGCCTCCTGCCAGTCTCCTTGCTTTACTCTTGTCCTTTTCTACCCTGTCTATTCTCAACACAGCAGCTGGAGTGATTCTTTCAAATCGTAAGTCATATCACTCTTCCACCAAAAATTCTCCAATGGTTGCCATTTCACTCAGATGAAAGCCACCATCCTTAAAATGATCTAGCAATCCCTACATACCCAGGCCCCTGTTACCTCTCTGACTTCATCTCCTGCTAATCTCCCTGTGCTGCCCAATCTTCAGTCGTCCTTTGGAACCCACTCCACACTCTTCTCTACCCTGTGCTGTGCCCCCAGGAGGCTGGCCTCTACGGGCTTCCTCCATAAAGCTCTGTTAATCTTTGGCTTCCAGTTATATTCAGTCATGGGAAGATGGAAGGTGAGAAGACGGAGTATTTATTCTGCTGGCCCCTTTCCATTCATGACCTTGGCTAGGCCGTAGCTATGTTCCTCTATCAAAGACATAGCCCCTGGCCCTGGGCCCTGGCTGCAGCCAGCTCTTGCTAGATTGCACTAGCTACCCCTCCTTTTGTGCCTTCAGGCCTAAGGATGTTATGGTTTCTTTTTATTTCTAGCCCTGGAGTGCCTCATCATACTTGCTGGTTTGCCTTAAGCCTGCCTACACTTTTGTAATGAAGCTCCTTCTTCATTCTTTCTTTAATTATGACCTTGAAGGTGTCTGCTTCCTACCTCTTTCTCACCATGTTCAAGTCACACCCTCTTCTGCCCTTCCTCTATCATGCTGGGCACCCTTCTGCCCCAGGGCCTTTGCACTGGCTCTTCCCTTTTCCTGGCATGCTCTTCCCCTGGCTGCTCCTGGATCCTTCCCTCATGTCCTTTTGGTCTTTGCTGAGTTGTCATTTTCTCAGTGATGACTTCTGTCTCTCAGCCCTTCTGAAAACTGCAGCCCCTCTACTGTGGAAGACCCCTTTTTTTTCCATAACACTTTCCACCATCTAACACACTGTATAATTTACTTATTTATTATGTTTCTTGCCTTTCTCCTTTCACTAGCATGTGAACGCTACATGAGGGCAATATGCTGTCTTTTTTCCTTGCTGATGTATCCTCTAGACTTAGATAAATGCCTAGGTGTAGAAGATGCTCAATAAATATTTGTTCACTGAACAATTTGTTGAATAAATGACATATTCTTATCTCTTATGGGATCTGTATTACTTTCCTAGGACTACTCTAACAAAGTACCACAAACTGGGTTGAAACAATAGAAAAGGATTGTCTTATAGTTCTGGAAACTAGAAGTCCAAAATCAAGGTGTCAGGATGGCCATACTCCCTCTGAAACCTGTAGGGGGAATCTTTCCTTGTCTTTTTCTAGTTTCTGGTGGTTTGCAGACAATGCTTGGTATTCTTTGGTCTGTGGCTATGTAACTCCAATCTCTGCCTTCATTGTCACATGGAGCCCTCCTTGTGTGTCCTTGTCTATTCACAGGTTTTTGTTTTGTTTTGTTTTGAGACGGAATCTTGTTCTGTCACTCAGGCTGGAGTGCAGTGGCGTGATCTCGGCTCACAGCAAGCTCTGCCTCCCAGGTTCACACTATTCTCCTGCCTCAGCCTCCTGCGTGGCTGGGACTACAGGCGCCCGCCACCATGCCTGGTTAATTTTTTTTGTATTTTTAGTAGAGATAGGGTTTTGCAGTATTAGCCAGGATGGTCTCGATCCCCTGACCTTGTGATCCGCCTGCCTCGGCCTCACAGATGTGAGCCATTGCCCCTGGCCCACAGGTTGTTTTTTTATAAGGACATTTTTATAAGATCATATTGGATTAGGGACCTACTCTACTTTAGTATAACCTCGTCTTGAATAATTATATCTACAGCAAGCCTATTTCTGAATGAAGTCAGATTCAGAGGGTGAGGACTTCAACCTATCTTTTTCAGGGGGACACAATTCAACTGATAATGGGATCTTTTCAGTTTTTCCCTGGAATTATAGTACCTAAGTTATGATTGCTCCAACTAGATTACAATTTTTCTAAGAAAAAAGTTCAATTTTATGTCTGAAATGGCAAACTGGTGGGTGGCTCTTGGGTTGGATTTGGTCTACAGGCAAGTTTGTCTGCCCTGAGGTATTGGCCCACATAGTGCTTTGAAAGATTTTTTGAAATAATTTATAAACATTTATTTATTTATTTATTTAGCATTTTCTTAGAGATAGGGTATTTATATTGTTGCCCAGGCTGGTCTTGGACTCTTGGCCTCAAGTAATTCTCCTGCCTTAGACTCTTATAGCTTATAAACATTTAAACGTTAGGAACCTTCACTTACAAATCTGGATTTTTGGTTTCCATGACAAATGAGAATGTCTGGTTACACAGGCCTGTCTTGCACCATGTTCCTCATTGCCCAAAGCCTAGCAGGGGCTTCTTCTTAAACAGAGCAATGCCCTCCATGCCCTACAGGTACACCTCTCCCTATTGTTGCCCCAACCTTGATGCCAGTGAAACTGCTTTTGCAAAGATTATGACAGTGAGAGAAATTTAATGTGACTGATTTCATCTTGCTTCTAGCCTCACAGGCTGGCTGTCTTTGCTCATCCCTAGGTGTAGGCCAAGGTAGCCATGTGAGGAATTTAGTTTATAGTTTAACTTTGAAGCGAGGATGATAACAGTCCCTCTCTAAAACGAATTCCCTCATTGGGGGCTGAAACTGTCTTTGTAAGACTAATGAAAAGCTGTAAGATTAAGATTATGGGAGGGACCTGAATTCTGCTAAAATGTAGATACAGTTTCTGTAATCCCTTATTGTTCAGGAGTCATGTGGTCAGAGGTCACAAGATTTGTGACTTCCCCAATTGCTTCTGTAGGTAACACCACTATTGTAGAACCTAAAATTGGTCTTTTGAGATGTCTTTCAGACTTTTACATTCTGGCAACTGACTGAGCCCACCCAGACTCATGACTCATGACTTCACCTGTCCTGTGTTTCCCATCTAGAAACAAACTCAGTACATGAGGACTATTTTCCACATTCCTATGATTGCATCCCCAACGAATCAGCAGCACCCACCCCCTCCCCACCTGCTCACCAAACTATCCTTGAAAAACCCTAAACTCTGGGTCTTTGGGGAGATTGACTGGAGTGATAACCCTGGTTGTTCTGCATGGCTGGCCTCACATTAATGAAAGGTTTTCTTTGCTGCAATACCAGTCTCAGTGAACTGGTTTTGTCTGTGAAGCAGGCAGAAAGAATCCATCAGGCAATTAAGGTGGCATCAGCTGCCACTTATCTCCTGGCCAGCTCACTCATTTCTATCAGCTGTGTGGCTCTTGTAGCCATATGAGCTTGTAACCCCTGAATACCAAACAAATATTAAGGGAACAACAGGTATTCCATAATGATGGCAGTGATGGTGATGGTGGTGAGTCGAAGGTGGGTTGGAGCTCCACTTTTTTTTTTTTTTTTTTTTTACCATATACTCTTGAAGCTTTCCCAATCTAGCTTTTATCTCCACTGCTCCACTAAGATGTCCAGTGGTAAATTCTCTGTGCACATCTTACTTATTAGCAGCATTTGACATAGTTAATCACCTTCTGCTCTTGAAACACTTTCTTCACTTGAATTCTGTACCATCTTATGCTCTTGGTGCATATCCTCTCACTGGCCACTCATTCTCTATCGCTTTTGCTGGTTTCTACTCCTTTCTTATTCATGTAAAAATTAATGTGCTTGTAGGGCTCATTCTTGATATATCCTCCATATTCTATCCTTCACTTTCTCCCTTAAGAGATCTTATTTGGTCTCCTAACTTTACATACCCTCTACACAGTGACAACTCCCAAATACTTACCTTCAGCTTTTAACTTCTCCATGAACTCCAGATTGCTTTGTCTACATTTGCTTGGATATACTAAAGGACTATTAAATATTACATATACAAAACCAAACTCCTGGTTTCAATTCACAAAGCTTCTTTTCTCCTATCATTTAACATTTCAATAAATATTAAATTATTTCAGTTGTTCAGGTAAAAAAAATCAGAACTACTCTAGAGTAGATTTTTTTTTCCTCTCATACATTCAATATATCAACACATCCTCATGGCTCTCTGTGATGGTTAATTTCATGTGTTCTCTTGGCTAGGTCATGGTGCCCAGTTGTTTGACCAAAGAACAAAATAGATGTTGAAGGTATTTTTTTTAAAGATAATTAATATTGACATCAGTAGACAGTGCACAAAGCAGATTACCCTCTATAATGTGCATGGGCCTTCCCACCAGCTGACTGGGGGCCTTCCAATTAGTCAGAGGCCTTAAGACTGAAGACTGCAGTTTCCTGAAAAAGAAATTCTTCTCAAGACTTCTTGACTGCAACATGGGAAACTTGTGTGAGTTTCTAGTCTGCTGCTCTATGGAATTTGGACTAAAGGCTGCAATAGCAACTCTTACTTAAGTCTCCAGCCTGCTGCCTTGCCCTATGGATTTCAGATTCGCCAACCCTCACAGGAGCCAATTCGTTAATTTTTTTTTCTCTTTCTTTATCTTTAAACTTTTATTGGTCCTGTTCCTCTGGAGTACCTTGACTAATATAACCTTATTTCAAAATATGTCTAATACCTAAACCCTTTTGATCACCTCTACGAATAGCACTTTGGTTCAAGACATTATCATCTCTCTGCTGGATGTTACAATTGCTGCATATCTGGAGTTCCATCTATAGCCTATAAGCCAGGCTGACCCTTTAAAACCAGAAGTCATGCACGTTACTCTTCTTTTTAGTGTCCTCCATTGGCTCTTACCTCATTCAGAGTAAAAGCTGAAGTCCTAAGATGACCTCTAAGGCCCTGCACTGTTTGGTCTCCTGCTGCTTTCTCTGACTTCATCTCTGTGCCCTTGCCTACCTCACTAGCCTTCAGCCACACTTCCTTTAACATGCTAAGCAAGTTCCTACTTCAGGGCCTTTGCTCCTGCTGGAAATCTCTTTGCTCTAATCAATTCATCAGGCTACCCAGGAGCAGAACAGCACAGTTTCTTGCATCTCAACGGAAGCGATGACTTTATCCAGAATGGACTATTCATTTAAGACCTGCCACAATGTATGTGTTAGCAAACTGCCTAGGGTGTCATCTCTGACAGATGGCCTGGGATCCTTTCAATAGTTGGTTTTGATCATTTATAGTCTGATTGTTGTTGTACCTGTGTAAGAGTGGTGTGCAGACCAGCCAAGGAGCAATGATAAGTCTGTGCATCTGTCAGCATGTGTAAGTTAGAGCATGGGGCTTCTTGTCACTGCCTGATTTTCACGTACATCCCAGTTTTAAGTGGCTGTTTTCTAAAGGAACTCTTGTCCTTTCATTGTGGGCCCAAGAAAACATTCTAATTCATACTCAAAAACACTGTGCTTTGGTAAGGGAAACACATGAGAAACGTATGGGAAGTAGATACTTTAAATAGACCTGTACAGAGAAAACATCCTCCCCGGTGGCAATGTGATCAGAGAGACCCCATCCCTCCTGCACTCTACTCCCCGCCCCAGCTCTTATCTCCTGGGCTTTGTGTAAATGGTTAGCTGGCTCCAGAGGTTTCAGTCCTTCCTAGGCCTTTCTCATTGTGTGTCCTAGTAGTCATGGAAGAACCCACAATGTATCCCATGTATCAGAAATGTGATCCTTCTGGGCTGTGGAATCAACTAGACCTGGCTCAGTCTTGACTCTGACATTCATAAACAGTGGGAGAAGGGAGGGAGCTGGACAAGTTATACACTCCTCTTTAACCGTTTCCTCACTTACAAAGTAGAAATGATGCCTACATTATGGGGCTGTTATGGGATTTGAATAGAATAATGTACAGTGACAGCCTGGCCCACAGTAAACATTCAGTAACTGTGTCTCAGGATGAGTCAGCATGGAGACGGGAGCGGCGCTTCAGAGACAGGCTCACGACCCTGTTCTCTGGGGCTGGGCTGGTGCATGAGGTGGATACTCCTGATCTCCGGTGGGACTGACCCCTAGACCATTCTTCATCTGGTCACCCGAGTGCTCCTCTCAGAATATAAACTCGATCAGGCCACTGCCCTCCTTAAAATGCTGGTGATACTGACCTCAAGTTCAGCCTCCAAATAGCCTGTAACATAGGCCCGGCAGGACCCCACCTTCTCTTGGCTCACACCTCCTGTTCTTTGGGCCTCTCACTAGGGTCCTTTCACGACTTTGCTCTAGTCATGAAGGAAACATTGGGTGAGCAGTGCTCTTTGAGCTTGGTTGTTAGAGCAGTCATGCTTCTGTCCAACCTTGCTGGCATTCAGCCATATTTTCTCCATCTCCTTTGCAAGATCTCATGGGAGGTTTTCTGAAATTTAGCCACAGTGTCAACTGGATTCCCCTGCTCCACTGCCTATCTGAAACAGGAAAGAGGTTAGTCTTGTGGGACCAGTTTTGCTTGCATACCTGTAGACTTGCTGTATTTTTTTTTTAGTTTTATTTTTAATTGACACATAACAATTCTGCACATTTATGGGCTAGAATGTGATGTTTCAATATATCTATATATTGTGTAATGAACGAATCAAGGTAATTAGCATATCCATCATCTCAAACATCATTTTTTTTTGTGGTGAGAACATTCAAAATCCTCTCTTCTATGTTGAAATATACAATACATTATTAACTATAGTTCCCCTACCGTGCAATAGAACACTAGAACTTACTCCTCCTATGTAACTCTAACCTTCTACCTATTGACCAACCTCTCCCCATCCTTTGATGTATTTGGTTTTCCATCCCCTCACCTGTAGAATGCTGGGCTTCATCAGGTGATCTCCTGGATTCTTTTCCTGCACACCAGCAGCTGGGGGTTTGCGTGTTCCCCAGTGAAGAGCTGGCTCATTGATGCTGCTAGGTCGAAGTGAAATGCTGCACCCACAGCTCCAACTTTATCAGAGAGCCAAGGGAGGCCTTTGCAGAGAGAGACTGGGTGGAGATCACTGTAAAGGGGTGGCAGGCCAGTCAGTGTGGGCCAAGTCAGTCAGGGAGGGAGCAAGAACAGCAGTCTTGATCTCTGGGATGTTCTCTGCCCTCCTCCCCCGCCCTGGCTGCCCCCACAAGAACCAAACTGTGTATCTCAATCCTAGAATGCGAGGAATGTGCTGCAGGCTGATAGGCATGAAGCGATCTGCTGAGAGGCAGGGAGGAGCCCTGTTCCCCGGGCCTGACAGTGCAGGAGCTGTGGGCCTGCAGGCTGGGCTGGGCTGCCCCTCCCACCCTCCCTGGGCCTCCTGCCCTAGCCGGGATATCAAAGGCTGCATTGTGCATTGAGCAGGCCTCGGTCCCTTGTGTGCCAGGGAGGAGGCAGGAGGAGGGACACCATTGGGAGGCTGGCCCTTGCAGCACTCTTCTGGCCGGTGTTCCCAAGGGCCTCGGCCAGGGTAGGATGGTACACACATGGGTGGCTGCTTCTGCATCCCCAGGGAGCGGAGTCTGACCCGGGGCCCAGGTGAGTTTCCCAGGGGGCCCTTGGCCTGTGGCTTGGCCAAAGTGGATGGTCCAGTGGAGGCTCAGGAACCTGCTGGGTTGGAGAAACTTTTCTCCCAAAGATGGGGAGATGATTATGCTTTCTGGCTGCCTCTCCTTCCTCCCTGGGTAAGTGTTTGTCATGCTGGCTCTGTAAAAAGGGAGCAAAGCCTGGAAGCGTCTATTTTTTTCCTGAAGAAAGAGGCTTTGAGCTCGCTCTGTCAGGAGCTAAGCAGCACTGCTCCTGGCTGCCACTCCCAGGGTGTGACTAAGCCCTTCCTTCCTTTCTTCCCAAGATCCCCCAGGACAGGAAGAAAGTTCAGGCAGTGAGTTCCTCTGTGGCCTATGGGTGGTCATAAACTTGGCTTTAGTCATTCAAGCCTATTTTTGTCAGGGTTGCTGTTACTGGAGAAAAACAGGCAGTTTCCTGCCTCTGTCTATTACAGTGTGATTTGTGTGTGAGTGCATGTGTAAGTGTGTGCATCAAGTTGAGGCAATGGAGAGTTGTTGCTCTAAGAAATTGTCATCTCATGGGAGAGTGACTTAGGGTGACCAGCCATTATGGTTTGCCTGGGACTGAGGAATTTGCTGGGATATGTCAGTTCCAGGCCAACCAGGCTGGTTGGTCTCCCTGAAGCAACCTTCTTGCCTTTTTTCAGAGGAGAATCAAGGTAGGGCCCTGTGTTCTCTTGTGTGGTGTTTATCAGGATGAGTGGTGGCTTTGGGGAAATGTGGGGGTAGATTGGTGGGGGAGGCTTGCTTGGGAGATAGGGGAACATTGCTCCAACGAATCATTCCTAACCCTTGTTAGAACTCTGTGTCTTCCTGGAGCTCCACCATGGTTCCTGAGAGAAGTAGCTAAGGAGCATCCCCTAGCTGAGGGCTCTCTATTCTCTGACAGACAACTTTCTTCTTTAGTCTTATGACCTGGGCTTGTAGAAGGCACTCTAGGTCATTAAAGTGAACTCAAAACAACCGTATTCTGCTTCCTCTGCTTGAAGTCTTCATCTAGGCACCTTGGCACCTACAGCAGGGAATATCTCCCAGAAAAAGGCAACCCCTGGACCTAAAACTATAAGCAAACAAACCCCAAATGATGCCTTTGGCACAAAAGGCACGACTTTAGCTATGAACAATTTCACTTCTCCAGATTTCTCAGATGTAAACACTTTTCAGTCCCTCCCCCTAAGTTCTATTGCCATTGTGCCCCATGAGAGCAGAAACAGCATGGAGGGAGACGTGCAGGACCACTGGTCTGGAAGTCGGAGATTGGGGCTCTAGATCTGACTTCCTCTAGCTCTAGTTAGGCAGGTGTCATCTTGGCTACTCACTTGGTCTTTGAGGCCAAAGTGTCTGAATTTGATCTTGGTTCTTTTACTTGCCTCAACAACTTATTTAACTTCTCTGTGTTTCAGTTTCCTTATCTGTAGCTTTAATGACATAATTATGCCTTCTTCATAGAGCTGTGGTGGAGATTAAGTCTACATGTGAAATGGTGAAACAGTCTGGTGCACAGTTAGTTGAGCACAATAAAATTAACCATTGTTAATTCCATTTCGATGACCCTAGTATATCTCGCTTTCTCTCTGGGCCTCCATTTAGTCATATATACAGTTTTAGGGTTGTAAACTGCTGTGTAGAGGTGTCTCAGAGAGCTCTGCTCATGTTCCCTCGTCCCTGCTTCTAGTTGACATCTGTCCTTCAGCCAAGTATTTCCTGTAGAACAGAGATACGCAGCTCAAAACAAACAAACAAACAAACAAACAAAAATATTGAAAAAGATCAAAATCATAATAACACTATCATTCAATTACTTTATTCTTTCACCTTCTTTTTGCCATTGATTACTGGCTGGCACCCCACATTCACCTTTTCACCAAGAGTTAGCCTGCTATGTATCTCCCTCGAGACTTTTCATGCAATTCCCCCATATTATTCCCTGTATGTGTCAGGGCCTTTCCCTAGTAAGGTTGATATGGGTGTTGTAGGTCCGAGTCCAGTCGATCTGGATATTCCCATTCCAGATTCCCCTATTTATCCTAGAGAAAAGAACAAAGTATGAGACCCATCCTGGAGCAACTTAATAGTTGTGTGACCTTGGGCAAGTCCTTCATGTTTTCTGAACCTCAGTTTTCCTGGCTGTAAACTGTATCTAATGGTGGTACTTATCCCATGGAAGTTATGTGAGGATTAAATTGAATAATTCCTCTCATGGACTTAGCACAGGGTCTGGCTTTTGATAACCCTTCAATAACTACAGGCTGTTTTATCGTTAGTTAATATGGGCCACTCCTACATCACTCCCTCCTCATTCCTTACTGGCCTGGAGAAGTCTGTACTTATGTTTCCTGGGGTGCTTCTGCCTTGTGTCTGTTTAAGTGGGAGTTAACAGCAGACACCAAAACTGTGAGTCCTCAGGGCTAAGGGACACAGGAAAGGAGAAGGCTCTTGATAGCACTGAGCACTGGACAGCTGCCAGACTGGTTTGCGTGGAGTGACACAATAATGAACGTTGACTCTGACTACTCCAGGCACCTGCATTCTTACATGTGGACTCTGCCTGCAGCATCTGTTCCCTGGGATGGCTCTCAATTGCTCACAGAAGTCCCCTAATCAGGGGGACTGCACATGGTGAGAGGATAAGTTCTGATCAGTTGCTATCATCTCTGACTTCCCCACCCTATCTATGAGTTGTTTCTTGCCATTGTTTAATAAGCTACAGTTGCTCACTTTGGATCACAGAGAAAGCCATGTCAAAGCTTGTTGATCAAAAAACTTCTAGCACTTCACCCTTATTTTCAATGCCTGTTTGAAGAAATTTGGCAGATTTACGCCCTTAAATAGAAGATGTGGAAGAGATACATTCGCCTCTGTTGATCACTGGTGCTTGTAACTTTCCTTTCAACCTTTTTGATAAATGTGAATCATCAGTATAATAAGAGGAGATCAAGGGTGAATGCTGATAATAGTAAATGATGCTTCACTTTTGAATTTTAAACGACTTGTAAAGCATTTAAAACTACTGATAATAGAGGATATTAGAATAGTTAGCCCACCATCTAGTTGTAACAAATTTTTGCATTATGCCATGTTATCTTCAGAACTTTACCTTTTTCTTTCTCTTACTTTTTGAAGAACTAAAACATCATAAACATACTTAGGGGCCCCGGGATATCTCTTTCCAACCTCATTCCCCTTCTCTCTCCACATAGTTAATAACTGTCATGAATTCAGTGGTTATGTGCTTTCACTACATATTCATGAACTCACAATCATTCCAAAGAATTGTTTTGCAGACTTTAAAACTTAAACAAAATGATATCATGATGCAACTTTTTTTTTTTTTGCTAAACATTATAATCTAAGATATATTCATGTGGGTAGATGTAGCTGTGCTTCTAACATGCTATTCGTCCCAACAAGGAGAAAGTGGGTTTACATCATAAAAACTGCTGATGGTAGGTCTGTTAGGTCAAAAAAGAAAAGAAAATGTAGGTACAGGAAAAAAAAACATGCAGAAAAATGTTTACTGTTTAGTCTTCTTTTTAAAGTTGAGCATGGTGGTGGGTGGGTAGGAGCAAAGAGAGGCTGAGAGAGGAGAAATGAAGGTGAATTCTCATTTTCAGCAAGTTGTTGTGAGATGTTTCCCTGATCAGAGGCCCGAGACTTTAGAGTTCTGAGGTCAGGTTAATGTAGTGAAAATGGCAAGGTCCCTACCCATTGATATGGATGGCCTCTGGCTCTTTTGCTAATTTGCTGTGTGATCTCAGTAAAATCACGACTCCTTTCTGGGCCTTTAGTTTCTCAACATTAAAATTGGGAGTGGAACTAGGTGATCTTTTAAATCCCTTCCTTCATTCATTTTCTGTATTTCTTGCCTCTTCCCCATGTTTATCCCTCATATTCAATATGTCAAGATGCCTTCTCTTTTCTTGTTTTAAAATATAGCCTCATTCACTCTATGCCCTCACTTCTCATTGCCAGGGCCACAGCCCATATTCTCACACTCACCTCCCTGGATTTTCACAGCACCTCTTCAGCTGGTCTCCCTGCCTATTGTGCTTTTCTCTCCTTATCCTTCCCATGTTACCCAAGTAGAATTTTCACTTTTGTTATACCATTGCCATGCTCAAGAATATTTCACACCTCACCATTGCTTACTGTATCCATTCTAAACACCCCTGCCTGCCTTAAAGTGCTCCCCCATCTTGACCCTACCATATTTATCCATTTTAGTCCCACAACTACCCACCTCCCCAGCATGCGCAGGCTGGCTTCTACCATCCCATGTGTGTACAAAGCTCATTCCCACCCTATCCTGCTTTCCTCCCACTTATATACATCTGCCAAGAACACAAAAAGCAAGCCATCAACTGGGGATAATATCCAGAACAAGTATATTAAAAAGAAAAGCTCCTTCAACTCAATAATGATAAGATAAATAACCCAATAACAATTGCAAAATGTTGGAATGGACACTTCCGTATAAAAAATATGTAGATGACTAATAAGCATGTGAAAAAGTGATTAACATCATAAGTCATTAGAGAAATGCACATTGAAACAATCAGATAAAATGGCCTACCTACTTAGAATGGCCCAAATTAAAAAGACTATAACATCAAGTGTTAGTGAGGATGTGGAGCAACTAGAACTCTCACATATTGCTGGTGGGAATACAAAATGTTACAGCCTCTTCGGAAACCAGTTTGGCAGTTTACAAATGAATCTCAATGTTTTTCTGAATTGAGGGTTAGTAACTTTTTCTGATCAATAATAATAAAAATAAAACTAGCTTATATCAAAAGCAATTCATTGATTAATAACTGAAAGTCTAGGTTTTTTTTTTCTTCAGATATTGCTAAATCAAGGTGTTCAGATGATGTTATCAGAAAGCTAACTTTCCTAAGCTCTGTTTTTGTGGGTTGGACTGAACATCAGGTGGGCTTTCTCCTTGTGGTGGGCGCCACAGCTCCAGGCTGTCATATTCATAGCTTCCAGTCCAGTGAAAAGAAATCTCTTCACTAAGTGTGCTGATGAGGGTCCTAGAACTAATTCTCATTGGCTTAACTTTGATCATGTGGCCATGGCACTGCATAACCCAGTTGGATTATGCCTGAATTGTGTGCTCACTTTTGGAGTTAAGGAGTCAGCTCCACATAGACTACATAGACTGGGTTCACATGGGTCACATGGCTAATGAAGAAGCCAGGGTTTGAGTCCAGGACTGTCTGATTGCCACTTGTTCTTAGCCACTTCTTTACCTGCCTTCAGTGTTAGAAAACAAATGCATGCTGATTATAGAATATTTGAAAAATAGAGAGCTTGCTTTGGCAGCATGTATGCTAAAATCGGAAAGATACAGAGAAGATTAGCATGGCCCCTGTGCAAGGATGACATGCAAATTTGTGAAGTGTTCCATATTTTTGAATAGATAACGAATGGATGCTGGGCTAAATACCTAGGTGATGGGATGATCTGTGCAGCAAATCACCAGGACACACGTTTACTTATATAACAAACCTGCATATCCTGCACAGGTACCCCTGAACTTAAAATAAAAGTTGAAGAAAAACTAAAAGAAGGGTGGAGGAGGGACTTCATCATTCCAAAATGTCAATGTCATCAGAGAAAAAAAGTCATAAAAAAAGTGTATGGAAATGTTCCCAATGAAAGCAGGCTAAAGACTTTTGACAACTAAATGTAGTACTTGATCCTAAACTGCATTCTATACTGAAGAAGAAAAGATGATAAAAAGGATATTACTGATATTACTGGGTCAATTGACAAAGCTGGAATTTAAATAGTAGATTAAAGTATTAATATTAAAACAATTATTAATCAGCAGCCTGTATTGTTAGCAGATTGTGTTATCATCTTTAATATACAAAACTTTTATTTTTCAAAAAATTAATATTTCAGTTAAATAATATTTAAATGTGCCTATAAAAAAAGAAAAATTACAATATTTGGAAAGTAGACGAAAGTATCAAAAAGATTGTTAAAATGACTCAGCGATAACTACCATAGAGACCTTTTGGTTTATTTTCTTTCAGTTATAAAAATCATACTTTTTTTCGAAGGTAATTTATTCTGTATGACAGTTTTTTGTTGCCTTGAATTATCTCTGGTTCTTTTACAAGGCCCAGCTCAAGTTTTCAAACTTCTTCATGTTGAAATATAACACCATGTGTAAAAGAATGCTGTAAACTGTCAATCCATGTATAACTATTAGCTGTTTTTCCTATTATAGAATGCATTCTAATTTTCCAGCTTCTTTGTTGTTTCTCAGAGAGGTGCCCTTCTGGCTCATGGGATCCGAGGCCTCTGGTGAATTGGCTTGAGCATTCTCACACTCTAGAAGCCATCAGAAATACCCGAAGTGCTAATTAAAAACGCACACCTCAGGACTCTACTCCTAGATATTTCAAGGTAGAGTAGGTAGAGAGGGGCTCCAGGAATATTTTAAAATTCAGCTTTTTATAAAAATATACCATTAACACATATACACCATAGAATACTATGCAGCCATAAAAAAGAATGAGAGCATGTCTTTTGTGAGACATAAATGGAGCTGGAGGCCATTATTCTTAGCAAACTAATGTAGGAACAGAAAACTAAATGCCACATGTTCTCACTTATAAGTGGGAGCTAAATGATAAGAACTTATAAACACAAAGAGGAAAACAACAGACACTGGGATCTACTTGAGGGTGGAGGTTGGGAGGAGGGAGAGAAGCAGAAAAGATAACTATTGGGTACTGAGCTTCACACCTAGCTGATGAAATAACCTGTATAACAAACCTCCAAGATATAAGTTTACCGAAGAACCAAACCTTCACATGTACCCCAAAACCTAAAATAAAAGTTAAAAAAAAAGAACGTTGAGGTCAGTAAAGGCTTTAAGAGGATTAAAAAAAATTTACCATTTATACAGAGTTGTGCATGAAATCATGTGTACAGTGTGGTGACTTTTCACAAGTGAATATACTCATCGATATTGTTTTATACAGTTGCAATTCATTCATTCTCATTGTTGTATTGGATTTATTTATTTATTTAATTTTTGGGGGATGGGTCTTGCTATGTTGTCCAGGCTGGGCTTGAACTCCTGGGCTGAAACGATCCTCTAGCCTCAGCCTCCCAAATAGCTGAGATTGTAGGCATGTGCCACCATGCCCGGTTTGCTGTATTAAGATTTAATTATATATTATATATACATCATTTACTTGTCCATTCTAGTGTAAATTGACATTTGAATTGTAGACAAGTTTGGGTTCTTATAAACAGTGCTGTTCTGAATATTTTAGTGGATGTCTTTTGGTCTTAGTGCATGCATATTTTCAGCTTGAATTGACACTGTCAGCTTTCCAAAGATAGAACTTCAGTTTATCTTCACACTTGCAGTATATTCTAGTTGCAGTATATTCTAGGTATTCTACTTGCTCTATATCCTCACAAACACTTGGCTTTATCTGTCTTTTTTTTCATTTTAGCCAGTCTGTGTAGCTGTGTTCCATTGTGGTTTTAATTTTCATTTCCCTGATGAGGTGAAACAATTTTCATATATTTATTAGCTGTTTGAATATTGTCTTTGGTGAAAAGTTTATTCAATCCTTTTGCCCATTTTTCTGGTGGGCTGGCTATCTATTTCTCCAAGATTTTTGGCATTCCTTAAATCTTTGAGTATGTTTGAATTATTTGATGACTATATATATGTATGATCAATATTTTCTTGTACTCTGTCACTTTTTTTTTTTTTTTTTTTTTGAGGCAGAGTCTCGCTCTGTCGCCCAGGCTGGAGTGCAGTGGCACAATCTCGGCTCACTGCAAGCTCCGCCTCCCGGGTTCATGCCATTCTCCTGCCTCAGCCTCTCCGAGTAGCTGGGACTACAGGCGCCCGCCACCATGCCTGGCTAATTTTTTTGTATTTTTAGTAGAGACAGAGTTTCACCGTGGTCTCGATCTCCCGACCTCGTGATCCGCCTGCCTCGGCCTCCCAAAGTGCTGGGATTACAAGCGTGAGCCACCGCGCCCAGCCGCTTTTCAGTCTCTTAATTGCATCTTTTGATTAATAGAAGTTTCTAATTTTAATGTATTACTATTTATCCATTATTCCTTTTGAGGGTAGCACTTTTTCCATCCTGTTTAGGAAATCACTGGCAACATCAAGTCATGCAGATATTCTTCTATATTTTCTATAAGTTTCTTTTGCACAGACATCTTTTTAAAAACAATTATCTAAAAAATTCTGATACAGACAGTTCACGTATCACATTTTGCAAAACCTTGCAATTTTCTGCCCTAAGCCTCACAAATCCTTAAAAAGCTGTGCACCCTTTCCCCAAGCCAGGGTCCCCATCCTTGACTTCCCTTCTTCAAGGTGGGCTCACCTCACAAGTCCTCATTGTCAGGCTATTGTATTTTCTCAGAGAATTCTACAGCAGGGATACACTCACAAACTTGCCAGGGTCAGGTGTAAATGAGTGACGGAATAGGGTGGGGACCATGGTGGCTGGAGAACAAATGCCCTGTAGAGCAACAGCAGCCACTTGGCCCCAGCTGACTGTTGCCATATGACAATGAGGCTCCTGGGCTACAGATCTTCCATGTTTCAAAACAAACTCAAGCATCTGGGTTATGTGAAACATTTCAATTTCTAAATGATGTCAAGCAGTTCAAAGTAAAAATTCACTGTGTGGGCCAGAAAAAAATAAAGACGACGTTTGTGGGTTTGCTGTAGTCTACAGTCAAATTTTGTCCCAGGGAAGCAGGCTGCTACTCCAAGTGTGGTCCTGGGAGCAGCAGGAGGAGCATCACCTGTGAAAACATCAGAAATGCAGAACCTCAGCTTTCAAATACTGAAGCAGAATCAGCATTTTATCAATATCCATAGGTGATTCATAGGTAAAATAAAGTTTCAGAAGCACCAATCTAGACATACGGTTCTCAACACTGGCTCAAATTAGAATCATTGAAGAACTTATTATTAAAAAAAAGATCTATGGCTGTACTATGGACCACAAAAATCTGAATCTCTGAGGATGAAGCAATATTTTTTCTTTTTATTCTTTTGTTATTTTTAGTTTTTGTGGGTACATATTAGGTGTATATATTTATGGAATACATGAGATATTTTGATATAGGCATATACAATGGGTAATAATCACATCAGGGTAAATCACATCGCCTCAAACATTTATCTTTTCTTTTTGTTACCAACAATCCAATTATACTCTTTTAGTTATTTTTAAATGTACAATAAATTATTGGTGACTACAGTCACCCTGTTGTGTTATCAAGCATTAGATCTTATTTATTCTATCTAACTGCATTTTTGTACCCATTAACATCCCTACTTCTCCCTAGCACACACACCCTTCCCTGCCTCTGGTAACCATTATTCTACTCTTTATCTTCAAGAGTCCATTGTTTTAATTTTTTTTTTTAGCTGGGATGAAGCAATATTTTTAAAAGGCAACCTAGATGATTCAAATAGGCAGCTGGGGTTCGAAAGCACTAATTTAGATCAGTCCTTCATTTATAAGTGGGGAAAGTGAAAACTCACAAAGTGGACAGGTGAAGTGTCTTGCCCAAGGTCACTGAACTCATGTATGGGAAGATTTGATTTGTGCTCATTCTCATTTCTCATTATTCCCAAGCCAGTGCCTTTTTGCTGCAGTTGCTTTTGGTTCCTCGGGGCAGAACTGAAAAATGATCCTGTTCAACTATAGCTCATTGCTGCCAGGTTTCCAGCTAAGCTGCTTAGCTTTCAGCACTGAACAGCTAACAAGATTTACTGGATGAAGAGCTGACAGGCCCCTGCTTCTGCCTATTCCATTTGAAATCCACTTCATTCTTGATGTACATCACCCAAAACAGTGCTAACTGCTCCCACTGTGAAGAAATGGAAGGTCCTCAACTTGGGTGTCAAAATCCCCCTCCATAGGCACAGAATGGAGACACAGGCTATTAGCAGCAATATGAGAATTTAGGTTCAACATTAACCAGAAGTAAGTGTGACCGCTCCACCCCTGTTGCATTCTTAAGCTGTGTCATTAGAGGCACAGATCCAGTATGCAAAACTTGGTAGGCCTCTTTGGCTCTGATGCACAATTTTATAAGCAAATTAAAGGAGTGACTCACAAATAGTGGTTGAGCCAAGGTTTCCTAACTGCTTTTCAGGACCAGGTAATACTTATCACATTCTGACTCCATGGTACAGTTCTTGAACAGTTTTATGGAAAAAAGGACAGAATCCATCAACTAAAATTAATGTGTGAAGGACTTGAGTTTCCTTGTTGTATTTTGGGGATGCCGTAAAGGAGGCCAATGTTCTACAGCGATGTTTTTGACATTTCCTTCTGTATCTACTTCATTATGCTTTATAGGTGCACCATCTTCTTTCTTTTCAACTCTCTGCCATCAAAGTTTCCTCCTCCCTAGCCCTAGCCTGTGTCTTGGTCTTCTTTCTTCTTCTTTTTACTCCACTTCTACCATTGTGAAGACAGTAACTTTTCAGAGTTGGGAAGAAAGAGAGGCCTGACAGGACCCTATTTAAGGGGAAGACAGAAGGACAGCTGGGGACAATTATACATTTCAGGGCCATTACAACCACACCCCAATTGCCTCCCTAATGATGCCAATGTCTGTCTCCACTCCAGCCCTTCCATTATCTGCCCCTATTGAACCTTAAGCCTTGCTGTAGTCAGATCTGTGATGACCTGTGTAGGCTCAATGTATATTGAGCACCTTCAGTGTTCTAAGCCATGAGACTTAGTTCAATATGTGAATGGGGATCTGCTTTTTAATAAGATGGGCATACCCAGGCTGCTGCTGGATTGACATGGCATGTATGACAGTTCTTTGATAATAGCTTACATAATTACAAGGCAATGGTGATAACAATTAGAATTCTTTCATGCCACTAATCCTGGAAAAAAATTGTCACTTGACCAAAGCTACAGCCTTGCTTATAACTTGCTTTGAACTTCCTTACATTCTTAAGATGACCTTTTATTTCATCTTCTCCAGGTAAAGAAACTCCTTCCAAGGATCCAGCTGTATCAAGTGAGTGTATAGCCTCATCTGAATACAAGGAAAAATGTTTTCTGCCGCAGAACATTAATCCAGGTATCCAAATCCCAAAGACAAGCCTTATTCTTCCATGTTGAGTATTGCAATAACCTCTTTATCTCTCCCATCTAAACAGCCCCTCCCTCTTTCCCTCTTGATGAAAAGATTTTGACTATGCTATTTGCTTGCTCATAAATCTTCTGTTGCATTCCATTGCCTACAAAATTAATTTTAACTTTCTCAAGCTGTTACTCAGAGCTCTTCACAATCTGGCACTTATTAGGAGCTCCATACTTATTTGCTTTGTTAAAGAAAGTATATCATAAATTAGATTTGAAGGTATTGAGAGATAGAGGTTAAAAATATTTATATTCAACATGGTACCTCAAAGAGTTGTTCATACATTGTTGCTGCTCAGAAAATGTTTGATGAATAAATACATGGGCTGCACGTGGTGGCTCTCACCTGTAATCTCAGCACTTTGGGAAGCTGAGATGGGAGGATCACTTGAGCCCAGGAATTGGGACCTAGTCTGGGCAACAGAGTGAGATCTGATCTCTAAAAAAAAATGAAAACATTAGTCAGACACAGTGGCATATGCCTGCAGTCCCAGCTACTTGAGAGGCTGAGATGGGAGGACTGCCTGAGCCTGGGAGGTTGAGGGTGCAGTAAGCTGTAATTGCACCATTGCATTCCAGCCTGGGTAACAGAGTGAGACCCTGCCTCAAAATAAATAAATAAATGAATACATGAATGGTTGAATGAATATGTGGAGGTCACTTTTACATACTATATGATACCCAACATAGTACTTTATATGTAGTAGGTTCTGCATAAATATTTGTTAAATAAGTGAATAACTAAATGAATATGTGAAGTGAGATTGGCTTGAGCAGAAGGGCATCTGTATGACTCTTTCAGAAGCAGAAAAAGTTTTGAAATTAATGTGAAAAAAATCTTATTCTTAATACACATCTCCCACAAAATCCCCTTTAAAAGACATCGATGAAGCCTGCAAAGAGAAAATTGTTATCAGAGGAAAGGTGCACCTGGGCAGAACTCTGTAACAGAAACTCTGAGGACAAACCTGTAGAAGACTTGATTTCTGTTGTACAGTAGATAGGACCATTTTAGAGGACAATTCGCGTGCCAAATGATCCTCACATGTTTTTCTCATTTTTGCTTGCCCATCGCTAGGTGGAAGCGCCCAAATCTCCATTTAGCTGATGAGAAACAGAGTGTCAGAGAGGGAAATGACTTCACCACGACACAGTTAACACGTAAGGAAGGGCCTTGTTCAAAACCACAACGCTCCTTTGCCCTCCAAAAATATAGCTCTCCCTGTAATACAAAATATAGACTTGTGAAAAAGATTATAAATATATTTAAAGGATCTAGACCATGTAAATAGATATTGTATACATGTCATACCAGGTTCTTTCTTTTCCCAGTTTCAAACGAGATCAAGCGTGTTCAGGGTGGTATAGCCGCAGGCCCAATTTCAAATTCGTCAAACTTCTTGGTTGACAATGAGAAAAACTTTGCCCTTTGTTTCTTGATATTGTGTCAATCTGCTTATCTGTCTGTCAGCTTGGACCACCCCTGGAAAAACCTGAATTACCATCTGTTGTTTCATGAACGCAGTAGAGTCAGCATTTTGCCTTATCAATGCATGAAGGCCAGTGAACAAAGGGTATCTGTAGGTGAAACTGAACTGACCTCGGGCTGAACTTGTCCATCTTTCAGCATTTTCCACCCTGATGCTGTTTCCAGGAAGGTCATGGAGTGAGAAGGGGAGATGGCTGTAGCTGCCAACCTCTCCTCAATGCAGTACAGTTGCAGACAGAATCAGTCAAACATATTATCACAATTACAGAACTGACTTTGAGAAGGATTAATCTGTGACACAATACACTTCATGAAAACTATATTGAGCTTGACTTCCTCCCTGCTCTAGTGATGCAGAGGGCGCTGTAGGATCCCACTGTGGGCACAGAGGTTCTGCTCTAAGTATCAGTTCTCACGGTTGAGATCTCAAGAGCAGTCTGCTTATTTAAGTCCAGGTCTTTTGAGTTCCATATACATAGATTCATGTGCATGGCAAGGAGATTCACACGAAAGGCCCTGTTTGTCAGTCAGCAGGGGCTACTCTAAGAGATTTGAATGGGGATTTTGGATTAGATGTTGGAAGGATGGATGAGATGGGTTTGGTAGAAAGGAATCATAGAATCAGTTATTGCCAAGGTTAATAGTCATGATCACCTGAGGGCAGCCAGCCATGAGCAGTACTTGCTAGTGGTGGGGAGGTGAGGAGGGGCAACAGCTAATACGTAATGTGTTTACTGAATATTTAATATGTACCAGGCACTGAGTAAAAAGATTTATATGCACGATGTTATTTAGGAAGCATTTTTTTTTCCTTGAGGCAGGGTCTTGCTCCGTTGCCCAGGCTGGAGTGCAGTGGTGTGATGTTAACTCACTGTGACCTCAGCCTCCTGTGCTCAAGCCATCCTCCTATCTCAGCCTCTGAGTAACTGGGCTACAGGCATGCACCACCATGCCCAGGCCACCATGTCTGGCTAATCTTTTTTTTCTTTTTTGTCAGAAGACAGGGTTTTGGCATGTTGCCCAGGCTGGTGTTGAACTCCTGAGCTTAAGCTCTCCTCCTCCCTTGACCTCCCAAACTGCTAGTATTACAGGCAAGAGCCACTGCACCCAGTCTAGTAAACATCTTAAAACCCCTGTGGGATAGGTACTATAAAAGCCATTTTGCTAAAGGGAAAAGCCATGCATAGAGAGGCAATTAATTGTTTAGGGTGGCACAGTTATTGAAGAGCAGAGCCAAGTCTTGAGCTGGAGCCTGTGTGACCCCTCCCTGGGCTTCATCTTTGCACCGTACCTCCTCCTAGAGCTCAGCATGCCACAAGGCTACCAGATGGAGGCCTGGATGGATGGGGGGTGCTGAAGAAAAAGGGATTGCATGATATTGGAGCATAAGCCTAGGAGAAACTGAGTGGAACAAACACCCATGTGAAGTTTACATCAAAGTCTGGTCATTTGGGAATGTCATAGAAGAGCTCATTTGGAGCCACAGCATTTTCAGGACTTCTAGGTTAAAGACAGGCCTTTTAAAGGTAGACGTCCACAGCTGCCTTGTGGACTCAGGCCAGCATGATAGGGGTCATCTCTAATGTGCTGAGGAATTTGCAGAGGTCCTGGCAAGTTGAGGCTGCAAGTGAGACCTCTGTGATGATCTATTTCAACGCCTTCTCGGTTTATTTTTTGAATAATTATTAACAGGATTGCTACTTACTATCTAAAGAAGACACATTGCAAAGTGTAATTATACGATGAACCTCCTCAGTGTGGCCTTTCTCGACAGCACTATCCGAAGGCATCCCCTGCCATCAAACACTCCATCTCTGTCTCTTGACTCCATTAATTTTTTTTTCACAGTGCTCTTCTCCATCTGAAACTATTATGTTTGTGGAATTTCTTGCCTAGTTATTCACTTACTAAGAAGAATACAAGCTCCATCAGAACAGGGACTGCCTGTTTTGTTCTCTGCTGAGGAGCCCGTAAAACAGCTTCTGGCTTATAGAAAGCTCTCAATAAGTATCTGTTAAATGAATGTGCATTTTGGAGAAATTAAAGGTAGACTTTAATACATTAATTACCCTGATAAACATTAATAATTGCAGTATCAGAAAAAACAGGTTAGAGAAAATGTGTTTATGTGTAATGTGTACATGTTTATATATATATGTGTTTATGTGTAATGCACAAAGTATATGTCTATTACATATGATAACTTTGACATATAAGTACATTTCCTTAAATATGGACAAAGTCCTATTGATTCTAAACTTTCACAATTCATTCACAGGGAGTGATGTATGTCCTAGCTGGTCCTGTGTTAGCACCATTACATCAGTGCCAGGCAGTGTAGGAATAAACCTTGTACAAAGCAGAAATAAACAACGTGAGTGCATCAACTCCTGCAATTCCAGAGCCCTCCTGGGTTCAGTATGTGTTTTTCCTCTAGGGAGGACTATTTAAAGGGGTGCTCCGAGGAGTGTTAAGACCACTCTGATCTGTAACTAATGAGGACACCAGTTGAGGGTTCAGGTATACATGTAGGGGAAACTGTGGGCTTATCTAACTCTTTCTTCCTTTTTATTCTATTTCTAGCCTGATCCTTCTCTCTCTGTTCTCTTTAAGACCTGACACTCTCCTTCTGTGTAAAGAGCCGCTCCAGGAGGTGTGTAAATGGACCTCTACAGGAAGCTGCTCGGAGACGGCTCTGGGCACTGGAGAATGAGGCCCAGGAGGTGCACGTGCTGTTTAAGGTGAGCATGAAGGAAACAGGTGAATGCTGAGTGCTGACTTGTGTCAGTCTGCTACAGGATCCCCAGCACCTAAGACAGCATCTGGAACAAAGTAGGCCCTTGGAAAAAACATCTAATAGGTAGACTGAATGAATGAAAGATTCTGTGCACATTCTCTGCACAGGAGTGGATAGGAATGGGCAGGAACTTCGAATGGGGCAACTTGGAGTTGTTGAGTTAGAGAAAATTTGGTTTCAAATCTTCTATTAGTTGTGTGATCTTTGACAAGTTACTTAACCTATATAGAATGGGAATTGTTATAATACCTACCTCATTAAGTATACTTTTTTTCTAATGTGGTAATTTCAAATTGTTTTTTTACTGTGATACAATATACATAACATAAAATTTTCCATTTTAATCATTTTTTAAGTGTGCAATTCACTGTGGCACTAAGTACATTCACAACCTATCCACCTCCAGAACTTTTTCATTATCTCAAACTGAAATTCCATATCTATTAAACAATAACTCCCATTATCCCCGTGTCTCAGCTCCTGGTAACCACTAAGTATATATTTTTAAAGTACCAAGATTGCCAATCAAAAAACAATACCTTATAAATACTTGGGTGAGAGGAGGAAAAAAACAATAAAGTAAATAAACCAATTTCTCATCTTTCATAGTAGGTAGATAATATCTTCATTTGTTAAAACCAAGGAAGAATGGTATGATCAAATTATTTACAGTTTAGGATGTACTAAGTAGGAGAACTAAAGTCAGAAATGGAAAAAAGTTGTTTCAACTAGAGGAAGGGAAAGGATAATATTACTTTACATAATAAACTAGTATGTTCTAGTTACTGTTTACAGTTTCTGCATGAATCTGGTACAAACTGAAGCAGAAAAGTGGTCTAAATGTCATGCAGCAAAAAAAAAGATGATGTCTGGTTTTTCAGGGGGGAAGTGAGATTGTATGAGTAGAGAGCTTGGCATTGTGTTTGGTGATATGTGTTCCATAAAAAGTAGCTACTTTTTTTTTTTTTTATTTTCTGGTCTTAAGTTTTATTTATTTATTTATTTATTTATTTATTTTTATTTTTTTTAATTTTTAAGTCTTTTTTTTATTATACTTCAGGTTTTAGGGTACATGTGCACAATGTGCAGGTTTGTTACATATGTATCCATGTGCTGTGTTGGTTTGCTGCACCCATTAACTCGTCATTTAGCATTAGGTATATCTCCTAATGCTGTCCCTCCCCCCTCCCCCCACCCCACAACAGTCCCCGGAGTGTGATGTTCCCCTTCCTGTGTTCATGAGTTCTCATTGTTCAGTTCCCACCTATGAGTGAGAACATGTGGTGTTTGGTTTTTTGTCCTTGCGATAGTTGACTGAGAATGATGTTTTCCAGTTTCATCCATGTCCCTAAAAAGGACACGAACTCATCATTTTTTATGGCTGCATAGTATTCCATGGTGTATATGTGCCACATTTTCTTAATCCAGTCTATCGTTGTTGGACATTTGGGTTGGTTCCGAGTCTTTGCTCTTGTGAATAGTGCCGCAACAAACATACGTGTGCATGTGTCTTTATAGCAGCATGATTTATAGTCCTTTGGGTATATACCCAGTAATGGGATGGCTGGGTCAAATGGTATTTCTAGTTCTAGATCCCTGAGGAATCACCACACTGACTTCCACAATGGTTGAACTAGTTTACAGTCCCACCAACAGTGTAAAAGTGTTCTTATTTCTCCACATCCTCTCCAGCACCTGTTGTTTCCTGACTTTTTAATGATGGCCATTCTAACTGGTGTGAGATGGCATCTCATTGTGATTTTGATTTGCATTTCTCTGATGGGCAGTGATGATGAGCATTTTTTCATGTGATTTTTGGCTGCATAAATGTCTTCTTTTGAGAAGTGTCTGTTCATGTCCTTCACCCACTTTTTGATGGGGTTGTTTGTTTTTTTCTTGTAAATTTGTTTGAGTTCATTGTAGATTCTGGATATTAGCCCTTTGTCAGATGAGTAGGTTGCAAAAATTTTCTCCCATTCTGTAGGTTGCTTCATCCCCGGGATGCAAGGCTGGTTCAACATACGCAAATCAATAAATGTAATCCAGCATATAAACAGAACCAAAGACAAAAACCACATGATTATCTCAATAGATGCAGAAAAGGCCTTTGACAAAATTCAACAACTCTTCATGCTAAAAACTCTCAATAAATTAGGTATTGATGGGACATATCTTGAAATAATAAGAGCTATCTATGACAAACCCACAGCCAATATCATACTGAATGGGCAAAAACTGGAAGCATTCCCTTTGAAAACTGGCACAAGACAGGGATGCCCTCTCTCACCACTCCTATTCAACATAGTGCTGGAAGTTCTGGCCAGGGCAATCAGGCAGGAGAAGGAAATAAAGTGTATTTAATTAGGAAAAGAGGAAGTCAAATTGTCCCTGTTTGCAGATGACATGATTGTATATCTAGAAAACCCCATTGTCTCAGCCCAAAATCTCCTTAAGCTGATTAGCAACTTCAGCAAAGTCTCAGGATACAAAATCAATGTACAAAAATCACAAGCATTCTTGTACACCAATCACAGACAAACAGAGAGCCAAATCATGAGTGAACTCCCATTCACAATTGCTTCAAAGAGAATAAAATACCTAGGAATTCAACTTACAAGGGACGTGAAGGACCTCTTCAAGGTGAACTACAAACCACTGCTCAATGAAATAAGAGGATACAAACAAATGGAAGAACATTCCATGCTCATGGGTTGGAAGAATCAATATTGTGAAAATGGCCATACTGCCCAAGGTAATTTATAGATTCAATGCCATCCCCATCAAGCTACCAATGACTTTCTTCACAGAATTGGAAAAAACTACTTTAAAGTTCATATGGAACCAAAAAAGAGCCCGCATCGCCAAGTCAATCCTAAGCCAAAAGAACAAAGCTGGAGGCATCACGCTACCTGACTTCAAACTATACTACAAGGCTACAGTAACCAAAACAGAATGGTACTGGTACCACAACAGAGACATAGATCAATGGAACAGAACAGAGCCCTCAGAAATGATGCCGCATATCTACAACTATCTGATCTTTGACAAACCTGACAAAAACAAGCAATGGGGAAAGGATTCCCTATTTAATAAATGGTGCTGGGAAAACTGGCTAGCCATATGTAGAAAGCTGAAACTGGATCCCTTCCTTACATCTTATACAAAAATTAATTCAAGATGGATTAAAGACTTACATGTTAGACCTAAAACCATAAAAACCCTAGAAGAAAGCCTAGGCAATACCATTCAGGACATAGGCGTGGGCAAGGACTTCATGTCTAAAACACCAAAAGCAATGGCAACAAAAGCCAAAATTGACAAATGGGATCTAATTAAACTAAAGAGCTTCTGCACAGCAAAAGAAACTACCATCAGAGTGAACAGCTACGTTTTTTTGAATTTTATTTTATTTTTTAATACCTGGAATTCAGGAACTGGGAGACACTGGCTGCTATTGGTACTGTAGATTTTCCTTTATTTTGAGTCTCATTTGGTATGGCAGGAGCAGGGTTGATTGAAAGAACTGGTCTGCTGGGCTGAAGCTTGAGTCAGACATACTTGTGGGTTAAAGTTGAGGCCTGGAGTCAGCTAGATCTCAAATCTAATCAAGGCTCTGCAACTTACTCGCTGAAGGTGACCTTGAACAATTTACTTAACCTCTCTGTGCCTTGGCCCCTTTGAATATACAACCGGGATAATGCCATTTTTCATTAGATCTAAGGTGCCATTGATTATAAAATGCACTGTTATTTTATGTACTTCCAAGAAAGAAAACAAATGCTGCCAGTTTGGTTGATGACATACTTCCTTATCTTTTAGTTCAGAAGTGGTTAAATGTGATAAAAGCACATTTTGGAATGGACCAAATACTGTCATTGCATTCTCTTCATAGGGCTTTTGTGGGAGTTAAATGACATATTGCTCATAAAGCTCTGGGTGAAGTGCCCGGGATGTAGTAAATTCTCTGTAAGTTGATTTTTACCTAGCACCCCTTCCCTAATGATGGATCTGGGGCCTCCTGGGGTTTGGTATGGCAGAAGGAACCCCAGAGTTCTGATTTTACTGAACTGGGGCTTTTCTTCTGGATTCTTTTATCTTCTTCCTCCTCTAAGTTTCCCTCATGATAGAGCTCCTGGAGTTGGTACTGATGACAGGATCTGGCCTGGTGGAGGGATGTTCTGACCATCACTTGTTATAGTCAACTCCAGAGGCTTGGACAAACAACAGATTTAAGGGAAAACTAAGTCTGGGCAGTGATTCAGACCTGCTTATTTTTTAGGTATTAAAAAAAAAACTGGGCTGGGTGCAGTGGCTCACGCCTGTAATCCCAGCACTTTGGGAGGCCAAGGTGGGTGGATCACGAGGTCAGGAGATCGAGACCATCCTGGCCAACATGGTGAAACCCCGTCTGTACTAAAATACAAAAAATTAGCCAAGCATGGTGGCGGGTGCCTGTAGTCCCAGCTACTCGAGAGGCTGAGGCAGGGGAATTGCTTGAACCTGGGAGGCAGAGGTTGCAGTGAGCCGAGGTTGTGCCACTGCACTGCACTCCAGCCTGGTGACAGAGCGAGACTCCGTCTAAAAAAACAAAACAAAACAAAATAAAACAAACCCCAAGAGGCTTATAGTCTTCCTCTAGCTCTCCTTGTGAGCATTTAAATTGGAATGCCTTCCTGGGGGACAGTTGGGTGACTGTTGACTGCATTTTAGGATTGAAAATATGCATATCCTTGCATTTCCAATTGCACCTCTTAGAAATACTTGTGTTAAAACAATCAAGAATGTACACAAAGATTTAGCTATAAAGATGTTTATCACAGTACCATTTAGGATTTTAAAAAATGTCAAACAATCCAAACATGAAACCATAAGAAAATGATAATAATTCATTATGTTAATGCAACAATGGCACATGTAACCATTAAGAATGGTGTAAACTTTGTGATGACATAGAAGATGCTTTGCAAAATATTGCTTAGCAGCAAAAGAAGTTTGCAAAATAATTTATGCAATGTGATTCTATGTATGTGAAATAGTTATATGGAAACTTGTATAGGAAAAAAGATTCAAAGTTATTACATGAAGGTGTTAACATTGATGATCTTTAGGAATAGGGACTAGGGATGATTATTTTTGTGTGTTTTGGTTTTTGTGTTTTCAGCTTTGTATTAATAAAAATAATCATTAGACATAGATTCACAATCAAATTTGTTTCCAAGATGCCTTCTATGAATCATCGTCCTTTATCCTCCCACATACACTTTTTTTTTTTTTTTTAACACAAAAAGTAGCATTCTCTGCACATAGTTCTATTCCCTGGCTTCTTTTTGCTGCTGCTGCTGTATAGCAGTATTATATCTGGAGCCTATATCAGTACACAAAGAGCTTCTTTCTTCTTTTCTGTGGCTGCATAATACAATATTTCACTTTATGGATAAATTGTACTCCATTTTAACCAATCTCTTATTGATGAATATTTAAGTTGTTTCCATTTTTTGGTGATGTAAAAATCAATGCCATAATCAAGAAGTTCGTACAGAGTATTTGGTCTATATATGAGCTTGCTAATGGGACACTTCTGTCATCCCAGGCTGACTCATTGTTTCCTTTACATAGGACCTCTCAGCAAGGTTGGTCAGTATCCAGTCTCAGAGGGCCCAGTTTCTCATCACCTTCAAGACCATGGAGGAAATCTGGAAGTTCTCCACCTACCTTAATTTAGGTATGATACAAAGCAAGCAGGTGGAGGATGACCTCCTCCACAGTTTAGCCAATCTGTAGGACTTGACATTAAGGAATTGGCCTGGCTCTGGTAATTAAGAGAAATAGAGCCTTAGAAAAGATGGTTAACTTTTGAAATATCACAAAGTGCCTCAAACTAAATCTAAAGCAAATATTAACTATTATTCTAAAATGCCATATGAAGAAGTTTGCTTTTTTGTGTCCAGGGAGATCCTTTTTTATTAAATAACCAATCAATTGGAAAACAGTTATTGGTCATCTACTAAGTTCAAAGTACTGAAATAGATGTGAACTTGGTGCTAGTGTGTGTGTGTGTTTTAAACTATAGGGAACTAATCTTGAGTAAGATCAAAGTAGCTGCCCAACATAGTCAACAGCAAAGTTCCAGGTGTTTTTTCGCATGTATTTGGAAAAGAGTTAAAAAAGAAATAGAGAAATTATCTGCTTATAGCAACCTAAGGCTGCAGCGTTTTCTAGAAGGTAAAGAAGGACACTGGGATGCAGCATCAGTTCCACTGTGGTGGGAAATTGTTCACCTGCCTTCTCCAGAGAGAACAACTTATAATGGGGAAGTTAAAGTGAAGTCAAAAAAAACAAGAGGTCACCTAATTTGATGGATGTTTTATATCTCCCAGAAAATGCTGGGCTCCATGCCGACATACACAAGGACAGATTTTGTGCAGGGGTGGAGGGTCAAGACGACTCATGACTGGAAAACATAAGGTATAATAACTTCTCCTCTTATGGTCTGGAGATCTGCTCTCTGCACTACACATCTCCTTCCTGACCATCAGACATCCTCACTATTCAAACTGTGCTCCATAGACTGGCTGCGTTGGCAGCACATAGGATCTGTTAAAAAAAAAAAAAAAAAAAAAAGGAAAAGCTCAACCCTATCTCAGACCTTCACTAAGCATTTGTAGTTTAATAAGATACCCATGTGATTTGTGTGCACACTAAAATTCAAAAGTGCAATTATAGAAGATACATAAGGCCTAGATCAGCGCAATGGACAGTCAGGATGGAAACAGGCTTTTGCATCTTAGGAAAAAGAAGAAGCCTCAAGAGAAGCAATACGAGTAGTTCATGCTTATGGCCATGTTTAAAATACTATATATAATTATTAGAGCTTTACAATTTACATAGTTTTTAGTCTGCTTTTACCAGAGAGATCTTCTGGGCATTGGAGGAGGGGCAGGGTCAGAGCTGGTGGGTGGAAGCAAATCCTGACTCCTGAAATTCACTGAGGGGGAACCATGTAGAACCTCCTCAGGCACTGCATCATCAAGGGCACAGTGGTTTGAACCTCAGGTCAGGAGAACTTTAAGGGGGCACTAGGAACCCCCACAGTCAACACTGTAAACTTGGAGACCTCCATGGATGTATTAGAAAAAGGCAGTTGGTTTTGGTCATCTCATTATGCATTTGTGGAAACCCACAATATGTTGAAATAGTAAATAACATTTAGAAACGACTTGTATTTCCCAACAGATGTTGAGAAGACTCAACTCATTCTAGAAAATGTCTAGCTTTGCCTCTTACGCTGTTTTAATTCCAGTTAAATGGCAGGTTGGGGCTTGTGGTCTGGGAATCAAGCTCAGGAAGGAATTTTCTCACTCTCTTCTGTGCTCAGCTATGTCAGAAATCATTTTGTTCAGAAATATTGTTGGCTTGACTTCTTAGGCTACGTATCCATGTGTCTGGAACATCTCCTCTTTGACCACAAGTACTGGCTCAACTGCATATTGGTGGAGGATACAGAGATCCAAGTGTCTGTAGATGATAAACACCTGGAAACAATATACCTGGGACTCCTGATACAGGAAGGTGAGTGCAGCATAGTGGTAGAGATGGGATCTTATTCAGATATTTGCTACCAGAGGCCCTGAAATAAGCAGGATGCAAAGGGAGGGAAAAATCATTCAAACACGGAATATTCACAAATGAACCCACCTGTTATAATAGTACTTCGAACATTCCTCTCAGTTCAACACTGACATTACATGAACAGCTGTGCTGGTCAGTCTCACTGATTGATGTTAAAACTGCTTGGAGAGTTTTACTAAGATACCCGGGCCAGGTCTCCACTTAGGCCCATTAAATCTCTGAAGGTGGTGGCCCAGGTATTGGCATATTTTGGAAAGTTTTCCACATAAGTCTAATGTCTACCCAAAATTGAGAAACACTTTTCTAAACATGTGATAAAATTTGATTGTAAAATAAAGTTGCAAATGTTGCAAAACTTGAAGTTTTTTATGAAATTGAGGAAAGTGATATTGAGGAACCTCTTGGAGCACCTCTTGATCTGTTTATAGGTGAGAGTCCCATCAATGTTATCATCTACCAATTAACAACTATGAGGTGGATAGGCCTGATGACATCACAGACACATGGAAAGAGCCAGATTTGCATATGATATTTTTGCAAAAAGGATTCTTCTTATGATTGCATTGCACAAATATTGCAGGAAGGAAAGAATTTAATATCATGCTATTATAAAACTTATTGGAGTAAATTATATTCACCCAAACTAATTTAATCAATTCTTTTTTGGTTCTAATTTTAATCATGAGGTTGCAACAATAAATGAAATTCTATTAAATATAAATATATTTTCACAAGTTTTCATCTCTTTTTCAAGATAAGTCCCAATTAAGCCTTTTTCTCATAGATTATTAGAAATGTTCGTGTCTGTTTTAACTGAATTCCCTCTCAATGGCTTTTTTCTTCCTGGTATCAGTTTTCCGGGGATCATAAGGCCTCTTTTAGTGTCTCCCCTGTGAAATGTCTACTTCCAGGAAGAAAAGTACTCCAGCTCTGGATAGAAACATTACTTTGTGTGATAATCCCTTTTCACTTCTTGCTACTCCTTAGAAAGCCATTGCTTTTCTCATTATCCACAGGCCACTTCTTCTGCAGAGCCCTGTGCTCTGTGACTCCACCAGCCGAGAAGGAAGGGGAATGCTTGACACTTTGCAAGAATGAGTTAATCTCAGTGAAGATGGCAGAATCAGGGTCCGAGTTGGAAGGCGTGTCTTTGGTGACAGGTCAGCGGGGCCTGGTACTGGTGTCAACCTTGGAGCCTCTGCCTCTCCCTTTCCACCAGTGAGTAGCCATCTGCCTCCTGGGAGCAAGTCCCAGAGCAGACTGAGGTCTGCACAGAACAGAGTAGGCATGCTTTCATATATGGGCATCCATAGTGTGGAGGAGAGAACAGATTCTGGGTGGGTCTTTATCTTTCTGTCTTTCTCTTTTCTTTTTTAACAATCAAGAATTTTAACAATCTGATGGAATTGGAGACAACTCAAAATTTCACATTGGCATTGTATCTAGGAGCAAATATACCGCATGACCGCCAATGTAGTGTTTCCCTGTGTATGGACTGGGGACCACTTATCTGGGCCTCCTTAGACTCTCTTGGGGTTGAGTCTAGGAATGTGCATTTTAAATAAACTTCCCAGAAGATGCTTTTCACACTAAAGTTTAAGGATTCCTGCTGGAAGATATGATAAACTTAAATATACAGATTGACAATAAACATTACCCCACACCATGGACCTGTGTGGCTCTGGCAGACATCTGACAGTTCAAATGTAAAGGGATTGTTTGTTAGTTATTTAACTGACAGACTACTTTCGGAGCCACAAAATATCCCAGGTCTGCTAACTTCTCACCTTTTCACAGGTCCTGGTGGAAAGTAAGTTCTCAATAAACGTTTGCCATCATTTAAATAAGAGAAAAAACAATACTCATCATCATCATCATTATTCTGATGGACTGTTCTGTTCATTGTTGCAATTTTTTGAAATCCGTGTTTGCAAACCCCATGTTTTCATTGGCAGGTGGTTCCTAAAGAATTATCCAGGAAGCTGTGGCCTTTCCAGGAAGAGGGATTGGACAGGCTCCTATCAGATTGGTATGGCTGAGTCAAAAACATAGTATTGTTAGGGAGATAATGTTATCCTGCCTCTCAATTTTATCTGCAGGTTTGGAGTCAGTTGATGTGAATTTCTGTCTCATCTCTGCTAAGAACTGGATTGAGGGAAGCCAGTTTATGTCTGTGCACATGGTTTTCCCTGCCTGTAAAATGAGAGGTCTCAATCCAGGGGGCAGCTACAAATGCCTGCAGGTGTGGGCAGGACACACAGATGCTAGAGGGCCTGGATGGAAGGTGTTAGGGAATGGCAGGAATAATTAGGGATTTTAAGATATATGAGTGAAAAAAAGAGCCTGTTGTGGGCCAAATTAAATGTTTTGTGAGCCAAATGTGGCCTGTGGGCTGCCTGTTTCAATCTCTGGTCAAAACATTTTCTAATTTCCCTTAGAGTTTTGTAAAATTAACTTTGAATTTAGGAAGAGTAGAAATGTCTGGCACATAACGGTACTCAGTAAAAATTTGTTGAATAAATGAATTATACACACACACACACAAGTAATCTCTGTATGTGTGTATACACACACATATCTGTAAGTACTGTAGATCCATATCTACTGGATGATGAAGTCCACCACTTTGTAGACATCTAGAAATACCTTCTGTTCGTCTTCATCCTTAGAACTCCCCTTCACCCCACTCCCACACACTCCTACCACAAAGTACAATTTTATAAGTGCTGAGCCCAAATAACACAAAAAAAGAAACAGAAGGATTATGGAACCCAGACATCAGATCTAATCAATTATTGATGACAAACAAGATTTTTAGCTTCCTAAAGCAGTACAGCCTTGTAGTTAGAACGCAAGGCTTTGAAGTCTGTTCTGGGTTCAAATTCTGGCTCCTGGACTTAAAACCAGTGTGATCTTGGCCAATCCACCTGCCCTATATTGCAATTTCCTCATTAGTAAAATGATGCAATAAAACCAACTTTAATGTTGTTATGAGAACCAAACAAAATGACATCCATAAATCACTTTGTACAGTTTCTCTTACAATGTAGATATTTAACACATGGTAGATCCAATCAACCCACAGAACAGTGAGAATTTCTGATCTTGAAAACACAATCTAGAAACTTGACCAAAAATGTCAGAAAAAATAGGCTAGTAGCTTTAGCAGAGAAGCTAAAGCAAATATGGAAACCGAGGCACATAAAAGCCTTTATCTCCACCAGGGTAGGATTAATAGAGACGCTAACCAGCAGCCTGAAGATTTAAGCTCTAGACCCAGTTTTGCCATGCATAAGATCCTTAGGCAAATCTCATACCCTCTCTCTCCCTCTGTAATCTGGGAAAAGGGGATTCTGATAGTTTCTGTGCCCTTTGAAGCTCTTGAGAAGACCTGAGAACGTGAGTACAAATTGTACTTTGTAAACTGGACAGAAAAACATTCATCAAAAGGTCATTGCTAGATCCTAGGTAGGCAGTTTATCAGACTGAGTACCATAGTCAGAAAGGGAGTCTTTTAGATCTTTCTAAGTCATTAGCAGCTTTCTATTCCACCAGTGGTAATGAGGCTAATGTTTATTGAGGGTTGACCAGGTACCAGGCATTGTGCACTATATCTCTTTGATTCTCTTTAATATTTATAAGCAGCAGGTATTCTTATTATCCCCATTTTCCAGTTGGGGAGACTGAGGGTCATAGAGGCCAAAGGAGCTGGAAGGACGTGGAGAGCTTCTCTGGTCGAGTGGTTCTCACACACTGGTCTATGGATTTGTGCCAACCATAACAAAGCGTTTACATGACATTGGCAAAATCAGACAAACCAGGACAATACAGTGAGCTTTCCAGTTTCCCATAAGCTATGTTTATTCATTTTTAAGGCATATCCACTATCTGAGAATCTTTTTTTTGTGTTTGTTAAAACATCTTTTCTTTGGTGAAAGTGGATTGTAGTTCTTTTAAAAATATGTCCTAGTTTGGCAAAATGAAAAGCCAATTGTCCTGAGTCATTCCTGCCAATTTATGGGTGGGGAGGGGAGTGAAATGTTACTGGTCCTTGACATTCTAAAATCTGGGAACCCCTCATTTTCTATTGCATTGGAAGGTGATGGGAAGCTCAGCTGTTCATGTCGTCTGTAGCTGATCTGTGTGCTATTTTCCACAGGCAGAGGACGCTGTAAGGCCTTGAAGGGTTATGAGCCAGGAGAGAAGGATGAACTGAGTTTCTACCAGGGAGAAAGTATTGAGATCATCGGCTTTGTCATACCTGGGCTTCAGTGGTTCATTGGAAAGTCGACGAGTTCAGGACAAGTGGGCTTTGTCCCCACCAGGAACATAGATCCTGATTCTTATTCCCCAATGTGAGTATTGACAGTGAGCATGTCCTGGAGCTGGGCTGCCTTTCCCAGGGGTCCCTCCCCGCTGTGAGGAGATTTGCAGTTGAACTTTGAGGGTGCCCTGGTAACATGGAGCCACAAAAGCACATTCTGACACCGAGGTTGATACAGAGAGTGATAGAAAGGAGAGAATGCATCAGTTCAGTTTATTTTAACAGGTGGTCACTGAGGATTTCCTCTGTGCAAGGAGGGAAGCAAAACTCCAAGACAAAGGGCGTGCTGTTAGGCACTGAGGATGTGGTTTTGGTACTTGGATCCCGCTACCCACCCTGTCTAACCAACAGGGCCCCTTCAGAGGAAGGGCACACACGGGGAGCAATAGATTGGCAGCATGCTGATCCCACTTAGGGCTGGGAGGTAGGTCCCTTGTAGATCTTCACTCATTCAGCTATCAAGCTGAATACCAATGTGTGACTTCAGCATTGGCTAGGAGGGCAGAGTCTTTCTCTTACTCTTTTCTGCCTTGAATCCAGAAAGGCTGGTTCTGAGGAGCAGACCCATCTGCCTGGCCAATCAGGAGAAGGTGACCAGCCTGCTCCACCCACCCTGTCATGGAAGGACAGAGATATGGGGTATTGCTCCATCTTTTTGGAGTGGGCTTCCTAAGTGGGGATAGGAAACAGTAGAAAGCCTGGGCTCAGGAAGTACATGGGGAAAGGGAGAGTTGGCTCCTAACATTGACACAACATTGCGCCCCACACTGGGAAAATGTGGCCCAAGAAATATCTAAGGATCTGAACAGAGACTGAAATTCTTTCTCTTGTGGGAAATAGCCAATGAAGAGAGCAGACCAAGGGGCAGAAGCTCCCTGTAAGCCCTGCCCTTCGTGGGGAGAGGAGGAGACAGAAGGTTATTTTTTTCTATGTAGAAATGTGGGAGTCCAAATAACTATAAACAAGGAAGACCACTCATTGATCTCCTGGAGAGGTGTGGAGAACTATTGGGACTTGTAAGGAAGAAAAGGATATCAAGAGAACTTCATGAAGAAGGTGACATGTGAATTAAGCTTTGCACAATGTAAAATATTTCAACAGATGTTGATGGGAAAAGAGGTCATAGGTAGGAAAGTGACTCAGTGCTTGAAGAACGACTCATGTAGTTGGGAGGAAGTTACCAGAAGGGCATGTCCTGGAGAAGGTACGCTGGTGCTGAGCAGGAATGGAAGGGTCGCTTGGAGTCAGAAACAACTCCTGTCGGCCATCCTGTCCCTCGCCCACCCCAGCCCCTAGCCCAGCTCCCAGACATGCCATCTCTCAACATGAAATGCCCTGTGTCATGAATCACCATGTCCAGAAGGGCATGGTGCAGCAAAGGTGGGTCCATGCTCTGGAAACCTGGGAATGCCTGTGTCAGGGCCCTCTCCTTAACCTGGTGGAGAATGGGGAGCCACTGCATGTCTCTGAGCAAGGGTGACATATTATATGACTGGACCTTTTCTCTGGGAAATGAAACCTGGCTTTGGGGGAGGCATGCATCATCAGGGGGAATCTGGAGGCAGGAGACCAGCGAGATGCCTAGGGTGGCACTTAGAAAAGGGTGAGAATGGAGAGGAGAGGCCACTGCTGAGGACCAATTGACAGGAAGTCAAAGATTCCAGGAGCTTTACAAATATGGATACCTGTGTTCTGCTTCCAGAGGCTGTCATGTAACTGGTCTGGATGGGGGCTGGGCAATGATATTGATAAAAGCTCCCCAGGTGTGGCTGGTGGGCAGCCAAGGTGAGAACATTGCTCTGAGCCACCCCTTCATGTTACCACAGGGGGAACTGAGGACCCCAGGGGTGAAGGGGCTGAACCCAAGGCCTTCCCTCTGGAACCTTAGAATCCTGACGTTAAATCCAGTGAGCTCTCATTAGATGTCCTGGTGATTTTAAATCCTGACGTTAAATCCAATACATTCTGGTGAGAAGTCCCAGTGAAAGGGAGAAAGAACAAAGAGGATGGAAAATAGGAATGGGGGAAGAACCCTGGAGGATGCCTCCATTTACAGAGCAGAGGAAGAGAGAACACAGAGAGGAGACAGAGGAGCCACAGAGCATAAGAAACAAGCTGAGGGGGAGGCAGGGCTGACACCTGTGCTGTCATCAGAGAGGTACAGCAGGGCCAAGTGAGGAAAGGCCTTTTGGACTGGCCATTGGGAGGTCTTCCGGAAGCACAGTAGCTAAATGGCTTACAGAGTTGCGGAGTCAGGCTGCCCAAAAGGCATTCATGAGCATGTGAGTGCAGCTTGTGCCTGCACTGGCTTACCAGCTCTGTGTCTTTGGACATATTCATTTATCTCTCCATGCCTCAGTTTTCTCATCTGTAAAATGTGTAGAATGTTAGCACTTGCCTAACAGGATTGCTGTGACTTTAAATGAGCTAATAATACATACAAAGCCCTTAGAATGGTGCCTGGCACAGTGTGTGTGTGTGTGTGTGTGTGTATGATCCACAGGCACTTGTTCTTATTGTTGTTTGTGCCATTGCCATTGTTGTGGGTGGTGATCTTGAGAGGCAGTTTTAATAGGATATTGGGGACAGGTGTCATTTTCATAACTTGTATTTGGACTTTTGCACCTCACGCTAATTTACCTCAAATAACAGTAAGTCAGCACTACTGAATTAATTCAGTCATCACATTTTCACTGGCTTAGTTGTAAGGGGTCCTCTCACACTGAAGAGCAGTGTCCTCCGTGTTGTGTGAGGTGGACTATGACGTTCTCCTGTGCCTTGTCAGTTGTGGGACCCAATGCACCAGAGATTGCACAATTGGTAGAGAAGGGGCAAATGAGCCAGAAAACAGGGAGGGGTGGCACAAGGAGAAGAGGGGAACTGGCTCCTTGCATATCCCCAAAGCACTCTCCAGATATCAGAGCTCCTTGAATCACAGCAACCGAGGAATGGGTTTTGAGCTCAGAGGAATGACCCAACTCCGCGCAAGCAAGCAGTGGAAGTCTCTGCATGCTGCCTTCTGACTGGCCACTGGGTGTCACTCTTCGTCTATGTTCGTTGGGTGTCAGGGTCTGAGAAGAAATTTAGCCTTTGCTGAAGTGTCCATCTTCTCCGTGTAGGTTCTCTTTTTGTGCTTGTATATTACTCCCTAAAGTATGTGTGTATACTTAAGTGCCTAAATTTAAAAAAAAAGTAAGATTGATAAATTAATGTACTCAAAACCAGAAAAAAGAACATAGGAAAAAAGCTAGTATTTTATAGTATTACAGTTAGAAAACATTCTTTTGTTATATCCCCTCTTTTATTCTTCATATTGCTTGTGTCTTTATAATTCAGTTTCTTGTGGAATCTATTTTTGCTACTAATAATTTTGGTCTCATAGCCATTTCTTTGCATGATGTGTCTACGTGTAATATATTTTATTACATATTGACAGCAAGTTGTCCACTTCTTCATAAAGTATCTATTTTAGTAGCTATTTCAGTGAAGATCTGTGGGTTACAAATACTCTCAGTCCTGAATATTGGCCTTCTTAAATATATATAATACTTAAAATATACTCTTGAATGATAATTTAGCTAGGTATAGCATAACATCTTCAAAGTTTGCAGGAAAAAATAACTTTAACTATAAAATTACAAATCGATGTTGCCAGGGCCTTGTCCATTTTGTTAGTCTTTTCAGAGAATCATTTTTTCTTTTGTTGACCATCTTCATTGATTTTTGTTTTTATAATGATACTTCATTAATGACAGCATTTGCCTTGATTATTTTCATCTACTTTCTTTGTTTTTATTTCATTAATTTATGATCTTATCTTTTATATTTAATTCATTCATTCCATGAAATTGAGCTGTCAATAGTAATTAAACCAAGAAAGGAGGTGTAGGAAAAATAGAGAACTTAAAAAGACCTATAAGCATAAAGAAATGGACATCATGTTAAAAATGATATTATTTTTATTTATTTTGCTCAGGACTTGGTGTGTTTCTTCAATATGAAGATTCATGTCTTTCTTCAATTCTGGAAAATTTTCAGTCCTTCTTCCTTTGAATATTGCCTCTCTCTCATTCTTTTTAGTCTCTCTTCTGGAATTCCTATTAGAGGTACGTTGGACTTACTCTATCCTCATTCTTGCTTAATCAGTTCTTTTATATTTTTTATCTTTTTGTCACACCAGGCTAAATTCTGATTGATTTTCTTGACATAATCTTCAGTTTCACTAATTCTCACCTCTGCTATGACTAAACTTGCTGTTTAACCCACCCATGTAGTTCTTAATTTCTGTGCCTTTATTTTCCATTTTCTAGGATTTGTATTTTGCTATTTTTCATATATGGCTGTTTCTTCTCACAGTGTTCCATCTTTTCATTGTAGCTTCTATTTTTTCTTATTATTTCACCTTTTTAATCATTCGTATAAATTCTTCAGATTATTGTCATTTCTAGTTTTTTATAGTGTTAATATAGTTATTTGTGCATCTGCTGGCTCTCTTTGTGAATAGTTCATTTTATTGCACGGTTTGTATTTTTTGTTACATGAACTAATTTTCAACATTTTAAAAGATGGGCTTTATATGGATCCTGGACTGAAGAAAACCTTGCTGACTAGGTTTTGCATTTGCTTCTCCTGGAACCTTAGGGAGTAATGATCCAGGACTGATTTTTTACTGTTAATTCTTGGAACGTGCTACCAACACCAGGTAGTGTAAATTTAGATCCCACACGTCCCAGTGGCATAAGCCTAGGTGTTTGATGTTTTCCAGGAACTCAAATAGATGAAAAGTGTGTTCTTGGCAGGTAGGAAGAAATTTTCCAATCTGCTCTTTACAGCAGTTGAACCCTTTCAGACTCCAGGGAGTTTAATTTGGCTCCCTGCTTCATGCAGGTCTAAATCACAGCTCCTGTCCTTGGGGTGGACATTAGAAGGTCAACCCCAGTTCTGAAGGCCAAAGTCCCAGCTGAAACTACCAGGAGCTCTGGGCCATCTGCTCTCACCTGCCAATCTGGGTTTGGTTTTTGCTTTTGTTACTGGCTTCTAGTGATTTCCCTTTCTTTCTTTCAACAATGTACTAAAATATTCATCTTTGTTACAGATTTTTCTATAGATATGGGGGAGAGTGGCCCTTTTAGAGCCCTTTAACTTGCCGTATTGCCAGAAGCTTTGCCGTGTTCTTCTAACCCAGTTTTCATGTTTGGAAATCTCTAATACAATTTGTCAAGCTTCTTGGCCTTTCTCTAAATTCTAAATTCTCTAAGTTGTCCTGGAACTCAGGACTTTAGCAGATGCTTGGAGGCAATGCACACAGAGGTAGAAGACCTCAGTTTTAGTTTCAGCTTTACCACTTTCTAGCCATGCAATTCTTAGCATGTCACTGAATGGTTCTGAATCCTTTTCTTAATCTACAAACATGGATTAAAAAAGCCTGCACCATAAAGTTGTTATAAACAGTAAATGAAATAGTAAATTTAGGAATACATTGTAAAATTTAAGAGATCTATAAAACTCTGGGATCAATTTATCCCAATTGAATTTAGTTGTAGATTTCAGTTACATGCTGTTTTGAGATTAGAAGCTTCTGTGGTGTTGGGGGGAATCTGGCGATCAGCCCAGGGAGATGGGGGCCCAGTAAGTGTAGTGCTATTAATAGTTTTCTCATCATGGGCTTTCAAACTACATTTACCTGAGTTATGGGGACAAATGGTAATGGCTGATTACAGTACCCCCATCCCCTCGTTGAACACTGCTTTAACTAGAGAAGTCCCTATGTCCTGCTCTACCACTCCCTAACCACCAACTTCATTTTTCTGTGCCTCAGTTTATTCATCTGTAAAAAGGATAAGAGTAGTACATGCCTTGTATGGCAAATGTGTGGATTAAATAAAATAACAGTATCTGGTTCTTCATACCACTTCCTCTCAAAGTATTAGCTATTATTAACTCCTGGGCTTCCAAGTTAATTTTGTTTTAAAAATGGGTTCTGACATTAAAACATTCTCTATTTAGAACTAAAAGTGGCCTAAAAAATTGTTCAGATAGATGCAATCCAGTAGCTTCTAAGCCACTTCTAGTTTTTAATTATTTAATTCTATAACAAATCTCTAGTAAGCAAATTAGGCTTAATAGTTAGTTTATACAACAGCATGAGTATCAAGATCTCTATTGTTTATAATAATTTCTTTCAACTCCCCTAATCTTCCTTTTACCCACTTCTTTCCCTTAGCCATTCCAATCCTCTTAATGTTGACTAAACTGTTGTTCTATGCCATGGAATCAGACCTTAACAATGGTGAAAGATTCCTCTGACTATGGTCACATTTTCTTCATTATTCCTCTAGATTGTGTCATTTGTCCCTCACTTTTTCTTGAAATAACCTAAGGACAAATAAACTTTTTTAATCGTCCCTTTTCAACCCTTCCATGTAGGGCAATCAGTTCCTCTTTCTTACATTAAAAATTGGTATCATGGGATCTCAAAGAATGGGTAGAGGTTGAGAGAAGGGGCTTTGTTTTTCTTGGGAGATGGGGTTTTAAGAGGAAGGGTGTTTTCATCCCCACTTTGACCTACTGGACAACCACATCTCTCAGTTCTCCCAGCATGATGTGCTAATAGCCCTTCTTTTTTGGCGGTATAAATACAGTATGCAACGGTGAGATGAGGAATCTAATTTCATCTATGGGCCGGTGGATTGATGGCTTTTCTGCATCCTCCACTACATCCTAGTGTGGAGAGAAGAGGAGATGGAGTCTGAAGCCTTGCACTAATCTGTCTCTGTGTTTTTTGCCCTGATACAGGAGCAGGAACTCTGCCTTTCTCAGTGATGAGGAGAGATGCTCCCTGTTGGCCCTGGGAGGTGATAAGCAGACTGAGTGTTCCAGCTTCCTCCACAGTCTTGCTCGCACTGACATCACATCTGTCTACCGACTCAGTGAGTGTTGGTTCTTAGACACCTTCAAAAGCCTGGGGTCCTCAAGAATAAGATAGTGTCCCTAACCAGGAATAGAATACTCCTAAATTCTAATCCTATTCATGAATTTGGGTGGCTATGACCACTGTTCTGTTGATGACCTGAATTGTATTTGATTAGCAGCATTTCACTTTAGATTTCAGGTAATTCTGGGGTTGCAGGGAAACTATGAGATGTGATGAAGCCAACTCACCTATATCATGGGTGGTCGGCTGTACTGGGTCTTCCCTCCTAATCTTGGGGAAGGAGAACTTCCTGAGTCCTGGCTGAGGTACCTTCTAGGACTGAAGTAGGCCCCCAGTGACACGGGTGGGGCTGTAAATGTTACCACTGTGAAAAGGCCTTAAGAGATGATTTCTTGTCTCACATTACAGATTGGGAAACAGGCCCAAAGGAATTAGTGCCTTAGCTAGGATAAGAACTGCTAGTCAGAGCAATCCACTTTACCACACTGCCCCCGACACAAAATGACTGAGTTGTTGGGTGTGTTAGTCTTGGATGTTTTCTGTGTCATGGAATCAGATCTCAACAATTGTGAAAGATTCCTCTGACAAACTGACTAGTTTTCAGCAGTGTCTGAAGGACTGACTGACTGAATGAATGATACTCATTTCTCTTACTTTGAGAAAGGCCTACTGCTCTGTGACAGGGAGTACATTTTCTCATTGATGGTGACTTGAGGAAGAATTTTGTTTCTCCCATCTCTTTATTGATGGTGACATTGTGTCTGCTCTTGTGTAGCCAGATTAGATGATCCATATTTTATGGATACAGCTAGAGATTCTGCTGAACGGGCCCTCAGGCCATCTCCCAGGAGTAGAGCAGGGAGTTGAGAGCTTTGTCCGTGCATAAAGAGTGTTTGTGAAAGCACTTGCCTCAGGCATCAGCACCCTGCCCTAGCAGAGCTTTCTTGCCACAAGCCACAAGCAGATCATATTGCCTTATGAGGTTGAGCAGGAAGCTAGAGCTGTAAGCACTGCCCAGTAGGCGGGAGCCTGATGTCTGAAAATTGAGGTATACTAGCAGTGTTCCTTGGGGAGAAGGCCTGGGTGCAGACTTGGATCATGATTTGGTCCAGTGGTGGGGAGGATGCAAGAGGAGGCCCCAGACAGCACTTGCCTCTCACTCAAAGATCAGGAGTGCAGGTCTGCGGCATGCGGCATGCATCCTTGCTCCTTTTTATTCTCCCTTCACTTGTGGCCCCTCACCCCTGCCACTTTTGCAAACACAGTGTCCAGCCCAGTGGACACATGGAACCAATGTCTGCCAAGTGGATGAATGATGAATGAATGGAGGAGGGAAGAACGAAGGATGTGATACATTTGGAAGTGGGAGGCAGCACCATGTGCTCCCACATGCTCTGTGCTGGGAGTTGTGTCCAGGCTCCATCGTAAACGTGCTGAGAGATTTGGGAACTGCATTTCTCTGATCTTCAGATTCTATCACGACCCCCGCTTTCCCCACCCCCCGCCCCCCTACAGTACCCACACCTCTTGACATAAAGCCTGTGTTTCCAGCTTTTCTTCTCGGACTCTGAGTTTCACGTATACCTTGGTTCCCCCACTGTAAAGTGCAGGGGTTAAACAAGATGATTAGGCCCCTGCAGCTCTTAAGATGATGGTGAAAGGATAATTCTGCCTTGTTCCTTAATGATGACTGAAGGTCTTAAATGCCAAGTCTCCTAAGAGGCCACTGGTCTGGGGTGCACCTGGAGGCATGGGCATGGTGGCCCATCCTGACCTAACACCAGACCTGTTCTTCATCTCTACTTAGGTGGGTTTGAATCCATCCAGAATCCTCCAAATGATCTGAGTGGTGAGTAGCGATCATGCTGAACCTGACATTCATCCTCGAGGACAGCACTTCTGTCCTCTTGCCAAGAGCGGCCACATTAGGTGCAGGTGCCCAAGGTTGCTCAACTTTGCCTATCCTTACAGCATCCCAGCCTGAAGGCTTCAAGGAGGTCAGGCCTGGAAGAGCCTGGGAGGAGCATCAGGCCATGGGCTTCAGACAGTCCAGCAGCTCTGAGGACTCCAGCCTGGAGGAGGAGCTCCTCTCAGCCACCTCAGACAGCTATCACCTGCCGGAGCCTGATGACCTTGATGACCCGGAACTGCTCATGGACCTAAGCACTGGTCAGGAGGAGGAGGCTGAGAACTTCACCCCCATATTGGCTTTTCTGGATCATGAGGGTTATGCTGACCACTTTAAGAGTCTCTATGACTTCTCCTTCTCTTTCCTCACTTCTTCCTTTTATAGCTTCTCTGAGGAGGATGAGTTTGTGGCCTACCTGGAGGCATCAAGAAAGTGGGCCAAGAAGAGCCACATGACCTGGGCCCATGCCCGGCTCTGCTTCCTCCTGGGCCGGCTGAGCCTCAGGAAGGTCAAACTCTCTCAGGCCAGGGTGTACTTTGAGGAGGCCATCCACATTCTCAATGGAGCATTTGAGGACCTATCCTTGGTGGGCGCTCTGTACATCAATTTGGCTGCCATCTACCTGAAACAGAGGCTGAGACATAAAGGCTCCACCCTGTTGGAAAAGGCAGGTGCCCTGCTGGCCTGCCTGCCTGACCGTGAGTCTAGTGCCAAGCATGAACTTGACGTGGTGGCCTACGTGCTGCGCCAGGGGATTGTGGTGGGCAGCAGCCCACTGGAGGCCAGGGCCTGCTTTCTGGCCATCCGCTTGCTCCTGAGCCTAGGCCGGCACGAGGAGGTCCTGCCCTTCGCCGAGCGCCTGCAGCTCCTCTCTGGACACCCTCCTGCCTCTGAGGCTGTGGCCAGTGTTTTGAGTTTTCTGTATGACAAGAAATATCTTCCACACCTTGCAGTGGCCTCTGTCCAGCAACATGGTATCCAGAGTGCTCAAGGGATGTCTCTTCCTATTTGGCAGGTCCACCTGGTCCTCCAGAACACAACCAAGCTCCTTGGCTTTCCTTCCCCAGGCTGGGGTGAAGTTTCTGCCTTGGCCTGCCCAATGCTCAGACAGGCCCTGGTTGCCTGTGAGGAACTAGCAGACCAGAGCACCCAGAGGGCCCTGTGTCTCATCCTTTCCAAAGTGTACCTCCAGCACAGGTCTCCTGATGGTGCCATCCACTACCTGAGCCAGGCCTTGGTGCTAGGGCAGCTGCTGGGTGAGCAGGAATCCTTTGAGTCTTCTCTCTGCCTGGCATGGGCCTATCTCTTAGCCAGCCAGGCCAAGAAGGCTTTGGATGTGCTTGAGCCACTGCTATGCTCCCTGAAGGAGACAGAGAGTCTCACTCAAAGGGGAGTCGTCTATAACCTCCTGGGACTTGCACTTCAAGGTGAAGGCCGGGTGAACAGGGCAGCCAAGAGCTATCTTCGGGCCTTGAACAGAGCCCAGGAGGTGGGAGACATGCGTAACCAGGCAGTGGCTATGGCCAATCTTGGCCACCTGAGCCTTAAGTCCTGGGCTCAGCATCCAGCCAGAAACTATCTCCTGCAGGCTGTACGACTCTATTGTGAACTTCAGGCCAGCAAGGAGACAGACATGGAATTAGTACAGGTGTTTCTCTGGTTGGCCCAAGTTCTGGTGTCTGGACGCCAGCTGACCCATGGCCTTCTTTGTTATGAAATGGCATTGCTGTTTGGCTTAAGGCATCGACATCTAAAGAGTGAGTATGTCCCATGCTGCTGGGAAGCTATAGAGAAAAGTATTGGAGCAAGTTTTGTCCGTTTCCTATCTCAAGTCATCTCATTCATGTCCCTGCTTTATGTTCAGGTCAGCTTCAGGCCACCAAATCCCTCTGCCATTTCTACAGCTCTGTGTCCCCAAATCCTGAGGCATGCATCACCTACCATGAGCACTGGCTGGCCCTGGCTCAGCAGCTCAGGGACCGGGAGATGGAAGGGAGACTGCTGGAGTCCCTGGGGCAGCTTTATCGGAACCTAAACACCACCAGGTGAGTCAGGGCTCAGGAACTGTCCTAGAAGCAGCTTTCCTTCCTTAGGGAGAAACAGTGTTCTTTCCCACAGGAAGCAAGTCCAAATGTACATGGTACAGGCGGGGCTTTGTGCAAAAGAGCAAGGGCTCTGCAGCCACCACAGTGCATCCATCACTTATTAGTGGTGTAGCCTTGGGCAAGCTATTTAATTTCTCCATGTCTCAGTTTCCTCATCAGCCAAAGGAAGATAATAATGGCATCTATCTTACAGTGTTATTGTGAAGGATAAATGAGTTAATGCTCATAAAACACTTGTAACTGTGCCTGATACATAGATAGGTCTCAGTAATGTTAACTGTGCCACTATTATTTGTGTGTTTCCATAACCGCCTATCACGGGATCATGGCTGAGGGTGCATAATTCAGAGAAGTGGCAGTTATACCAAGGACAGAGGAACCTTCAAGAGGTCTTCATTACCGAGGGCAATTGGTTTTAAAGAAAGGTCACCCCCACTGAAAGCAGCGGTGTAAAATGTCATGGTAAAAAAAGTTTTATTGGGAACTTACCTTTAAAATGAAATTGTAGATTATGAAATGAAGAGTGTTTTCACCTTTTAGTTAAGAATATTTAGATTATAATTTCAACTTTGCATTAAGTCTTATAATAAACATGGAATAAAAGGAGTGTTGACTTTTTGGCTTAATTGTGCTGACAAAATGATGTAATAGCACAATGGAGCATTCTTTGTTTTGTGATTGATTTTTTAGGACTACCTTAAAAATCCTCATTTTTGTAAAAATAAACCAAAACTTAACAGTTTAACCCAAATGCCTCCTTTAACCCTTTGGTATTCACATTATTATCACTTGCAGATTTTGCCATCTTCTGTTGATTTTCTCTTCATTGTTTCTTCACTGGTCTAATACCGCTTCATCCTCATTTGTCAGTGGGCAGATTGAAGTTCTGCTCTGTAACAAGCCTTAAATTGATTCCATTAAATCATGTGTGGTTTGCAAGATCTTCAAGTTCACTTTGCAACACATTTGCCTTGCAGTATTGCATTCATAATTATAAATGACTTCTAAAATAGAGCATTCAGAATAGCTTCTAAAATCGCTACTGTTAAGCAGAGAGAGAGGTGGTTGAGGAGAGGGTAATTAAATGACTTTTTTTTTTTGAATTTCTAAGCAACATGGTAACTGTGTGCACCTGGACAATCAGATAAGGAATAATCAGATAATGAATTCCACTCCCCCTTCTCTTTCTCCTCCAGTCTGTCTCCCTCTCACTCTACCTAATCCTTTCCCTCTCTTACAAGAATCAGGTATCTTCCAAACCTCCTGCTGTCTTTGCCTTCAGTCCCAGGGAGGGAGCTTTGGATCCATGCAGCATGTGAGGAGTCAGGGGGCCCCAGCTCCACCCTGCTTTGATTCTAGGACACCCTAGGAGTCTGGATGCTTCTGGAGAAGATCCAGAAGGCAGGCTTGAATTAACTATTGAGATGAGGTAGTCATATGTTCATGGTGAGGTATTATAGGACTGGGCTCTGGAAAAGTTGGATTCTCAGGAACAGGAAGGAGCAAGAGTGCCAAATACGTGTCAGGCTATTGGCACCTCTGGCTACTGGGCAAGCTCAGTCTTAAATATTCCCAGACATCAACTATCCCACTTCCATCCTTTATTCACCAGCTCCCCACTCCAGATGCCTAAGCCCACTGAAATATTAAGGGGGAAGCCAGAGAGAAGGCCCTGGATGCTGTCAGCATGGACCAAAGAGGCCTTAGTTAAGACAGGATGCAGAATCACTGTCCTGATGTGATGGGGTTGATGGAGAGGAGGTCAGGGGTGGGTCTACAGATGGCCTCTGATAAAGAAGTTACTGGAGGGAGTCAGAAGCCACAGAGCTGGGAGAAAAGCAACCAAAACTGGATTAGGGCCAGAAAACCTGATCCTGCCATGACCTAATAACGTGTCCTTAAACAAGTCACTTTTCCTCTTGTCTCTTTCCGTCTGTAAAGATAAGTTGAATCAGATACCTTCCAGGAAAACGTTGAGTCTGGGACCAGCTTGCTATGCTATTCTGACACTGAATATTCATACTAGAATTCCTGCTGCCTCCAAAGTGTATTGAATTTTTGGTGCAGATCCTTAAAGTTGTGGTCTTTCTAGAGTGCCTCTGAAATCAGAGACCTAAGCTTTTAGGGTTTGAAAGACTTTGTAGTATGTTCAGAAGGTCTTGTGGGCAAACTGTATGTCTAGCACAGAGCTTGGCACAGAGGAGACATACAGTACATGTGTGTTTGGGGTAGCCAGGTGATTAGTGAGTAACTTAGTCCACCAGCTCACAGCCCTTGAGCTGAAGCTGTATGCTGACATGGCTACTGATGATTATGACAGAGAATGGTGCAGCTTTGTGTAGGGGAGTCCCTGGCTCCTTTGCTCAGGGCTCAGGTAAGGAAAGAAAGGTGTTTGCAGCTCGGAGGCAGGCTTTTTGGTCTTTAGTGACAAGCACAGTAGTCACAGTGCCGTGAGTGGAACCTCAGCTGCCCATTCCAACAGCCCTTTGAGAACACTGGCCTATATAGTATTAGCCACAGAACACAGTGCGTCTTTTCTTAGGGATTCTCCTCTGATAAAGAACCAAATTACATATAGTGAAGTAGAATATCAGAGATTTGATGTTCTACTTCATGAGGAACATAGTTTTTTCTAAAATTATGTAGTTGCTTAAGATTAAAAAGCATTACACCTTTTAACTAGGCTGAGGCAGGTGGATCACTTGAGATCAGGAGTTCAAAACCAGCCTGGCCAACATGGTGAAACCCTGTCTCTACTAAAAATACAAAAAAGTTAGCCAGGCGTGGTGGTGGGCACCTGTCATCCCAGCTACTTGGGAGGCCGAGGCAGGAGAATCGCTTGAACCCGGGAGGCAGAGGTTGCAGTGAGCCGAGGTCACACCACAGCACTCCAGCCTGGGTGACAGAGTGAGACTGTGTCTCAAAAGAAAAAAAAAAAGGATTACACTAGTATTGAAGGTTATAGGTGAAAAATAATGGTCCCCTTCCAACTTCCCTTTCCTTGATACTTTCCTGAAGTAACTACTTAAAGATTTTCAAATACCCATCAAGGAATATTTCATGCATATTAAAGATTATATATGATACATATTGTCTATCTTAAATAAATATTAGATATATTAAATATAATATGCACATGTTTTAGTTACATAAATGGAATCATGATAAAATGTCTATTACCTAATATACTGTTCTGTTCTTTGCTTTTTTTCATTTGAAAATATCACTGTGAAATGTCAATCCAACATTTTATCACACTATGGGAGCCCTTCCATTGTGTCAGGCACTGTGGTAGGTATTGGGGAATTCAGCGGTTAGAAAAAACAATCCAAATACCCACAAACAGAACAGTCTGCCCTATGTAGGAGTGAGCTTGTTGCCTTTACAAGTATTCAAACAGAGGCCGACTATTCAAAAATTTTATGAGTTTCCTGAATTGAGCTGGATCTGGAACTACTTACTAACAGTTTTATTGAGGTTTAATTACATACCATAAAATTCAGCCTTTTGAAGTATGAAATTTAGTTTTCAGTATATTCACACAGTTATGTAACCATCACTGCTATCTAATTTCAGAACATTTTCATGGCCCCTGAAAGAAAGCCTGTACCCATCAGCAGTCACTCCTCATTACCCAACCTCACTCCAACCCTGGAAACCACTAATCTACTTTCTGTCTCTATGGATTTGCCTATTCTGGACATTTGATATAAATGGTATCATACAGTATTTGTCCTTTTGTGTCTGGCTTCTTTCACTTAGTATAGTGTTTTCAAGGTTCATCCATGTTGTCACATGTATCAATACTTCATTACTTTTTATGGCCGAATAATATTTTGTTGTACTGATATGCCACATTTGTTTATTCATTCGTCAGTTGATGGACATTTGAATTGTTTCCACTTTGTGGCTATATGAATAATGCTGCTGTGAACATTCATGAACAAATTTTTGTGTGAAGAAGTGTTTTCAGTTATCTTGGGTAGACCTACGAGCAAAATTATAGAGTCTTACCATAATTCTATATTTAAACTTTTAGGAAACTGCTAGATTGTTTTTAAAAGTAGCTGCACTATTTTTCATTTCCATTAGCAAGGCGTAAGGGTTCCAATGTCTCCCATCTTCACCACCACTTGTTAGTGTCTGTCTTTTTTTTTATTTTAGCCATCCTAGTAGGAGTGAAATTGTATCTCATTGTGGTTTTGATTTACATTTTCCTAATGACTAAAGATATTGAGCATCATTTCATGTGCTTTTGGCCCTTTGTATATCTTTGGAAAAATGTCTATTCACTTGTCCATTTTTTAAATTGGGTTGTTTGTCTTTTGATTTTTGAGTTGTAAACATTATATATTCTGGATACAAGTCGTTTATCAGATATATGATTTACAAATATTTTTCCCCAGCCCATGGGTTGTCATTTCACTTATTGATCCCTCATAGAGTGAGTTGGGAAATATTCCTTCCTCTTCTATTTCTTGAAAGAGTTTGTGAAGGATTGGTGTTAATTCTCCCTTAAGCATTTGATGAAATTCACCAGTGAAGACTTCTAAATCTTGACTTACCTTTGTAAGGAGTTTCTTTGTTTTGTTTTTGAAAATTGCTAATTCAATATCATTTGTTGTTATAGGTTTATTTAGATTTTCTGTTTCTTCGTGAGCAGTTTTGGTAGTTTTTGTCTTTCTTGGAATTTGTCCATTTCATCTAAATTAATTACTTTGTTGGTATACAATTGTTCATAGTATTCTTTTATAATCCTTTTTATAATTTCTATGAAGCTGATAGTAATGTCCACTTTAATTCCTGAGACTCTTCTCTCTTTTTATTCTTGATCAGACTAGCCAAAGATCTGTCATTAAAAAAACATTTTAAACAAATTAAATTTTGGCTTTATTGATTTTTTTCTATTCTCCGTATCATTTATTTTTGCTCTCATCTTTATTATTTCCTTTCCTCTGTTTGCTTTGGGTTTACTTTGCTTTTTTTGTCTAGTGTCTTAAGGTGGAATATTAGGTTATTGATTTGAGATTTTTTTATCTTTTAATACAAGCATTTACAGCCATAAATGTTCCTCTGAGTATTGTGCCTATGCCATTTTACAGATTTCAGTATGCTATGTTTGTTTTCATTCATCTCAAAGTAGTTTCTAATATCCTTTGTGATTCTTATTCAGTTCATTGGTTATTTAGGAGTATGTTGTTTAATTTCCACATATTTGTGAATTTTCCAAATTTCCTTCTGTTACTGATTTCTAATTTCATTTCATTGTGGTGGGAAAACAAACTTTGCATGATTTTATTCTTTTTACATTTGCTGAGATTTGTTTGGTGGCCCAACATACGGTCTACTCTGAAGGATGTTCCATGTAAACTTGAGAAGAATGTGTATTCTGTTGTTGTTTGGTGTAGTCTATAAATATCTTTTAGGTCTAATTATAATTTTTTATTTCCTTGGTGTTCTTTTGTCTAGTTCTTCTATCCATTATTGAAAGTGTGTTATTAAAATCGCTAATTGTTGTTGAGTTGTCTATTTCTCCCTTCCATTCTGTCAGCTTTTTCTACATGTATTTTGGGGCATTGTTATTAGGTGCTGCATGTATATTTATAATTATGCCTTTCTGATGGATTGAGTCTATTATCATTATAAAATGTCCTTCATTGTCTTTAATGACAATTTTGGTCTTTTTATCTGATATTAGCATAGCCACTCTAGCTCTCTTTGGTTACTGTTAACGTGGTCTATACTTTTAGTCTATTTGTGTCTTTGAATCTAAAGTATGTCTCTTGTAGGCAGCATATAGTAGAAACATTTTCTTTCCTCTTCATTCCTCAATGTTTGTCTTTTAACTAGAGTGTTTAATACATTTACATTTAATTACAGGTAAGGTAGGATTTATGTCTGCAATTTTGCTATTTTTTCTCTGTATTAATAACATATCTTTTTGTTTTTCTGTTTCTCCATTACTGCATTCTTTTGTGTTAAATAGATTTTTTCTTGTATACTATTTTAATTTCCTTGTTATTTTTTGTCCTGTATTTCTTTCAGTTATTTTCTTAATGGCTATCCTGGGGTAATAATTAGCATGTTTTTAAAATAAAAATCTTAGCAGTTTCCTGGTCATGCTCACAGCTCTGCACATGCATGTGGTCTTCTAGATTCCCAGGAATATGTCAGAACTTTTAAAACTTTTTATGGACATCTCATTTCCCAACTTTTCCTCTCGTGTGTGTGTGTGTGTGTGTGTGTGTGTGTGTGTGTGTGTGTGTGTGTTTTGACCTTTTCTTGTTGATCCGAATGTTTTTACCACCTAAGGCAGTGACCATATTAAACAATTGCTGCTGATTATCTTTGACATATGCCTCAGGGAAAAGGCTGTTCTGCGCTGAGTGAGCTCTGAGTGAGGTTAAATGAAAACAAGCCCTGTGAGCAGAGGCTTCCAGGGAACTTCCAAACAGATCAAACAGTAACAGTTCTCTGGGTGATGGAACTTTGGGGGATTTCAAGCTCATTGTCTCCTTCAGTGGTTGCTAGGTTGCTGGTTTTTCCAGCTACCATTATTGTGAGGCTGTTGGTTTTTAAGTGTACCACAGAGCTAGGGACAAGCAGGATGTCTCTAAGGCAAGTTGTAAAGCAATGAAGCTCACTTTCGTAACAAGATTCAGCCGTTTTCCTGAATAAATACTCCTTGCAAACCTTTGGTTAATATCCAGAGTTCTGAAAAATTTTATTTAGATAATTTTTGCCTGTTTTCATTGCTTTTATGGAGGAGTAAACTTTTGGAAATTTTTATTCCATTGTTCTGTAAATTGATCTAGATTAGGATTTTTAATTTGAATAGTTTATAGTTTTATTTTTTTTTTATTATTATACTTTAGGTTTTAGGGTACATGTGCACAATATGCAGGTTTGTTACATATGTATCCATGTGCCATGTTGGTTTGCTGCACCCATTATATACCCAAAGGACTATAAATCATGCTGCTATAAAGACATATGCACACGTATGTTTATTGTGGCACTATTCACAATAGCAAAGACTTGGAACCAACCCAAATGTCCAACAACGATAGACTGGATTAAGAAAATGTGGCACATATACACCATGGAATACTATGCAGCCATAAAAATGATGAGTTCATGTCCTTTGTAGGGACATGGATGAAACTGGAAAACATCATTCTCAGTAAACTATCACAAGGACAAAAAACCAAACATCGCATGTTCTCACTCATAGGTGGGAATTGAACAATGAGAAGTCATTGGAAGGGGAACATCACACTCTGGGGACTGTTGTGGGGTGGGGGGAGCGGGGAGGGACAGCATTAGGAGATATACCTAATGCTAAATGACGAATAGTTTTTAGTTTTAAACTCCGAGATTCCTGTTTGTGCAATTGGGAGGAAATAAATATCCACTTTTGCTTTACCACTAATATGAGTGATATTGAATGGAAGATTGAGAAATACTTTAGGTGTCAGAGGAAACCCCTGTACACATAAGGACATTGTCCCTTTGCAGAACGGCCAGTTCAACAAAGAGAACATGCTGTAATGCTATATTTGTTTAGCATGTATAAATCACCTTCTCCTACAGAACACTTAAAAAAAATAAAAGAACAAAGACCAACTACAGACACAGATAAACGGGTGTTTCCATGCACCTGGGGGTGGTTACTGTAATTTAGTACTAAGCTTCCTGGTAGCTGAGTAAAAAGGGGAAAGCTGTATGAGGTTCTCACTGTCTGACAAAAGAACATAAACACATGTATCTGTTGGAGCAATTTTTTTCCTGGCACAAATTGCTTAGGAGGAATTTATTAAGTGAGTCTTGATGTAATGGACAGATTTCTTCAACTAAATTCCCCTCTAGGGATTTGCATTCTCACAAAGCTCAAAGCCACAGCAAGCAAAGGCAGGAAGTGTTCATGGAAGAAGCGGCAGGCTTCTGTAGGGGCAGGTTTGGAGGGAAAGGAGACAATCCTTTCAGCAAAGGATGGGGGTGATCTGTCAGGGAAGACTTTATCAAGGTGGTAGCGTTTGAGGAGGCCCTTGAAGGATAAGTAATATTTTGAAAAGTGGAGAAGGGTAGGTTTTAGGTGGAGGGAATAGCAGTAGCCGTGGAGAGGTCAGGACACATTTGAAAGACATTTTGTAGATTTAACAGACAGGATTTGGTGATCAGCTGGCTATGGGTAGTGACATGGTTTGGCTGTGTACCCCCTCAAATCTTATCTTGAATTATTGCTCCCATAATTCCCAGGTGTTGTGGGAGGGACCTGGTGGGAGGTAATTGAATCATGGCACGGTTTCCCCCATACTCTTCTCATGGTAGTGAATAAGTCTCATGAGATCTGATGGTTTTATAACAGGAAACCCTTTTTGCTTGGCTCTCCTTCTCTCTCTTGCCTTCTGCCATGTAACACGTGCCTTTCACCTTCTGCCATGATTGTGAGGCTTTCCCAGCTACATGGAACTGTGAGTCCATTAAACCTCTTTTTCTTTATAATTTACCCAATCGTGGGTATGTCTTTATCAGCAGTGGGAAAACGGACTAATATAGGTGCAAAGAAGACTCAACTTCTTCCCTAGAAGGAGATATGGAGGTTAGTGGGCATGGGGGAGGGGGCTTGCAGTGGGTATCCAGACCTGTACAGTGAACATCCATAGTGAAAATTATGGCCATAATAGCCTTCAGTGAGCATGCATTGTTTACTAAGCCATATGTAAATCTCAGGATCACCCTGTGACGTAGAAAGAATTGTGGAAATTGAGAACTAAAGAAGCCAAACAACTTGCATGAGGCTTCCCAGCAGGGATTGATATCCAAACTGTGTTTCTAGAGCAGAGTTAGCAAGCTTTTTAAATAAAGAATCATACAGTAAGTGTTTTAGGCCTTGTGGGCCATATGATCTCTGCCACAAGTACTCCACCCTGCAGTTGTAGTATGAAAATAGATAATACATAAGTGAATAAATGTGGCTGTGTTCCAATAAAACTTTATTTACAAAAGCAGATCGAAAGCTGTATTTGGCTCATGGGCCATAGTTTAACAACTCCTGATCTAAAATGCATAGTCTTAAGCACTCTATGTATTCTGTCTGCCCAGCCAGTAATTTTTGCCCTAGGCAAAAGAAATAGGTGTGGAAGGCTATAGAGTGAAACCTTGACACTTTTCTGTCCCTTTGTCTAATATCTGCAGGATCATGCCTTCTCTGCCTTCCAGGGGACAACTGCAGAATTTAGTCTGATAAAGGTTTGCAATCTCTCAATGGGAGGAACCTTAGGGAGTCTTGTCTTCTGTCTTGAGGTGACACAACGCAGACTGGCCGTAGAACTGAGCCAGATGGGGTCCATGAGAACTCTGTGGCTCTATTAAATCTATTAAATCAATTCAACAAATATTTACCGAGCATTTACTATTGTCCAGGCACTGTGCTAAAAACTGAACAAGGGTGATAATAGTCCATGAGCTCACAATGGTAACAGAATAGCACAGAAAATAAACGTAAAAATAGCCACTAAAGGTATCATACAAATCGTGGTAAGTGCCACAAAGGATGTGCATATTATTGTTTTTAGAAAGAAGGGATGTCTTGCATGTAATAGGTCCTCTCAAAATAATGATTAATTCTTTGCATGTGAATACAACAGTAGCCTAGCAGCCATTGCTCTTGGCTTTTATTCTTTTTTTTTTTTTTTTTTTGAGATGGAGTCTTGCTCTGTCGCCCAGGCTGGAGTGCAGTGGCGTGATCTCGGCTTACTGCAACCTCCACCTCCTGGGTTCATGCCATTCCCCTGCCTCAGCCTCCCAAGTAGCTGGGACTACAGGCGCCCGCCACCACGCCCAGCTAATTTTTTGTATTTTTAGTAGAGACGGGGTTTCACCGTGTTAGCCAGGATGGTCTTGATCTCCCCACTTCATGATCTGCCTGCCTCAGCCTCCCAAAGTGCTGGGATTACAGGCATGTGCCACCGGGCCCGGCCGCCTGGCTTTTATTCTTATATTTATGCTTCTTATTTTTCTGGAACTGAAAAAAGTGCTACGTTTTAAAAAATATACTTAATATGTTAATCCCTAACACAGAAGCAATTCTTTTCTCATTTTTGTTGTAAGTAAGGAAGGAATTGCTTTTCCTGAAATGTTGTCATCTGATCATAAGGCTATAATGTACACTACCACCCCAGTTTCACACATGAGAAAACTTTGTTCAAGGTTTAAAACAGCTTATGTCTTTTAAAACTTCAGGATTTTTTAAGTGGTAAATGAAACAAAAATCTTCCCAAGTGCTAATATTTGAGCCAGAAATTAGGCACTGCTTGAGGGTATAAATGTAACAGTTCTGGGTCAGACTCTGAGAGTTAGATCCTGGTTTAAACAGGGCTTATTACTTGGTCCAAGATAGTTACCCTTACTAAGCCTTACTTTTTTTCTATTAGTAAAATTAATATGATAATAGTACTGATTTCAGGCCCGGCGCGGTGGCTCACGCCTGTAATCCCAGCACTTTGGGAGGCCGAGGCGGGCGGATCATGAGGTCAGGAGATTGAGACCACGGTGAAACCCCGTCTCTACTAAAAATACAAAAAAATTAGACGGGCGTGGTGGCGGGTGCCTGTAGTCCCAGCTACTCGGAGAGGCTGAGGCAGGAGAATGGCGTGAACCCGGGAGGCGGAGCTTGCAGTGAGCCGAGATTGCGCCACTGCACTCCAGCCTGGGAGACTCCGTCTCAAAAAAAAAAAAAAAAAAAAAAGATAATAGTACTGATTTCTTGGGGCTGTTGTGATGATTACATGAGATTTTGCATATAAAGCACCTAGTACACACTAAGTGCTCAATAGATGTCAGGTAATAATATTACCATTGTTACTATTATAAGACAAAGCTGCTGAGAGCTCAAAATAAGGCTTTAGAAATGTGCAGGAAAACTTAGATACGTTTCAAAAAACAAATCAAAGCAACAACATCCTACTGGATTTCTTTATTTGCAAAATGGGCTAAGAATTCTAATGGCTTGGGGTTTCTATGGGGATTAAATGAGAAAATGTATACTGAAAGTATACACCCAACACCTCACACAGAGTCAGCTGTCAGTTTTTGGCCATCTTTATCGTCAAAACAGGACAAGACCAATTAGTGGAGGCTGGGCTTTGGCCAGAGGTTAGACAGACTCATCCAGGCAGGGCAGGGATCTGGGAAGCCCCAGCAGAGGGTGGTAAGAGGAAGTCTGGAAATGCAGGTGTATTGGGGTCACTTGGCCATGGGCTCATGGCTGATGTTCAGGCAGGGAAGAAGAAACAAAGACTTAGCCCCAGAACTTGAGGACAGGAAAAATGAGAGAAAGAGAAGAGTCAAGATTGGAAAGGAGAGGAGATAACATACCGGAACACAGGCACAGGAGACTCAGAAGTACACAAGGCTGATGCAGTGCTGGCCCACCAGCAGTGCTCCATGCTTCTTTGGCTTTGGAAGCCAAACCAAACCTAGAGTCTGTGGGTGGTGGCTGGAGGAACTGGCATGCTGGGCTATCTGGTGCTCAACTGGTAGGTGACACTGCTTGGCCACTGGCAGATGTAAAGTAATGGGGGTGAGTGGTGATAGGAAGGAACCAAGGAAGCTGGACTACTGCCCAGTTTTAGATCACAGAAGCACTTGTTTTTTTTACTGGAGATCATAGATCATGTGCAAGTCTTGGTGAGAGTCAGCTGTCTTTGGAAAATCTCCCATTTGCAAGGAGTCTCAATGGTGCTGTGTGAGCCACTAGGTCTCTGTAAGTCTTGTCTTCCCCTGATAGGGCGTTTCTTGGAAAGAAATAGAGATCTCTCTTCCACAGTCATAATGAACTCAGAGAGAGAAAATGCCAGAAGCAAATGCTGGCTCTGTCAGTTGGCCTGTCTGTAATAACCTAAATCTTGCTCCCTGAAGGTCTGGAGAAAACAACTATAGTAGCCCAAGGGCATCCCAGGACAGTAAATGGGAATATAAAAAAAACAGAGCAGGAAATAGGATGAGGATGAGATTTATGGGTCTTGTCTTCATCAACTGCTCCAGTGAGAGTAAGGAGAGTTGTGGAGGCCAGGCCTGCTGAATCTCAACCCGGCTTGAGTTTGCAGGGTACAAAGTGGAGAGAGAAAGGCAGGGCTTCCTATAGTGAAAGACGCCTGTGGTTACTGTAGCTGAGCTGAGGAGGTTGGTGATGACTGCAGCATGGTGTGGAGTTTTTCAGCTCATTGTATTCTCAGAGGAAGTTTCACATTTTAAACTTGAGAAAGGGTGGCCAGCACCCATCGGGATGTCAATAAATCTCATGTTAAGAGCAGGGAGGAAGAGAAAGTTTGAGTGTTTTCTTTCTATTTCTTACAAGGGCCAAATGCCTGGCACTCTCTCCAGAAGGCCAACAGCTGCCTCATTGCCAATAAGGATCCAGGCCTCAGGAGCTGAGAGCAATGCTTGTTTCCCTAATGGTGCACAAAGGGGCCTGGCGGCTGAGAGGTCCATGATCAAGTGGTAACCACGTTTGTTGAGGACTTTCCACTTAAGTGTCCACAGACGTGGTTGATGATGATCAGTGTTTCTGGGAAGAGTTGCATGGTTTACTGCAGTGGTTCTCAAACTTTGGTGTGCAGGAGTGTAACCTGGATGTGTCTTAGGAATTCAGGTTCCTGGATTGCAACTGTAATGAATCTTTTTCAGTCAGTTTGAGGTAGCTCTGGGGGATCTGTGCTTTGAATAAGCTCCCTATGAAATGCTGATGCAGGTGGGCCACAAATCATGTTTTGGGAAATATGAGTGTTATGGGACAAGTCCTAGGCTGCTACTCAGAAGAAGGGAGTTCTGGCCTTGGATCTCCCCCTAATGTGCTGTGCAAACATATGTAAGTTATTTCCAGTTTCTGGGCTTGTTTCCTCTATAAAATAAGAAGATTGGACTAGATCGGCAAGTCTCAAGCCAAGCTGCATGACAGAATTACATGGAGAGCTTAGACACAGTGCTTGTACCTGAGCCATATTCCAAGAGCCTGCTGCTCAGGCTATCATGACGTTGCAACACACTGGGAAATAGTGTGGCAGTGTACACGTTTAAAATGCTTCCAGGTGACTCTAGTTGTTGCCGGGACTGAGAACTACTATCTAGATGATGCACAGTATTCCTTCCTTGTTTTTGAATACTGAATCATCTGTGAGAAAATATGTTACCTATGTCTCATTTCTTCATTGGTCCCTCCATGACAATGGAGGGAGAGTTTTCTACAAAATAAAATTTTCCAAATAATTAAAGGGCACCCCATTAAGCACCAACCTGTTAAAACTTTCATCCTACTTTGATTTTTCTTTATAAACAAAACATCAAAATCTTTTCGATGATTTAAAGTTACCACTGTTGTCACTCATTCATGCATTCACTCAATAGGTATACATTTGATGTCTACTTCATGTTAGTAACTGTAATAGTTCATTCTCATGCTGCTAATAAAGACATACCTGAGACTGGGTAATCTATAAAGGAAAGGATGTTTAACGGACTCACAGTTCCATCTAGCTGGGGAGGACTCACAATCATGGCTGAAGGCAAAGAAGGAGCAAAGGCACATCTTAAATGACAGGAGAACTACCCTTTATACTACCATGAGATCTCATGAGACTCACTATCATGAGAACAGCAGCGTGGGGGTAATGGCCCCATGATTCAATTACCTCCCACCAGGTCCCTCCCACGACATATGGGGATTATGGGAGCTACAATTCAAGATGAGATTTGGGTGGGGACACAGCCAAACCATTTCAATAGCATAACACCAAAAAAGGTTATAGAGCAGTAAAAGGGTTGATGGACCATGCATCAGTAATAATAATAATTATAAGTGATCTTTAAACATTCATCAGGTGCCAAGGACGTAATAGGCACTGTTCTAAGCACTTAGTTTTATCTCATTTAATCCTCACAACAATCCGCTCAGGTGGGCACAATTATAGGTCTGTTTTACAGATAAGGAGACCAAGGCACAGAAGGATCCTGTACGTTCTCAAAGTCACACAGCTGATTGGGGTAGAGCTGGGATTCAATTAGGCCCACCTCCCTGTGTGATGGGGGACATGGCTGTTCCTGCTCAGAGCTTCTATTTCATTCTGTGCTGAGTGGACCCTGAGGCCCCTTTGAGCCCTCGCACCTCACAAGTTCATGTCTGTCCCCAGGTCCCTCAGGAGGTCACTCACATGCATCAAGGAGAGCCTGCGTATCTTCATTGACCTGGGGGACAGAGACAAGGCTGCCGAGGCCTGGCTTGGGGCGGGGCGACTCCACTACCTCATGCGGGAAGACGAGCTGGTGGAGCTGTGCCTGCAGGTAGGCCTCCTGCAGAGCTCTCTGGGAGTTGTTGACTTGGGTCATTTGAGGAGGCAGCTGTACCCTTTAAACCAACCAGCTGGAACCAGAGTGGGATGATGTTCACCCTAAGCCCGTGGAGAGAGGGCCAGTCACTGAGACCCATATACACGTGTGCACCCTGGGAGGATGTGGAGGGAGACTCATATCATCTGTAACGTCACTTGTCCGATTAAGTACACCTGTCTTTCCAAAGCTCAGCATACACCTTGACTTCAGGGTTTTGCTGCAGTTTGAGGCAAGGTTGGTGTGTATGTGGGGTATTAACAATATTATTCTCTTATTTTTTTGTTTGTTTGCATACTTTTAATATCAGAGATGTGGTACAGTGTAATGGTTAAAAGCCTGGGCTTTGAAGAGAGAAAAGCCTAGAGTCAAATCCCAGGGCTATCACATATGGACTGACTGTGTGACTTTGGCCTTGCCATATGACATCTCTGGGATTCAGTTTCTTCATGGGGGAACTGAACTCTGTCTTTTAGCATTAAGGATTAGTAAAACAAAAATTTATATATCTCACTTACATAGTAGTAAATGCATAGTAAGCATTTATTAAGTGCTCTGAACTTAGTAAATGTTTAATACATGATATTTTAGTGTTTTATTACTATCTGTACAATATTGACATTAAATACTGTGATGATATGTAAGATGTTTAATTCTACAAAAATATACCAATTTTTTTCTTTCCTGTTTTATTTTCTCTCTTTTTACTTCTCCTTATACTAGCACATAAACTTGCACACATCCACTTCTACTGAGACTTAATAATGGCTGCAAAAACCTGAATGCATGCTTCCTATGTGCAGGAGACTTTGCTAAACACTTCACTTGCATGACGTAGTTTAACCCTCATTATAAACGCAGTAGGAGTTTCCGTTATTAATTTCCATTTTACAGATGAAGCTCAGAGAGACTGAGTAATTTGCCCAAGGTGATACAACTGGTAAGTGGTGGAGCTGAGAACTGCACACGGTGTGACTTAGAGCCTTCACTCTCAGCCTCTACGCCATCTGCCTTGCAATTTTAGGGTTGAAAGGGTTTCCAGAAGGCAGACAATTCAGTCTTCTCCTTTCATGTTGTGGGAGACTGAAGCCAGAGGGCACTGTTCCGATTGTGCATTGTTTTGGTGGCAAAGCCCCCTGATTCCAGGGTTCCATCTCACTGCCCCCCGCCCCCCCATAGCTGCCTATGCAATAACACAGCAACTGCAGCGTCTTGCCCCAGTGATGAAATGTTCACTGGCCAGAACTGGTCCCAGGCCTCACCCAACCCCAGGCTGCCACCTAACTGATGTTGTGCAGGGTCATTTCCATGGAAGTGAATCATTCTGGACCTGAGGCTATTTGAGGTCCTGTAACTGTGCTCTGCAGGTGCAGCAATATATTCTTTACTCTTCAACTTCCTTAGCACATTTGGTGTCAATGAAATCCAAAATAGCTTGCTGGAGATAAAGAAGCTGTGGAGGCTAGGGTACTGGGATGGAAGACACCAACATTTGTTTGCCACTGATTATTGGCATGAACCTGGGGAAGTTCTGTTTTCTTTCTGAGCCACACTATCTCCATCTGGAAAGTGTAAGGTGTTGAACTGGATCACAATTTTTCCATTTCAGTTATTGACATATTAAATTCATGGTTTTGCTATATACATGTACCTTCTATACCATTGTTTACTTCTTTTTATTTTACTCAACATCAGATCAACGTAGCTTTTTTTACACTTAGTCTTATTCTACGCAATACTACCTAAAGTTGCAGGTTGGATGCATTATTAGTTTTTTTTTTCTAAAACACATTAAAATAAATACTTAACTAGTAAAACAAAATGTTTTCCTATATACTGTTAAAAATAATCTAGCACCACCAAAAGCAATCTCTTATACCAGGATGGGGAAATGCCAGACTGGAGAATATCTAAAGTCCTCTTACCAGCCCTAGGAGTGTGAAGACATTTAGGATTTGGGGGACTTTAGCAGAGGATTAGTTGATTTAGGTGGTCTGCATCTTAGCTCTGCCAGTCCTGTGGAGGTTGGGAAGCCCTCCTCTCTGCCTTTAACAGCTGTCTTTGTCCCACCTAGGCTGCCATCCAGACAGCCCTGAAGTCAGAGGAGCATTTGCTGGCTCTCAAGCTTTATGAAGAAGCAGGTGATGTGTTCTTCAATGGGATCCGCCACAGGCATCATGCAGTGGAGTACTACCGAGTAAGTCCAAGCTGTGCAGTTTGCTGAGACAGGTCCTGGCACGGGCATGGGCAGGGTCAGGCTGGACTTTGGCCTGGGTCCCTCTTCTCCTCTCTTGCTTGTATTTCATTTTTCTCTCTTTCTTGTCCAGTGCCCACCTACTCACTCTCTCTTCAACCTAGTGGGAGCTCAGGGAAGGTTCTGATAAACTTAGTCATTCTCAGGCTTGACAAGTTATCCTTCTTGGGATAATACATCAAAATAATTTAGTCCAGGAGTTCAAGACCATCTCAAACTCTTGGGTGCATGATACTTTACAGTCTGCAGCACAGTTTTGAGTTTACCAGTGTTTTCCACTTACTACTGGGGATGCGGTGGGAGATTATTTAAATGGTTATGTAGATGAATGCTTTTATTTGATCATATTTTTAATAAGCATGTATTAAAATATATTTTTTAAAATTAAAAATATATAATACAAGCTCATCAAACCTATGATTTCACAGGTATTATTGTGAAGGATGAGGCAAGAAAAAGAGTTGATGTTAAGAATAACACAGATTAAACGAATGTCCAGATATTAAGCAGATATATCAAAAATTGTGATTGTTGTTCATCACTGACTGAAGTTTAGGAAGCCTCATTATCTAATTTGATCCTAAAATTTTATTCATTCAGATATTCATTTATTTATTTGTTCAGTTGTTTATTCAGTCATGAAACACTAGCAAACACCCATTTTGTGCCAGGCACTGAGCTAGGGGTGGGGAAGAACAGGGAACGCATCTCTGACTATTGAGGGGCTTATTTTCATATGCATTTTGTAGATGAGAAAACTAAGGTTCAGAAAGATGAAGTGATTTGCCTAAAATTCTGTCATAATAAAAACATAGAAATGACCACTTTTTGAGATATTCCCACACTACGTGTATACTCATGTGTACTTCATAGATAGCGCCGTGGATGCTAGGGGAGCACACAGCTGAGAAGGGAACAACTTTCCATGTGACCTTGGGAAAAGCCACTTCCCTTTCCTACTCTAGGTTTCCCCAGTTTTAGGAGGCCCAATGCCCTCTACTTCTTCTACTTTAATATCTGGGCAAAACATCATGAGCAAGGATCAGGAGAGAGAGGGTTGAGTAAAGGCACACAGGGAAACATGGCTGACTCCCCTTTGTTTTAGTCCACTGCCGTCCCCCAACTCCTGCCTGTAGAAGATAAGCCTCCTAGCTATGGTATGCACTGAGGATTCCTAGCTAGACTAAGGTTCCTTGGGCTTCTGTTCTTAGGCTGGAGCTGTTCCTTTAGCAAGGAGGTTGAAGGCGGTGAGAACTGAGCTCCGGATTTTCAACAAGCTGACAGAGCTGCAGATTAGCCTCGAAGGCTATGAGAAGGCTTTGGAATTTGCCACCCTGGCCGCCAGGCTCAGCACAGTCACAGGTGGGTGGTCTTCACTATTGGGTGTGTTGAATGGGAGGCATGATTAGTCAAGCATAGAGAGCAAAACAATAAGCGCACAGGGTCTGGAGTCAGACTGTGTGGGTTCAAATCCCAGGTCCAACTGTCAGGGAGACCTTAGTTAAGCAAGTTGCTTAACTTCTATAAGCCTCAAGCTTGTCATCACCAAATCAGGATTAAAAATAGTGCCCACCTCATGGTAGTTGTTATGAAGACCAGTGATTATCCATGTAACGGCCACAGCACAATGCTGGGTACATGGTAAGCTCTTGGTAAGTGTTGCCTGTGCCACACTATTATTATATTACAGTTGCTGTTGTTCCCCAAGTGTAAAGTAAATGATATTTTATTCTCTGCATAGGCTATGTTCCCATTGCAAAAGGACTGTGCCCTAAATTTTAAATTAGTTAATTTTTAGTCAAAAGTGCATTTTCCCATGAAGCTAAAATGTAAATGAAGGTCAGGTTCCCATTACCCTAACTCAGAACATAGCTGAATATCTTGTGTTTATGTCAAAAGCTAGTGGGAAACAATAATAGTCATCAGAACAGATAAATGGCAGAATAAAAAAGATTTAAAAACCCCTCATCTTGAATGTTGGTGTTTGAAGAAAAGCAGGTTTGATTAGAGAAGCCTTGATTAGATGTAAGTGTAAATGGAATATTCTGTGATGATTCCAGGAGGGACTTCTGGGCATTTTCAAGGGTATTGGATGTGGATGATACCGGACTTTATTGTGTCTAATTGCACTCTTGAGAGTGCTTTCCCTCTTTTCCCTACCTTTTTCCTTATTGCATAAGATCTCATCTGAGTGACTGTGTGCTAATCTCAGGAAAGGCCTTGGAGGCCCCAGGCAGCTCCTCTGAGCACTCTTTATCGTCACTGGATGGGAGTTGAAGGGAGGTTGTATGCATCCTTTATATATGTACTTCCCCTGTGGCTGATTTTTCCATATCAGAGAATTTTCTCTCTCTTAGATTTTCTTTTTTAATTTTGGCTTTTGGCTCTTTGAAGCTTAAAAGTGATGTTTTTAGATGGTATCCAACAGCCACCTTGCAAATATTCCAGAGACATGATTGTAAGCCTTTGTTCCCTGTAAAAGGTTGCTCTGTATTAAAACAAATCCACCAAACAACAAGTCATAGACCCGTTAGAAACCAGCATTCTAAAGCATGGTTTAAGGGTGAACAGGTGTTTGTAGCTTATCTGAGACTGACAGTAGGTAAACGGGACAAGGAGAGACTGCTATATGGTGGTACCCAAGATAACTCTGAAGAGAGAGACTTTGTGTGAGGAAGACATTTATTATACAGAGTGATTTACTGCAATTCTTAGCTACTCCATTAAGCTAGACTTGTCACCATGTCCCATTAAAAGGGTTTAAGAAGAATTCTTTCCCAGAATCCTGCATTACAATAGCATCTGCAATAAGGAGAAAATTTTCTTCTGGGAATCACTCCAGGAAACCTTGACCCATCCTCTACTTAGTCAATCTTATAGAGCCCTGCGTTTTCTTTTGTAGCATTTATGACACGTGTAATGTTACATTTGTTTGTGGGATTATTTAAGGAATGTCTGTCATGTGAGACAATAAGCTTTATGAGTACAGGCACCTCTTCTGTCTTATTCCCTATGCCCCAGCACAGTCCCTGACATCTAGTAGACCTTCAAAAAGTTTTATGGAATGAATGAGTGAACAAATGATGCAAAGTTTTGGTTGCAGGGTATCTCTCTCAGTCTTCCAATTATTAGGAGATCGGAGGCAGGAGCTGGTGGCCTTTCACCGCCTGGCTACAGTGTACTACTCCCTGCATATGTATGAGATGGCTGAGGACTGCTACCTGAAGACCCTGTCCCTCTGCCCACCCTGGCTGCAGAGTCCCAAGGAGGCCCTGTACTATGCCAAGGTGTATTATCGCCTGGGCCAACTCACCTTCTGCCAGCTGAAGGTAAGAGCCAGACTTCCAAGATTTCGTAACAGCCACCACCCAACCATTCTCCTTCCTGATTCAAAGACAATGAGGAGCCTTTGTGGTGGAGCTGAGAAAACCAGAGTGCCAAGATGAGGAGTCTTGTCTCATAGGGTGAGGAGTGGCTTTACAGGGGACATGGAAGCTCTTTCCACTTAACCCTGCTGAAGATCTCAAAGGTGCTCCCATCTTCGCTGAGGAGTAGACCATGGTTCCTCTTTTTCCTTGCCTTGCCACCATGTCTGTGGCTTCTTTATCTGTTAGATACTATAGGCACATTGCCTGTGAGTCCCTCAAGGGCCTATGGAAATATACAAGACCCCAAAACAAAAGAACTATAAGGTCTAAAATGAAGATCAAAATGAATACTTAACAGTATGTCCGTAAAATGTTACAGACCAACTAGTCAACTGCAACTCATTTCTTATAAAGTAATGTAAAGCTACATTTTATGAGAAATGTGGGTGCATATGAACATGTTTGAGATAACGAGGTGTGGGGCCTTTAAACTAAGTATACTTAGATCTTAAGAAGGCTTTAGCCCTGCTTCTCTTGCTTGCTGAATCTAGAACTTCTTTTTTTGCTTGCTTGCTTTTTTTTTCTTTTTTTTTTTGGGGGGACAGGGTCTTGCTGTGTAGCCCAGGCTGGAGTAGCATGGCTCGATCTTGGCTCACTACAGCCTCTGCATCTGGGGCTCACACAATCCTTCTACTTCAGACTCCTTAGAAGCTGGAACCACAGGTGCACGCCACCACACCTGGCTAATTTTTGTATTTTTTGTAAAGATGGGTTTTCGTCATGTTGCCTGTCTCAAACTGCTGGACTCAAGCAATCTGCCAGCCTCAGCCTCCCAAAATGGTGGGATTACAGGTGTAGTAGGCCATTATGCCCACCCCAGAACTTCTTGTTTTTTTGGTGACTTCTAGAGTTGTGTTGGTTGCAAGTCTCTGTTACAACTCTGACCCTCAAACTGTGCCCCTAAGTTTGGCTTTCTTTTACTAGAGGTCCCTGTCCCCTGAAGCACAACCCTTAATCTCTTAATATAGTGGCTTTTGAGTCACTCTTGTGTTTGGCCCCCAGGGACCTCAGGGCAGCTCTGCTGTCCTTTTCTTATTTGCCAGCCTTTGCTTCTGGCCTGAATTAATTACTGACTTATGAGGGTTAATGGAAACCAGGCAACCTTTTTGAGTCTCACCCAAAGAAGCATCTGTTTCTCATCTTTACCATGTAGGGAAGTCCAGGGGGTAGTGAAGCACCCTCTAGCCATCTTGCTTCTGCCCCACATCTCCCAGTAGGTGGGTCAGGGATGAAGTGTGTGATCTGATCATGTCAACCAGGAACTCCACGGATTGTAAAGGGAAAAACTCAGTTCAAACTTCCTTAAGCAAAAAAGGCAACTTACTGGCTCAAAGAATGTGAAAGCTGAGCTACAAATGTAACTGCAGATAGCTCTGGATCCTGTTTCTCAATCGTCATCAGCGATTTCCCCACCTCTCATTGTATTCCTTGACTCTGTATGTTTCTACTTTGCTTTGTTTCTTAGCCTTTTCCCTTTCTAGCTACTGGCAGGTTCAAGTCCACCTCTGAACCTGCCACTTCAGAGGGACTATTTTCCTTATTGAGACACAGTGGAAAGTCCCAGGGAGTGGCAGATGTAGGCCAAGTTTGGGTCATGTGCACATCCTCGAAGCACTGTGCCCAGGGCAATGGCTGAGCCTCAGTAAGGGACCACCTCTGTGCCTGGAGTGCAGGGCACTGGGATTCGCAATACCCCAAGGACCACAGTGGAGGGAGAGAGGAGCTCCCTAAGGACTCAGGAGATGGGAATTGGATATTGGGCAAACAAACAAACAAACAAACAAACAACAAAAAAAACTAGAGTGGCCAGCACAGCCTCCTAGCCTGTCCTGGAAGTGTTTGCTAATGCTGTCTCTTCTTTGCCCCCATACCACGGGGTTAGGATGCCCATGATGCCACTGAGTACTTCCTTCTGGCCCTGGCAGCAGCGGTCCTGCTGGGTGACGAAGAGCTTCAGGACACCATTAGGAGCAGGCTGGACAACATCTGCCAGAGCCCCCTGTGGCACAGCAGGCCCTCCGGGTGCTCCTCAGAGAGGTCGCGGTGGCTGAGTGGCGGTGGCCTGGCCCTCTGAGGAAAGCTGTCCTGTCTCTGGACATTTGGCAAGGCCAGACTCTGACCCCACTGCCCTAGGCTCTTAAATACTCATTGGGAGGGTCCGAGTCATTACCTGGCTTAGTCCCCTCATTTTACAACAAGAAGAATGAAGTCCAGAAGGAGAGGGGCTCATTGCAGGCCACAGAAAGATTTGATGGTGCAATGATGAGAATTCCTGGTTCCAGGCTTTGCATCTGGAGCCTTTACCAGTTGACCATTGCCTTCCACACAAACAGCCTCTGAAAAGCCCTTTCTCCATACATAATTCTGGAGAAGATGAGGAATCTTGCCCTCCAGGAACCTTCCTTCCTCCTGCAGTGAGGAAATCAGTCACTGCACTGGTGCAAAGACAAGCAGATTGGAATTTGTGCTCTTCACCGATTTTCTCAGGGAAAGACCCCTTCCCCTTGCCAGCAGAGGAGCCTGTAGTTTTTCCATTTCTTTCTTCAGAACCAAAGTATGTATCACTTCTCATGCTCACAGGGATTGACAGGAGAGAATTCACCAGGATCTTAGCTCAAAAGACACAGCCTCAGAAAGGCCAGATGGATTGCACGAAACCTGACTTGGATTCACCATCTTCGTCCTGCCATAAGGCTGTGCTACCATATAACCTCCCAGAAGCTCCAGGGAAGCTTTCCAAGAACCAAGGCTTGAAAATTGAATGTTAAGAAAATTATGACATAAATTACATATAAATTGTGTATATGATTAAATATTGTCCAGTTACATTTACACACACATTTTATCTCATCCACAATGGGGACAGATGAGATGGAGGACTTGAAGGATGGGTGAGAATACCAATGCATGTCATTTTTTTTTTTTTGAGACAGCATCTCCTCTGTTGCCCAGGCTGGAGTTCAGTGGTACAGTCAGGGCTTACTGCAACCTCAGACCCCGGGGCTCAAGTGATCCTCCAGTGTCAACCTCCTGAGTAGCTGGAACTACAGGCATGTGCCACCACACCCAACTACAAGGCATCTTATTGATTTCAGGGCAACTGCTTTACAAAGCATCTCTATTAATGACCTATCACTGCAGAGCACACTGAGTGGCCTAAAACACTTATAATCTCATGGTTTCTGAAGAGCAGGAATCCAAGCATGACTTAGCTGAGCCCTCTGGCTTAGGGTGGTTCACAGGCTGCAATCAGCCAGGGCTGCAGTTATCTCAACTTCAACTAGAGAAGGATGGGCTTCTAAGCTCACCCACACAGTTGTTGTTAGGAGTCAGTTTTTTGCTAGCTGTTGGCCAGAGACTTCCTGCAGCCACTTGCCACATGGGCCTCTCCACAGGGCAGTCACAGCATGGTACCATTGCTTCACTAGAGGGAGCAAACAAAAGGAGCAAGAACCAGAGTGAGCAAGAGAAAAGGGAGTCACTCTCTTTCTGTAACCTAATCACAGAAGTGACATCTCCTTAGTCTTGCCTATTCAATTCATAATAAGTGAGTCACTAGGTCCAGCTCCCACAAGAGGCGGGTGTTTACCAGCAGCTTGAATACCAGATGGTGAGGAATCATTGGGGATCATTTCAGAAGTGACCTACCACAGTATCTGAGTTCTTTGATAATAAAATCAGGAATTCTCTAATTTCAGCAAACTGAAAATATGGTCCACTAACCGGCAGCATCAGCATCACCTGTGAGATTGTTTGAAATGAAAATCTGCGGCCCCACCTATGATCTCTGAATCAGAATCTCTGGATCCCAGAACCCTGACTCGTCCAAGCTTTCCTGGTGATTTTAATGCACCCTAAAGTATGGGAAGCACCACTGCAGGGCAAAAGCCCTCAGATAGTGTGCATAACTATTACCTGGTGAGGTTGTTGAACATGAACTTCTTGGTTTCTATCTCTAATAATTCTGATTCAGTAGATCTGGGATGTATCCCAGGAACATGCATTTTTAGAAAGAACTGAAGCAAGCCTGATGCAGGTGGTTCACCCTTGCTCCTTGTGTGAATCACAAGGATACCAGCCATAATTCCCTGCATCTGATGCCCATCAGCTTAGCTTTTATTATCAGACCATCTGCCCTTAATTTCTAGCTTCTTGGGCTAATCAGATGATTGGTTGTTTGGCAGGGTGAGATGGGAGTGGTGAGTTGAGCCGCCATTGCATCTTCTAGTCATCAAGGTTGTCTAGCATTGGCACATATTTTCTCTTAGAGATGTGGTTGGTTGTCAAAAGGCTGTCTACTCTAGAGAGTATTCTCCAGGAAGGAGAAGCTTCCAATTGTCTAATTAGTGAAGTTATCTAATCCACTATCATGCAGAATAGATGCGGTTTTGCCCCCACCACAAGCTGTAAAAGCCCCAAGCTGGGAGGGATGTTGTGGTTGAGGGTATTCAGTCTAATCTCCAATGCATAGACCTTTCAACAACATTCCTGGGAGACAGTCAGGGGCACACACATTCCAGAACAGTTACATATCGTGTATTTGAAGAAGGTTCACACAGTCCTGGAAACCATGCCACTGGCCATTCCCCATCTGACTCAGGTTACAGATCCCCTCCCTTTTCCCGCTGACCATTCACTCTCCTCTGGCCAGATTTCTTTCTGTTTCTCTGAAAGAGCGGTTCCCATAACTGCACAAGGCTTTTGATATTGGCCGGTGGGTGAAGAGAACAGAGGGATGTTACTATACTTAATTTGATTCTTCCTCTCCCCAGCAGCCACATCTGTCCTTGGCTTCCATTGAGCTTTATAATCAATTGAAACTTCTGTGTCTTCTGACTTGAATTTCTGTTTGGACAGATCTTTCTCAATTGCTGGAAATATGCGTATGCATTTGCATATGCATACACATACACACACATATGTGAAGAGCATTGTTTCTATCCATGTTACATTTCATTGGAAATTTTAGCTAAAATTTCCCAGTTCTGTGCACTTTGATTTACCTCTAAATCTGATGAATTTACCTGTAACCAGGTCAGTTATAAAAATGTTTAGCATGTTTCCAAAGACAAGGGTAAGACTATTTTTTTAAAATAAGAAAAACATTGTGCTATATAATTGCAATTACTACATTCTATATGTAAATCGCTTGCTAAAACTCTTTTAAAAAGTGTTTAAAAATTTCATTTTTAAAATGTGAGCCAACTATTCCCTTTGGAAACATGTTGATGCTGTCTTTTTTTCATGATCCACAGAGAGTAAAGTGGTGATTGGATCTGGTCTCTACTTAAACATTTAAAAAAATAAGTGTATCATAGCCAAACATGATCTAGTTACCCTCTTTATTCTAATTGTTCCCTCAAATCTTATATGGGCTGTGTGGCTGCTGGCTCCTTACATCTAATCTAAATAAAGAACAAGGAGGGCATTGCAACATTGTGGAAAACCTTGTAACATGTTTTCTCAGCTTTCAGGTATACTAGTTCCCTGTCCAACAGTATTAACATTCTGAAATCTAATATTGCTTTTGTCCTTTTCTTATTTGCTTTTCCATTATTTTAAGATGCTTTTATATTGTGCGTGTGTATATATATGTATGTGTGTGTGTGTTCATTTTCTTCCTCTTTGTAAATATAATGCACCCCATTTGGCAGAAGTTTATTTGAGAAAGGGAATATGCAGGAATGGAGGGTGTTAGGGTGAGGGATCAGGAAGCCTGTCACTAAAGGGAACCTGTATTTTGGTCTTGATTTGATATTAAATTGCAGTGGGACCTTGGGCAAGTCACTTAACCTCTACACATCTCAGATATTTGTCCTCTGATAAAAGAACCTCACCTCTGGGTTTTTCAGCAGTGCTATTTTTATACTGTATGAACAGGATAAGAAATAGTATTGGAGAGATGAAATAATATATTTTTATAGCCCAATTATATTCTCTTATTTTTACAGGTGAGTAAACTGAGGAACAGAAGGGTAACTTCCTTCCAGACACATTGGTAGTTAGTGGCAAAGACAGTGGTACTTGAGGCAGGGGTCTCATGACTCAAGGACTTAGTTGCACAAATGACAGGATTTCTGCTGTTCAGGGCTTCCTTCACAGTTGTATGTATATATGTACACGTGTGTGTATGTATGCATGCATTTATCACGATATGCACCAAAGAGCCTTTACAAAACATTTTCTAAATTGATTTACTTCTTTTACTCATATTAACTTATTTTTGTAAAGGATGACCAGTCTATATAGAAGAAAAACTTGTATTGTTTTCCATAAACCGAATTCTGTAAATAATGGCAAATACAATGAAAATAAAACAATGCATTAACTTCAAGCTAGGTCCTGTTGCTCTTTGCAAGCACCCAGCCTAGGCCTTATCTGGCATTGTTTGAAAACAGAGAGATTAATAAGTGGCAGAGAGTGTAGATGACAGACTAGCAATAACCACTTTTTCCTTGCACACTCAGAGAAATGGAGTAAGCAGGGAAGAGGACTGAGCTCCTTCCGATGAGGGTCAGTGTCATTCAATGCCAGGTTTGGGCACACATTTCAGGGAAGTGGGGATTCAGCTGGGTGACAGGAAAGGGGCGAATTATATATTATGTAATATGATTCAGTATCAGAAGCATTGTGATTGGAGTTAATTACAGGATGTTACGGGCACTGAGGGGAAGGGATTTTACCCAGACAGGGTTATGGGCATCAGGAAGGGCTTTCTAGAGGATGTGATATCCAAACTGAGTTCTGAAAGGGAGACTTACTTGATTCTAACTGCAGACCAGCAGGTTGGTATTGACAGACAGTGCATGTGTCAAGCAAAGGTCCAGAGGGTGGACAGGGGTTGATGTTTTCTGAGAACAGCTCACTGTGAGTGCAGTGAGGCTGGAACAGATTCAGGGAAGCAAAGAGGGTTTGGATTCTACCTGGAGGTTGAGGGAAGGGTATAGAAGGATTATAAGCAGTTGAAAGAAACATGGTCAGATTTGTGCTTTAGAAAGATGATTCTAGAAGCAGCATGAGACTAGATTAGGCAGCAGTGGAGAAGGTAGAAAACACATTAGGACTTGGCTATTGCAACAAAACACTCCAGCCTTGATTCAGATTATCGCCAGTTTTCCCCACTAATGTTCTCCTTCTGATCCCACATTGGATTTAGTTGCCATATTTCCCTATGCATCTCTGGTCTAGGACAGTTTCTGCCTTGCCTTGTTTTTCATGACCTTGTCAGTTTTGGTCTCTTTTCCTCTTTTAATTGCTGCCATTGAGATGCGTGGACAAGGGGCAAAGAAGGAAGAAATTCAAGGGAATGGGCTCTGCACTCACTCAGGTGACAGCTCAGGTGGGAGCAATGGAATGTGTTTTGGAGTTGGGCATACTCGGGTTAGAATCTGTTTCTTGGCCGGGCGCGGTGGCTCACGCTTGTAATCCCAGCACTTTGGGAGGCCGAGGCGGGCGGATCGCGAGGTCAGGAGATCGAGACCATGGTGAAACCCCGTCTCTACTAAAAATACAAAAAATTAGCCGGGCGTGGTGGCGGGCGCCTGTAGTCCCAGCTACTCGGAGAGGCTGAGGCAGGAGAATGGCGTGAACCCGGGAGGCGGAGCTTGCAGTGAGCCGAGATTGTGCCACTGCAAAAAAAAAAAAAAGAGAATCTTTTTTCTTACACATGACCTTGCAAATTAATTAATTCCTGACCCAGGCTATCGAATTATATCAAATGAATGGCTAAAGGAAATCCATCTTTGGGGGCATATAAGCCTTGACATTGAGAAGTGCAGCCAAACCTAGAGGTGTGGCCAGGCACCCTGGTCCTGCATTCAGGGACACTTGGGTCTGAAGCTCTTTCTCCTTTTCATCACGGAGTGACCTGAACAACTTACTTTGCCTCTTTAAGCTTCAATTATTCCTCTGCTCAGACTTTTAATTGAGACGAGATGTATGGATGGCTTGGTATGAATATCAATTGGTGGTAGCTGTCACAATGAAGCAGAACTGAGTAGATTCTTAATAAGCACATCTATTCCTGGGTCCAACACCATTAAGTGGGAGGGTGTGTATGTTAGGGGTGGTCTTTGCTACTGGGCCTTTCACTTGGTGGTCTTCCCTCTTCGGTGGGACAGCATATATTTCCTGATACGTACCCCCTCACTCTCCCAACTCTGTCTGATTATTCTAGAACTCAGGGGACTTGAGGATGGAGGCTGCTGGAAGTGCTGGCTCTGGGAATGTGCACTTTGTTCACCCTCCTCTAAGGAGTGTCTTCTCCCCAGAGAAGCAGAGACAAGTGACTGCTTAGGGGGTGGAGATTCTCCCCAGCTGCCATGGTGCAGGATCAAGGATAACATGTGTTGCCAGGACTGCACAATGGGGCTGCTTGGCTTGGCTTCCCAGTAGAGACTGAGAGGCAGGTGAGAGGGAAGGATGCTGTGCTTTCAAAACGATTTCAAAGGTGAGAACCCAGCTGCCACTTCTAGTGCTGCCTTTGACTTCTTATCCAGGGCATCACACTAGCTTGAGGGATGAGACTCTTTGAGGTGAGTTTCCAGACAGGGTAGGTGAGAGGATGGTTGAAGTCACATGGTTAATGAGAAGACAGGCTAATCAATTGCTGTGCTTTTCTGTGAGAAATCCAGGAGTTCCAGTAGGGGGCAGTGATGTCTTCCTAAATAGTATATCATTGGTAAAGAATGTATTTAATATTAATAGTTCTGAATCAGACTAGGGTAGTGGCTTTCAAATCCTTTGTTGTTGTTGTTGTTGTTGTTGTGGCCCACGGTAAGAAATGCATTTTATATTGTATCCTTGTGTGCATATGTTTGTGCATATGCAACAACATAGAGAAATGCACTCTGATACATTCTGTTCTGTTCTATTCTATTCATTTTTAAAAACATTCTATTTTATTTAAAAATATCAAATTTATGACTCACCAAATGAATTTCTCATTCATTAACCTGTAGTTTAAAAAGTGCTGACCTGGAGGGTGGTCTCTAAAAAAGTGCAGGAGGGCTCTAGCCTTTGTTCTTTTCTATGTATTATTTGATGGATACTTTACTTCTTTTTGAGACCAGAGAATGTGTACATCTCAAAATAAAAATAACAGTTGAGGTTGACTGTGTTTTATGCATTAAGTCCCATGCAAAACATTTGTGATGACTCTCATGTAATCACACAACATTTTGGTGTAGTTACTATTATTTTTATCTCCACTGAGGTTTAGAGAATTGATGTGGCTTGTCTAAGTCCACAGTTAGTGGTGATTGAGGTGAGATTTGAACTCATGTCCTCTGATGCTGGAGCTAGGAAATGAAGCCATTATATTATATTGTGTTTCTGTCAGGTAACACATCTCTGAGAGAAATGCTATCACTAAAATGATCATGAATAGGAGCATTAGATTAAAACTTGTTTCATCAGCCTGAAATACTGGGCTGAAATCAACACAATGATTCTGGTGTAATTGAATCAATCAAAATTAGTTACTTTAGAACAGGATTGGAGAGAACTGACTTTCCAGGAGGCCTTGAAAAAAAAATACTGGTGTTATTGTTGACCACAGTCAGGTAACTTAGCCTAGAAAAAAAGAGAGACTGTATTTCCCAAATGGAAAATAGAAGGAGGAACAGAAAGCTTTGACCTATAGTAGTGATTGGTCAAAACAAATTATAAGATCTGTAAGTTATGTTTTGAAGAAGATTCCAGGTTGGGAGTGAGGTGAATGAGGGAAACTTGCAAGAGACTCCAGAGCCAATCATAGAAGACTATGGACACCTGAGGAAGGGAAGCAGCCAGGTGGAGTTTTGTGGGTCTCACCCATCATAGTACCTGTAGCTCCAATGGTGGTAGCAGAAGGAAGATCATGAACATGAGAGAATAGCCTACTTTTGACATCATGGAAAAAGCTATCGGGAACATCCTTCTCCTCCAAATATGTGTTGCAAAACAAATAGCCTGAGAAGAGCCAGTGTTCATGTACAGATGCTTTGTTTCTTATGCATAAATGTTGGTAGTAGCACTTTTTTACTCACTTAGTATTCAGGAATGCTTAATTATCTACTTCCCTAACCTTCCATTTTACTGTATTTTTATTTAGGGTCACACATTTTACCATTATCTATGAAAAGGATTTTGAAAATAGATACCTCGCTTCTGTCTTTTATTTTAACCTTTCAAATCTAGTGGACCATATTTAAACATGATCTGTATGACTCTTAACTACTTGATCTTCCTTGCATGGGCCAAATATGTGTGAAGGTGACTTTTTTTTGTTATTGAACTTTCTTGCACATAGAGAACTTCTGATGTTTGTTCATCTGGGGATATATCTGACATCTACTTCATAGAGACATTCATAGGAATGCCCCCGAATTCTTTGAACATTGTACCAGACAGCAAGCAGTGACAATGGCTACATCTGCTTTCCTCCTCAGGGGAGCTGCCATGGGCTAGGCTGAAATAACAGCTGCATGGTAATCCTGGTGACCAAAAAGCTACTTATTCATAAAGCAAAACAAAACTAACTTTTGTCTGTTCTAGAACATGTAGCTTTGGGGCTCTAGTGGGTGGAGGGAAAGGATAGCAAACAGAAAGATTACTTGGAGGATTTTCATTTCCGGTTGTTTTACAGTCCTAAGAGCTTATATAAACTGATATTCTGATCCTCTTCCAAGTCCTGTGGCATTCTTTTCTTTCTTTCCAAGTTGTGTAAAGTCCATCTGTCTGTTTCTCTCTCTCTCTCTCTGTCTCTCTCTCTCTCTCTCTCATATTTAGGCAGGGTCTCACTCTGTTGCCCAGGCTGGAGTGCAGTGGTGTGGCCATGGTTCACTGCAGCCTCGGCCTTCTAGACTCAGGTGCTCAGGTGATCCTCCCACTTAAGCCTCCTGAGTAGCTGGGACTACAGGCATGTATAACCACACCCAGCTAATTTTTTTTTGGTAGTTTTTGTAGAGATGGATTTTCACCATGTTGCCCATGCTAGTCTCAAACTCTTGGGCTCAAATCATCCAACCACCTCAGCCTCCCAAAGTGCTGGGCTAACAGGTGTGAGCCACGGCGCCCAGCCAGTTTGTCTCTTTTTTCTTTTTCCTCATGGCCTTAGCATCTCCCTTTTGCTTGTACTCATTTGTCCCTGTACTTTTCCTTCAAAGTACTTATCATAGTTTAAAAGTGTACTTTATGTGAGTATGTTTTTTTTTTTAATAATTCATGTGCACCACCTAGATCAGAAGTTCCATGAAAACATGAATCTTATTTGGGTCACTCAGCTCTGTATTTCCAGAGCCCAGCCCAGTGTCTGATGCATGGCAGGCTCTCAATAAAGATTTGTCGAATGGGTGAATAAAAAATAAAGGAATGAAATGTTGGACTTGGGTTTTGACCTTTAGGGAGAGTTTTAAAACTATAATATAACTACTTATTGCTCATGAGTGATTGAGAAATCAGGTAATAGGGCTTAACCTCTTTGAACTCATTTCTTCACATGTGTTACATCAATAATTATACAATGCAATTACTTCTTGCAGGTAGGAGAAATGAAGAGAAGTCAATGATATAATAAGAGTATAACCTTTAGTACAATGTTTGAGGTATAAGTGCAGCAGGTATTCAGCAAAAGTTTATTGACAATAATAAGCATAATTTTTGTTTGTTTGGAATAAGTTGCTATAGATGTGGTAGGTCTTTTCTTAATTTTCAAACAGATAGTAGTTTGACCAGGGATAATCATGGTCTTTTATTGAAGCTGTAATGATCACTGTGCTAAGTAATTTACCCACAGTATAGGATTTGATCCTCCAAATGATCCTCCAAAGAAGGTGACCTTATCGCCCCTTTTCAGGTGATGGAATCAAGGTTTAAAGTACTTCAGATGTTTGCAGAGATTCAAAACCAGTTTTGTCTGACCTGAAAAATCAGTGCTTTACATAATTATGTAATTCTTGTTACACGTTTTCTCTTTCAGAACTTAGGATCTTCAAGATAAATATTTCTCTTTTGAACATTTGAATGTTTCCTTTGTCTTAAGGAGGAGGGATGATAGAAAATCTAGGGGGCAGGGACCTTGGCTTATATAAACCTTATTGCACCAAATACCACAGGAAATCCCTTCAGTGATGAATGTTCTATGGAATAAAGAGCCAGGGGATAGGCAGTACCTTTGAGGTATTTTGAGGCCTGAGTGATCCAGAGTATTGTTTCAGAATCCCAAGTCTCTTTCCTTGGGAAATCATAAGTTCATGGTATTGTGGGATGTGGATAAAAAGTTCATCCTTGCCCTTGAGTATCTGTCAGTCTGTTTGGGGGAGATTGGATGCATATATGCAAAGCACTAGGAAGAAAAGTCTGAGTTTAGCTCCTTTGGGACAGAGGAGGCAGACGGTTATCCATCTATTCATCCATCCATCCATCCATCCATTCATCCATTCATCCATCCATCCATTCATCCATTCATCCATCCATCCATCCTTCCATCCATCCATTCATTTATCCAACCAGCCAATTAACCAACCAACCAACCAACCAACCAACCAACCAACCAACCAACCAACAACCAACCAACCAACCAACCAACCAACCAACCAACCAACCAACCAACCAACCATCTAACCACCCAACCACCCACATACCCAACCAACGAATCAACCAACTAACCAATATTCAGCACCTCTTATGTGCTAAACTCACAATCCAGTGAGCAAGATAATGACAGTCCCTGTCTTCATAAGTCCTATGGGCTCCAGGGCAAGTCAGAGTCCTCTGATAAACTTACCTATTATTCTTACCATCACAGCTTAGATTTGAGCACTTATACCTCAAACACTGTGCTAAAGGTTATACTCTTATTATATCATTGACTTCTCTTCATTTCTCCTACCTGCAAGAAGTAATTGCATTGTATAATTATTCATGTAACACATGTGAAGAAATGAGTTCAAAGAGGTTAAGAGATTAATTCTTACCCAAAGTCGTGTAGATAGAGAGTGGCAGCGTCAGGACACCAGTCCAAGCCTTATCTATATTGCAAGTATTGCATAAAACCTCAGCTGAAATTTTGATAAATTTTATGGAACTTAAGCTAGATAGATCTTGTTCACCTGAACATCCTGTCTGGGATGCATGGTAGTACCACTGAACAGCTCCACTGCTTATCAAATGTGTGATCTCAGGCAAGTTGTTAAGCTCTTGGTGCTTAATGTTCATCATTGGCAAATGGAGATGATAATAGTACTTATCTCATGGGATTGTTGTGTGGATCAAATGTGTAAATATATATAAAGTGCCTGGCCCATGTTATATAAGTGTTGGCTATTATTGTTATTGTGTTGACAGACGTTTCAGAAGAGTACTTGTTTGGCGAAGAAGTTAATGAACACTTCTTTGTTGAACTTGTGGGGTTAAGGCATGCTTAGAGGAATGTAATCTGGGCTAGATGCTTGGCTATTCAAGTGAGCATGTGACAGTGATGGTCTCAGTCTGCCTCCCTTGTCAGAGCATCATCTGTAAATGATTGCCTCCATCACTTACCAAGCACAGTCACAGGAAGTTGTGACCCCCCTTTATTGGAGCTGTCATTTTGAACCTATGTGTAGTCTGGCAGACATTTTGACCTCCGTGATTTATTGCTGAGGGTGTTTTGACTCCATGCTTGTAAGTACAACATTAAAAACCCAATAATAGCTGAATTTTTGCTTACTCAATCATTTTTACTCCAAGATAAATGTTCAATACAGAGCAGTTAAACAATTTCTACCTTTTTCCGTCTTCTTTTTTATTTTATCAAAATCGTTTTATGGAGATTAATTCTTTTGCATTTGGAATTTTACAACGATGGCTTGTAATTTATCGACAATAATTTATTTGGGTCAAATTTTAGCTTCTGCCACTGTGAATTTTCCATTGTAGTTTTATTTCTAGTAAGTCAAATTTTCCTGGTTTAAATTTGATTGATTTGAATTTTATTGGGATAATTTGATTCCCCTGTGAATGTTTGCTCATTAACACATTCTTTGTGTAGGTTAGCTGTTGTCAGTTTTATTTTGAACTGATTATTTCAATCAAAACACTGAGGGACAAATGCCTAATCACCTTAAGTGTCTATGGAAGCCAGGAGTGAGGCTAGGTAAAGGCAGGCCAGACCAGATCTAAATGAAACGCTGTGGGCTAAGTTTTCATTCACAGAAGATGGGCAGAGTGGCAGATCAGGGGTAACTATCAATGATACAAACTTCAAAGAAATGACGAGATACAGAGGCCCAAGGTTAAAGTCAATGATATATGTGAAGCATGATGATTTTCCAAACCATACCCAAACCCTATGAGCTGTGCATGTTATATCCAGCAGTTTAATCCTGGAAGACTCTTGGTGCATATTGCAGGGATGAGTTAGCTCAGTGTGATGTAGTCAAAGAGCAGTGGGATTGGGGTCAGGTGATCTGGGGTCTGAACCCAGTTCTGTCACTCCTTGTGTATACTGGGACAAGTCCATTTCCCACCTGAGGTCTCAGTTTTACCAACTGTCAAAAGATTGCTCTAAAAATTCATAGACTCCTTCGAAAATCTGAAAAAAAAAAAAAAAAAAAAAAAAAAACCCCAAAAAAACAAAAAAAAACAAAACCCTGTGAAATCTCTTCTTGGAATTATGTACACACACCCATATTTACACATACTTTCAAAGGGCTCATGGACCCTTTAATGCACGCCCAAGGATGATGAGTTAAAAACCTCAGCCTCTGTAATCTGTCAGGACCTGTCCAGGGTTGACATGCTAGGGCTTAGGTAGGTGTTATATATGTATCCTCCAGGTGATGCCTGAGAACTGACACACACACTGCTTATGGATAAAAATGGAGACATCCAGAAAAGTAGGATCTGGAACCCTTTGTATGCATTGTTGGTTTCTTAGTGTTTTCATTAATATTATGAATGGTTAAGAGCATAAACCTTGGGATTATGCTACCTGGGTAGAAATCCCCACTCTGTGCATGATCTTGGGCAAGGCACTTAACCATTCTGGGCCTCCATTTCTGCATCTGTAATATGGAAGTATTAATGATAACAACTTCATAGGGCTGTTGGATGAAACAGCTAAATGTTCAATTGTTACCTCCTATTACCTCGTGATTGAATTCATGTTCTGATAATTTTATGTCATACAAAGTGGCAGCTGGTGGGCTTTGGAGACCCTCTAGCTCAGCTCTGTTGTTATTATATGAAAGGTGAACCAGAAAAGGGAAAGCCTTACCCATGGTCACCCAACACACGTTAGGGTTGCTCTCTGACACTCCCCTTAGACACTAGGAAAGTTGAGCCACCATGACATCATCAGCATACTAGCTTCCAGTGCAAGAGGAGGCTCACCTCCATGGATAAAGTCCCATGTGACGATCTGCCATATTTGTAGAGTTCTCTGACACCAGCTGTTTCTGTTGTGAGTATAGAGTGATTCAGGGCAGGTTGGACACCAGTGAGTATGATTTCTACAAAAGCAGTTTGCAAGAGCCTCTCATTTTACCTGGAAATTAGTCATGTTGATTCTAATTACAAGGCTTTTGTGACCCCAGCTGACTGGCCACCCCTCCCAGAGCAAGCATTTCAACCACCTAGCTGCAGTGTCTGGAGACTACTTGATGTTACTACCACTAAAAGAACTGGAGCTCCTGGGGGAATCCCTTCAGACATAACCACTGTATTATCTGACAGAATGCAAAAGCTAAGGTGGAAGCCCACTCAAGAAACTTCCAAAGACTCCTGGGTCCTGGGAAATACAGGATGAGCCCATATGGCTAAAGTTAGCTTTGTTGTTGAGGGAACTGTGGATTTTATTGCTGGTGGGATGGTTTGTGTTGCTACTCCCCACAAAGAAATTGACCCTCTTTTTCAGAGCACAGCAAGGGGTACACATTACCCTACTGAAAGCACCTTGTTTGTCCTGCTGGTTTCAGCTGCAGGAAGTACATTCTTGCAGTATATTCACTCTCACACCCAATGTGATATATGGGTAAAAGCTTTTGTATGGAGAAGAAAAAGTCCTCTACATGTGTTAATTTCTGCCCCATGTGTAGTTATTGGTCTTTTGCTGTGAATGTTCCTGGTGTTTTAAAGGGTCATATTAAACGTTTTGGGGCTTCTAGGGATTGGGGTTTTGAAGGTCCCCTGGAAAGTGTCAACAGATGTTCAACAAGTGATCTAATTCCGGGATTTGGGAAATGAAGTTTGTGGACTTGGCTGGGACCTCAGGGCTTGGAGTCAGATAGCTTTGGGACCTTGGAGACATGACTTAACCTCTCTGGGTCTCAGTTTTCTCACCTGTCAAATGGGTTATCCTAGAACTTGCCTTATAGAATTGCTCTGAAAATTAAAAGAGATAATGTACTTAGAATACTTAACTCAGGGCCTTGCTTATTGCAAATATTTAATATATAATTGCTATTATATTTCGTATCCTGTGTACTCTGTAATAAATAACACAGCTAATGTTTACTGAGCATTTATGGTGTATAAAGTATTGGATTAAATTCTTTGAATGCATGATTTCATTTTCTATGTTCACAACAACCTCAAGGGTGGTATTATTAACATGCCCATTTTATAGGTGAGGAAACGAGGTCTTGGAGAAGTTCAGTAACTTGTTTGAGGTCCAATAGCCTGTGAGTAGCAGGGGCAGAATTTGCATTCAGTTGATCTGGTCCAAGGGTCCATGCTGTTCGCCACCAAGCTGCTCTGATCTCCTTTTGCTCCTGACTTGGCTTCATCAGCATGGTTGTCTTTAGGTTAACCTGGTCTTCCCCTCAAATCCTCTCCTATGAACCACTTGGCAGCACAACATTGTGTGGGTATGTGTGTTTGTTGACAAAGGCCAGCTTGCTTATGATGGGAGGTGTGAACATTTACAGGAAACTAAGGAAACTAAGGCTCAGAGAGGCATATATCTGTACTTCTAAAGAGTAACAGTTTGTCATCTTACTATGAATATATTTTAAATGACCAATATCCTAGTAGGAGAAAGGAACTGCAAGTGCAAGCAGAGACAGGAATAAATCAGAGAAAGAACAAAACAGAGCAGCCTAGCCCACTCCAGAGCATACCAACATGAAATCTACTTTGGGGCTATCTCAGTTTCCCCAGGATGGTTCACCTATGAGAGAAAGCAGGGAAAACTGGCTTAAGGGAGCTATATTTTGAGTGAGACGAGAGGTTGCTTGGAAATGACTCCTAGAAAAGAAGCAGCCCCCACCCAATCAAACACACACACATACACACAAACATGCACACACATGTGTATCCCCACACCCCAAGAACTCATTCTTTTCTGTTATGTATCTCATTTATCCCCAGTGCAGATGGATTGATTCATAGGGACATTTCCTAAATGTCCTGGTTGCTGTCTAATTCTTCTCTTTCAGTTCATTCCAGCTGCTTCTGAGTATCAGATTGTTGAAGCTCTTGGGTCCCTGTGACTCACTCTATCCTGGGTCACTCTCCAGATCCCCTTGAATGAGTGGTTCCAGTATTCATGTTTTGGAATGATGGCGTAAAATTTTATCAGACTGTCTTATTGTCAGTGCAAACCGGACAATACAGAATTGTGCCAACATCTGCAGCAATATACATAGGTCGTCTGAAAATGTCAACACTTTGCAATCCCCAAAACTCACATGTAAGTCCTTCCTTCAGAGTGATTTTCCAAGGTACACAGTTCTGCTGACCAAGGTATAGCTCCTGCCAAATGATTCAACAACTACAATGTGATTTCTGGATGTGAATGAATTCAGATATTTCTCAGCCATATTTATGCTGGTTAAGGTAGACCTAGGTTCAAATCTTGTCTCAAAGTGCTTAGTATCTGTGTAGCATTAACAGATCACTTTATGTTTCTGAGCTATGGCACTTTCAACTGTAAAATGGGGACAATAAATACCTATATAGCAAAGTTGTTGTAAAATTAATGAATTAATATGTCTAAAGCAGTTAGCTTTAGACATATGGTGGCTAGAATGTAATAGGTCGTTAATAGATTATGGCTATTTTTAAAACCCATGACTTGAGCCTGTAATCTTGGAAAAAAGACTCAAAAAGGGAATTCAATGACTCCAAAAGGAACTCAAAGAAATATAGAGAAAATACGTTAAAAACAATGACAATAACAAATTCTTCCACAATACAAGACATTGTTTTGTGTGTGTTGTGTGTGTATATGAGTGTGTGGTTGGTGGTGGTTTTTTAATTTCCTTCATGTTTGAGCTCAGTAGGGCACAACTAGACCAGATAAGGGAAACATTTTGAGTGAGAGAAAAGGTTGCTTGGAAATGACATCTCAAATCCAAAGAAGAGAGCAAAGCGATAACCCTTGAACATTAAAGTTATGGGGATCATGTTTTTGAACCATGAGATGGAACAAGTGACATAACAAACCACCCCAAAAGTTTCTGATTTAAAACAGCTTATCATCATCTGTTGGTCTGATGGATTGACTGGGCTCACCCGGGCAATTCTCGCTTGGGTTCTCTACTGTGGTTGCAGTCCAATAGTGGCCAGAGCTGGAGTCATCGAAGGCTCCTCTGGGCTGGGCATCGAAGATGGCTTCCTCACGGGGCTGGCAGTTGATGCTTGCAGTTGGTTGGGAGCTCAGCTGGGGCTGTGATCAACTGGAGCCATGAGCCATGTCCACTCCATGTGGCTTGGCCTTCTTACAGCATGGTGGCTGAGTTCCAAGAGAGTGCATTCCAAGAGCTAGCATTCCAGGAGATTAAACCAGGAGCTGCAAAGCTTCCTATGACCTGGCCTCAGAAGTCACACAGTGTCACATCTGCTATATTTTATTGGTTATACAAAGCCAGCCTAGAGCTGGTATAGGAGGGGATTACTCAATGGCATGAGCACTGGGAAGCCTGGTTCACTTGGGGCTATCTTGGGGACTAGATAGTAAGGCAGCTTTACAAGACCAGATAACACTCCCATCTGGGGTAGGATTTTTGATAATGATTTTCATGTCCGTGGGAGAAGGTGTAAAGATGCTTTGTTACCCACTTTTCATAAAATCTAGCTTGTTCTCTTGAATCTTCCACCACTCAACTTCTAGCCTGTGTGCATAGAGTTTTTATTACCCAGTAAGGCCAAAAGAACCCAGCCTTGTTCTTAAGACGTGCAGGAAAGATATTAGGCAAGTCACCTTCTCTGTCTCCAAGTGGGCAGATGATATGACTCTCTGTCCTTGGCCAGAGGAGGTGCAACAGCATTCTCGGAACTTCCTTGTGGGTATCTGGAGAAGTGGCCAAAGTGGAGATGGCTCACCTTTAGGTGCACTCACTATGTAAGCTTACTCTGGGCCACAGAGTGGAGATTTTCAGATGAGAAGTTTCATGATCTAAAGAACACACACACACACACACACACACACACGGATTTTGAATGAGGCCTAGAGTGAGGACATGACTTGGTGAACTTCCTACACTTGTTAAGTGGTGGGAGAGTGACACAATTTTGTTCTTCTCATTCTTAATCTGATGATCTTCACTGAATCATTCCACCACACTTGTTATAAGGTTTCCCTTTGTTTCTGTAGTCATTCCTGGCACTTAGTTATTTCAGTGTTTGTACATAGTGAGACTCTCTGAAAATGCTATAGGTGAGAAACCCAGGCAAATATGTGGAAGTCTTATGGAATATGCACAAGACTATAGATGTAAAGACCATACGGGTCTGCTGTGGGATAGAAATGTTAGCTGGAAGGTCAGCCTGATCTCTCCTGAATAAGGCCTGGGAGATTTTCCACACCTTATCTCCTCAAGTTTACTTATGTACTCAATAAATAGTTGTTAGATTCCTTCTATGTGCCTGGCACTGCCCCAGGCTCTAGCAATAGATCAATGAAAAAAACTTATAAAGTTCTTGTCCTCTTGGCACTTACAATCCAGTGAGAATATTCCTGAACATTCCCAATGGTGACAGATAGAACCAATCTTTGTTCAGGAGCAAAGACCATTGGCAAAAATGTGCTTTTTCTCCTCTCCCCACAGAGGGGTTACAGTAGTTAAAATAAAATTTAAATCAAATTATATTTAGAAGCATTTGATTTACACATTTCTTCTAAAGTGTGAAACTAATAAGACGATTTTGGAATGGATCTAAAATAAATAATTTCAGATTAGAGAATTAAGCACAATGAACTACCATGAAATACATTAGTTGGGGAATTAATATTTCATTTTCCAAAAATAATTTTAGAAACAATAGCTCCCTGGCATTGAACTGGAGTCTTTGAAAACTCTGCCTCTCCTTGGAATTCTTGATATGACCTCATATTATTGCATTGTTAAATAATCTCAGCATTTTTTGGGTGTAACTGTTTTAACAAGTTAACACTTGATGTTGTTTATACAACGTGTCCCTTGGAAGAGCAAGACAGAACAGGACTGGGAGATTACAGCATGGGAATAGGATTTAGGCTTCTCACATTTGGTTGACTGAGCAATTCTTATGCTCTGATTTGGCTTATTATGATGCCTACAGGTCACCCTAACAAGTGGCTTAATAATTTGTCAAAAAAGTGTCTGTCATGTAGTCAAACCTGTTGTGTATGAATAATCTAATTGAAGTTCACTTTTAAAATGATAATTCAACAAGCATTTATTAAGAACTTATTGTGTTCTAAGCAATGTAGTTGATAGAGGTTGCTACCTTGGCAGATCTTAACTCACAAAGAGTCAGAGAGACAGCAGAAAAATGAGTGCTATGACAAAAGTAAGACAAGGAGATGTAATAGGGAGTGAGTGGGGTTACCTTGGCTTTCCAGGGCCTCCGTTTTCTCGCTAAGTTTATCATTAAGAGCTGGGACCTAATGGAAGATCTCTAAGGTTCTTTTAGTTCTAACATTTAGTAATCACATGATTTGTGCTATTAGGTTTTAAGAACAGTCACTAGCAATGTCTGTTTTCTAATTAGCACAATATTTAATTGCTTTCTGATTTCAGATACATTTTTTTTCTCTTGTTCTTACAAAAACTCTGTGGAGATGAAGAAGCTGTGGTTTAAGGCAGTTATGTAATATACCCAATTTCACATGGGCAGTAAAATAAGGCTATTAAGCAGGGCCTTAGTGAGTGAAAATTGATTATAATTGGATCAAAACAGCCCTACTTAAAGATGTTGAACTAGTGAGTTCTGATTTCCTTCTAAACACCAAGATTCTGCATTTGTGTGTTTTTCAAAAATCACCCTAGAGATGATACTCTGTAAGTCTCATGTCAGAAAAATGATCGAGTGGTATCTATAGGTTACTTTGCTCCCAGCACAGACATGAAGTCTTTTGAGCCCTAATGGAGATATGATAGTGTGCCAAATCTATATAAAAATGACATTCCACACATTGAAAAAAAGAAGTGGCTATTGCTGCTGGGAATGCAAAATGAAATAGCTGTTTTGGAAAATGCTTTGGTAGTTTCTTATAAATTAAACATACACTTACAAAATGACCCAGAATTGCTACTCCTAGGTATTTATATCAAAGAAATGAAAACTTATGTATACAAAAGCCTATACACAACTGTTTAGAGTGGATTTATTCATAGTTGCCAGAAATTGGAACAACCCAATGTCTTCCAACTGGGAAATGGATAAACAAACTATGATGAATTCATACAACAGAATACTACTCAGTAATAAAAAGAAATGAACACCCAATACATGCAACAACTTGGAGTTACATCAAATGCATTATGCTAATTACAGGAAGTCAGACTTAAAATGCTACATACTGTATATCATCCATATGGCATTTTAAAAACTACAGGATCAGCAAACAGATCTGTGCTGTGAGTCGGAGGAAGAATTGATGAAAAAAGACACAAGAAAATTGTTTGAAGTGATGGAGCTATTCTATATCTCGATTGTAGTAGTGATGGCATTGAATACATTTGCCAAAACTCACAGAACTCTGTAACTAACAAAGAATGAATTATATTATGTATAAATTATACCTTCATAACAGGGTACCCTCAAACGAGTAGTAATATATTTTTGCATGTTTTGATTTTAAGTGCTTTGAGTGAATAGTTTTTTTTTTTTCCAGAAAAGTAGCTCATTCTTATTCAGTGTTTGTTTTCTGAGGATGTCAAGTGGAGTCAGAACCAATAAGAGTTCTATCGAGAAGAGTCTCAGTTAACCAGATTAGCTTGCCCAGGTTGGTGGAACCATGAAAACCAGATTAAAAATAATAGGAGTAATCTTCCATTGCTTAGATCCCTAGGATTCACTTCTTGTCCTGTTTTAGGTACCTGTAAATGGTACCTGTAAATGGCACTTCTATAATCCATTATGCTTTTTGGCATCATTGCTCACTTTGACTATTTGCTCACTTTGGCATCATTGCTCACTTTGACTATTTGCAGATTACAAATTGTTTGAGGTCAAAGAAGTGAGTGGAGTACATAACCTTCAAGGTGAAGCAGGAAGCAGATGTCTCCTTCCGAGTATAAGTTCTCTTAGGTCAGATACTGGGAACAAATTTGTTTATGGCACCAAGCACAGCATTTTGAGGGCTGGAACGCCCACTAAACATCTAAACAAATGTGGACATTTACCCTTCAGGGATACATGCTGACAAATTCCTTCCTATGTGCCAACCTGAAAGACCAACCTTGGAGATATATGAAGCATTGCCCAGTCCAGAGTGAGGCAGAAGACTGAGTCAGGGGTTTTGACTTAGTCAAGGAATACTCAATTTTCACCTTTTCCCTCTTCCTGCATACCTTCCTCATGAGTCATGAGCCCAGACAAGGCCCCAGGGTTTTTCCCAATATAGTTCTTCAGGAAGTCACTATAAGTCAAGTGGAGTTGGTATTTATATGGCATTTGTTCCTTTTAAAATGTATTTTTAATTGATAAATAATAATTGTGTATATTTATAATGTATAAAGAATAAACTGAAAAATTCAATAGAAAGCTTCAACAGTAGGTTCAATTAAGCAGAAGAAAGAATAAGTGAACTCAAAGACAGGACACTTGAAATTATCCAGTCGAAGGAACAAAAAGAAAAAAGAATAAAAGAAGTCTATGGGATCTATGGTAAACCACCAAGAGAACTAATATTTACATAATGCAATTTCAGAAAGAGAAGAGAGAGATAAAGGGACACAAAGCCTATCTAAAGAAATAATAGCTAAAAACGTCCCAAATCTGGGGAGAGATATCACTATTTATGTACAAGAAGCTGTATGTAGGTTCTTTTCACTTTGAGAAACAGAAGGTGAAACTCAAACTGGCTTAAGTAATTTAAAAAAAATGTATTGGTTCAAGTGACTTAAAAACCACACTGGTTCCAGGAGCAGGTTGATAGTACCTCAAAGATGTCACCATCTCTTGGATGTGCTTTCCCTATTCATTCTTAAGCTTCGTGCAGTTTCAGGGTGGTGACCAGAAGTTTACATCTTATCCCTTTCACTGGGTTTGACTGGAACAGAAAAAAGAGTGTCTTATTCCCTAGCACTTTGGACAAAAGCTCTGGACATGATGGCCATTTGTGACAGGGAAGTAGAATACCATTGTTTGACCAGCCTGGGACATCTGAATTCACAGATAGAGAACACAGACAGGGGCTAACGGGGTGCGGGGTGGGGGGAAGGAGACCCCAAAATAGGAAACTAGATTGCTGTTACTGGAAGGGGAATGTGCACTTCAGCAAGATGAAACCAATATGCAATTCAGCTCCTACATATGCAGAACTGTAAAAAAGGGAGCTGCATTTGGTTTCTTGGGACCTCCACCTGGATAAACTGAGTTCAGGGGTTCGGCATGCATCTAACAGCATGCTCCTATTGCCAGTAAATTTTTTCTTGGTGCTCCTTGCTATCTCCTTTTGAGCTGTTTTCATCCACTCAGAACCTGGTCTGTTCCCTCCATTACCATATCTCAGGCCACAGGTGTATTCATGACACCCAAGTGCCCCTCTTCAGAGAGACAAAGTGGGAGCTTTTCAAAAGGAATTTGTGCTAAAAATAGTAAGTGGCAATTTGAAAAACAAACAAACGAATGAAGCAAAGTAACAAAAAATACAATATTCAAAATGCTTTTAACAGGACATATTTTATACAGCATGTGCTTTAAGCCAAATTAAGTAAAGCCTAGCCACAGATTAGATTCCAGAAGGTGAGACTAGCAGGAGGTATTTAAAACACCTGCTAGTTCTCCCTCTTTATCCCATAGATGGGACACTGAGGCCCAGGAAAGGGAACGCCTTGACATCAGCATCAATGTCAATGCCAATGTCAATGTCAGAGCTGGGCCTGGGACCAACATCTTCTACTTCCAGATGTGATGCCTCTGCTGTGTCAATCTCCTAAAGTGATCTTTCACAAGGTCCACTGGTGTTAAAACAGTTCATTTTTTATTTTGAAAGTATTTTTAAGTAATCTATATGAACAAATAATGAATTCTCATGATTCCCAAATCAAAAATTAAACAAGGAATAGCATGCCCCTGTTTCCCTACCATAGGCCACATTTAAAAAAATTAGTTTCTTGTTGGGGGAGGGGAGGGGGGAGGGGTAGCATTAGGAGATATACCTAATGTTAAATGATGAGTTAATGGTTGCAGCACACCAACATGGCACTTGTATACATATGTAACAAACTTGCACATTGTGCACATGTACCCTAAAACTTAAAGTATAATAAAGAAAAAAAGGAAAAAAAATTAGTTTCTTGTGTATTCTTCCAGGGATATTTTGTGTGTATAAAAACAATTCAGTAATATACTCTCCCACCATTTTAAATATTACAGCATACTATACACTCTGCTTTGTACCTTGCTTATTTCAAAATGTCTATCGTGGAAAATCTTTTATGTGACTCCACAAACAGTATCCTCATTCATTTTTACAGCTGTAAAGTATTTCCTTGCATGATGGGAATAACAGATTATTTAGCTGGTTCTCTAGTGGTGTCAATTTGGTTATTTTTGATACTGTGCTACTATAAACAATGCTGCAATCAATAACTTTATACACATGTCATTTCATGTGATTGTGATTATATATGTAGGAAAAATTCCACAAAAGTGAAATAGCAGAATGCCAAGGGCATATGCATTTGTTGTTTTGATAGATGCTGAATTGCCCTTCATGATGGCCTTGTCAGTGTATTCTCCTACAATGCCGAGAGTGCCTTTTTCCTCAGGCCCTCCCCAACACAGCAAGTTACTAATGTTGTCTTTGAGTGTTTAATAGTAGTGAGATGGTATCTCAATGTTTTAAAATTTAAACTACAGAAATATAAAAAAATAATACCGCAATCCTATTTCCAGAGTAATTTTTATTATCACTCAAATGATAGTAATATCCTCGCACATATTTCCACCTTTTTTTCACCCCAAATTCATTATTGACGTCATTCAGAATGTACAATATCTATTTCCTGAGTATTGATCAGATTTTAGGCACTGGAGATAAAGCCCTACCTACCCAAGAAAGACACATTCTCTGTCTTGTGGGGCTTATAGTCTAGTTGGAAGGCATTTAAAAATAGACTATTAGCTTAAAGAGTGTTAAGTGCTTTGAAGAGTACCACAGGGTGATGTAGCAGAGGGAACTCATAAAGTGAGGTGGGGGCATGTTAGCCTGTCCCTCTGCTTCCTCCCCAAGATCTGTGATCTTTAGGAGCAAGTAGGATGAAGTGCAAAGTGAGCAGAGTGCTCTCACAAGCTTACTATTAATAGTAGTGATTTTTATTTATTATTTTTGGCCTGAACTGACCTGTAGCTTTGGTATTATGTAGACGGAACTTTAAGATCACCATTAAGACCGCCCCAGAGACACTCAGCTAGAGGCAAAAAAAGCCATTCCAGTTCCCCTAATGGGCTGGTGCTAAAACATAAATGTCAGTCTGGTTCCTGAGGACATGAGCCAGAACTCAGTTAAGAGTAAATTATCTTCTCCCTTTCACTAAGCACTCAATAAACAACTCATTGTCTAGTGCAGGCTTAGAAAATCCTATCTGGATTTGGAACGTAGTCCAGTTTGCATCGCATGGGTTAGGTAGTGGGAAAAACACAGCTCAAGGGATCAGGTAAAAGGAGCTGTGTTTCTGCTTCTTCCCTCTTGCTGTCTGGGAGACTTTGGACAAGCAGTAGTGGGAGACTTAAAGACTTCTGGGTAGGAAGCTTGATTAGAAGTGTAAATCAGCTTGCTGCAGTTCCGACTCTGACCTGATTTGTGGGTCATGGTGTCCCTCTCAGAAACCAACCAGGTCCCCACCATGGGCTTCATTTCCAATTTAAGTCTTGTCTCTTTGTATTTAAGTCTCAGCTTCTTTGAGACTGGAACCTTGCTTACCTTTTACCCCATCTCTCCCTTAGGCTCTGGTCCTATTGCTCTCAGAACTCCCAGAAGCTTCATTTTTCTTGGTGAGGCCTCTGACCACTGTCAGTGACCAGGCATGCAGTTCCATGTGCTCAAGACCCAGGGAGTACCCGTCTCTGTCCCATCTTGCTGGATCTCTGTCGGATTGCTCTCTCTCTCTCTGGCTGGCACTCCATCTGTGTATTTCCTTGGACACCATCTTCTGTTTCCCAGAATATCATTCCCCCATGCTCATCTGGCCAGCTTCTCCTGACCCCATCTTGGAGGCATTGAGAGTTTCTGCCTTCTGCAACTCTGGCCCATACCATGGCCAGGCTTAGCAAGTGGCTTCCAACTCTTTCTTGAGCAGTGGAACCTACTTTACATGTGAACTTTTCAGTGGAACTCCATAACAGAAAATGGCAAAACAATAACAACAACAGCAACAAATAGCTTATTTAGGCCATTGAAATCTTCCTGGAAAGAAACATATCACCGTTTGCTGAACCTAGGAAGCACTACAGAACCCCAGGACTCCTCAAAATGTAGTTGGAAACTCTAAATTAGACAATTCAGTCTGTCCCTTTCTATTTTTTAGGCATCTCAGACAATTAGGTGCCTTGCTAAGGTCACACACTGAGACTAATAGAATCCAGTTTCTAGAATGTGTTACCCCTAATACAATGTGAGCTCCTCAAAGGGCAGAGACCTTCCGTGCACGTGTCACTCCTGTATCCTCCCTGTGTAGCACATAGTAGAGGCATGAACAACAGTGGCGAATGAATGAACAAGTCTTATGGGCCATGACCTAAGGAACAGTCAACAAATGTTTATTGAGGACGTTTTATGTGCCAGGCTCCCTGTCTTTGGCTCTGGGAATGGAATAGAAAAGGCTGATGCACGTGGTTTCTTCCCATTTGGACTTAGAGATAAGCATGGACCTGAAACAAATGATCACAAGTGGTTTATGAAATAATTGCAATGTGCCAAGCTCTGTAAAGAGAGAATATATGGGCACCTGAGAGGGCCTGGCACCTCATCTAGAGCATCTGAAAGGTTCCCTTGAGAGAGTGATGTGACTGGTAAGTGAGGATGAGTCAGGGTTTCTAAGGCACAACTGGAGAGAGAAAAGGAGCTCCACAAGGAGCAGGAAGCCAGGTGTGAAGGAGCACAGGTGAGAAAGAGATAGAGAAGGGGAGAGAGAGAGGGAGAGTGAGACAGAGAGACAGAGACAGAGAGAGAGAGAGAGAACCACGTGTCTGCAGAAGCCCTTAGAGATCCAGGTGCCTGGGTGGGAAGAACCAAGGGGGCAATGAGAGGAGGCTGCAGACTGTAGAGGTGGGATTAGGCCAGACGGCAGACGGCACAGGGCACTTGGGGTCTCAAAAGTGGCAAGAGATCCATAAATCAAAACATAGGCCTCCCAGCTGTCTTAGTAAATAAAGTCTTATTGGAACCCTCATTTGCTTATGTCTTGTCTGTGGCAGGCTTCATGCCACAACAACAGAGCTGAGTAGTTGCAACAGAGACTATCTGACCTACAGTCCTAAAATATTTACCATATGGCTTTTTACAGAAAGTGTGCTGACCCTTGGACTAAAGGAACCATAGAGACAAGAGGGCAGAAGCCAAGTGGGCCTCAGAGCTGCCTGCTAGAGTGAGGTGGGAGTAGGATGGAGGTGGGTCCTGATCCCCAGACCCACTTGTCGCCTCCTAATGCCTTGTCTGTCATCTAGGCTATGGGTGTGGCCGAGGCTTGGTGAGGAGAGGCTCTGACCTCAGCTGCTCAGCTGCAGGACTCCTGCCAGACTCTGTCACTCCTGCAGGGAGGGCTGTCTCTGCCTGGAGCCATGGGTTGGGCAGGAACGGGGCAAATTCTCAGCCTCCACCCGTCAGTTGTATGCACTGTTCCCTAAGCCCTCTGCACTTGCCAGCTTCTGAGTCTCTGTACAAACTGTTCTCTCGCCTGGGGTGGCTGTTTCCACCTATCATTACCTTTCCACCATTACCATTATCAAAATCCTTTCCACCCTTCCAGGTGAAGTTTAAACACCACTTTCAGGGAGCTTGCCCTGATTATGGCCCCTCCTCCCCATCCCTGACTCCTCCTCATCCAGGAGGAATGCTCGCTCCTCTTCTGGCCTCCCATAGCCCTCCATCTCCCCCTCCTTTGTTGTAGCGACAGAAGCAAATTATGAGTTCCTGGAGATGTGTTAGTCCATTCATCCGTTCACTCCACAGCTATTTATTGAGCACCTACTGTGCACCAGAGGTTGTGAACAAAGTCTCTGCTTTCATAAGAATCAGAGAGAAAAAGCAACTACCAATAAGTAAATAAACAAGTGAAATCTTTTCAGGCTGATAAGGGCTAAGCAAGAAAAAAAAATCTCATGTTTGAGAGTTTTGGGGTGGGGTGTGGGTATACCAGGTTAGGCAGGTCAGTCAGGGACGGCCTCGCTGAGGAGGTGAAATTTGAGCTGAGGTATGAATCAGCTATGGAAAGAGCTGGAGGGAGGGCATTCCAGGTCGAGGGGAGAGCAGGTGCCAAGACCCTGAGGCAGGAAAAAGCTTGGTGTGTTTGAGAAACAGAAAAAAGTCTGGTGTGGTGGGGCTTCAGTGGAGGAGGAGAGGTATGAAGGGGTCAGGGAGGCCAGTGGGGCAAGTTTGGGTCAGGCTTTGTGAGCTCTGGTGAGCAGTTTGGGGTTTTGTGTGTATAGGAAGCCACTGGACAGTGTTAAGCAGGGAGTAATGCCCATTCTTTCAGCTAAGTGCTGAGAATGCAAGGAAGACTGGAGATGCTCCCTTCCCTCTAGACGTGTATGCCCTGGTGGAGGTGCCTTTCCCTGATGAATGTCATTCAAGCACAAAGCGTGGCTTCCACTTTGCAGATGCAGATATTTGATTTGCCAGGTTCCTCTCACCCCTTGTTATTGAGAGTGTAGTTCAAAGCCTTCTGTGGCATCAGCTGGGAGCATGTGAGAAGCACAGACTCTGGGGCCTCAGACCTCAGACCCCCTGGATGAGAATCTGCAGTTATCAACAGCCCCCGTTGATTTGTGTTCACCTTAAACTGCCCTTGAAGCAATCAAGGTAGAGAGTGATAGATTCTCACTAAGCAAATTGAGAAGACAGTAATGAGTCGGATGCTAGCTCAACAATTTATAGTGGGGGCTAATAACCTTACATCTGAGCCTCTCAAAACTTTAAAGTGCATATGTGTCACCTTCGAATCATGTTAAAATGCAGACTTTGGGTCAGTAGTTTGGAATGAGACCCTAAACTCCGCATTTGTAACAAGCTTGAAGGTGATGTTGATGCTGCTGGTCCCAAAATCTAAGCCTCGTGTGACACTCACGCCATCAGTCCACTTGATTTTTATGCTTATCCTGTGATGAGTTGCTTTGTCTCATTATGTGAACCAGGAAACGGAGCCTTAGGAAGCTTACGTTTGAGCTGTGTGACCTTGGGCAGGTGGCTAGGGTCATTTCCTCATCTGTAAAATGGGTTTGGGGGTACTTCTGCCTGCTTTAGAGGACTGCTGAGGAGAACAAATGAACTAAAGCACATCCTGTGCTTAGCACAGCACCTGGCACACAGCAGGGACTCAGTATTTGGTCATTTGTTTATTTTCTAGGACTTGATCTAGGTTTTCAGCCTCCAAAGCTGGGGTTCTCTCCTCCAGGTTAGTAGAAACTAGGGGTCAGCTCAGCTAGAGGATGAGGTTAGGAATGAAAATACTTAGCAATAATTGAATATGGGAGCTGTTGCCTGGCAGAGTTTCCTCAGAAGGGTGGTGAGTTCACGTCTCCAATTCTGAGGATATTTGTACTGGAGCTTTGCCCATCAAATCTTCTTCTTCCTCAGACTATGCTGGAGACACACAGGCATGTCTTTTGGTTTCTTCTTTTTCCCCTCTAGGCCACAAGCTCACACAGCTGTCCAGACAACAACCATGACCTCAGACCCATCAGAGTTCAATTGCAAAGACCACAGTACCCTGGTGCTATTCCAGGCATGGCTTCTGGAGGAGAGGCCCAGATTTCCAGTTGGCCTCAGGTGACACAATGATGACTGAGTTTACAAGCTTCTATGGCCATTTCCATTTAAACAATGGAACTGCATGTCATGCCTCCATTCACTGTCCTCTCAGCTCCAGTTTTTGAGGCTGACATTCCTGAAAGTGCTCCAAATCCTGGGGATAGACTCAGTCTGTAGTTTCTTAGTAGAAATAATCTGTACAGCACTTAATAATTTATTAAGCACTTAATTTTATTTCATGGCTTTCAAAAGGACATACAGCAGATATTATCCAAATTGCAAATGAGAAAATTAAAGAGATTAAGTAATGCCCTCAATCACTCATGCAGTAACTGCCTTCCAACTCTGAGTTCATTTAATCAACCTATATTTATTGAGCAGCCAGTATGAAGAGGCCCTGTGCTGGGCCCTGGAGAGAGAATATAGAGGAAAAGCAGGCAAGTCCTTGCCTTCATGGTGCTCACATTCCAGTGGGGAGGACCTATGTTAAACAAATAATCACCCATATAAATACAACAGTGCCTCTATGATAAGAGCCAAGGAAAAGAGGTGGTGTTGCTTTGAGAGCCTAATAGAGGGGGGATTTGACATAAAAGAGAAGGCTTAACTGAAGCTACTGAGCTGGGATTTGTATTTTTTTTTTTCTTTAAGTCTTCCTCTTTGCTAAATTTTTTTTTATTTTTTTATTTTATTATTATTATACTTTAAGTTTTAGGGTACATGTGCACAACGTGCAGGTTTGTTACATATGTATACATGTGCCATGTTGGTGTGCTGCACCCATTATCTCGTCATTTAGCATTAAGTATATATCCTAATGCTATCCCTCCCACCTCCCCCCACCCCACAACAGTCCCTGGTGTGTGATGTTCCCCTTCCTGTGTGCATGTGTTCTCATTGTTCAATTCCCACCTATGAGTGAGAACATGCGGTGTTTGGTTTTTTGTCCTTGCGATAGTTTGCTGAGAATGATGGTTTCCAGCTTCATCCATGTCCCTACAAGGGACATGAACTCATCATTTTTTATGGCTGTGTAGTATTCCATGGTGTATGAGTGCCACATTTTCCTAATCCAGTCTATCATTGTTGGACATTTGGGTTGGTTCCAAGTCTTTGCTATTGTGAATAGTGCCGCAATAAACATACGTGTGCATGTGTCTTTGTAGCAGCATGATTTATAATCCTTTGGGTATATACCCAGTAATGGGATGGCTGGGTCAAATGGTATTTCTAGTTCTAGATTCCTGAGGAATCGCCACACTGACTTCCACAATGGTTGAACTAGTTTACAGTTCCACCAACAGTGTAAAAGTGTTCCTATTTGTCCACATCCTCTGCGGCACCTGTTGTTTCCTGACTTTTTAATGATCGCCATTCTAACTGGTATGAGATGGTATCTCATTGTGGTTTTGATTTGCATTTCTCTGATGGCCAGTGATGATGAGCATTTTTTCATGTGTTTTTTGGCTGCATAAATGTCTTCTTTTGAGATGTGTCTGTTCATATCCTTCACTTACTTTTTGATTGGGTTGTTTTTTTCTTGTAAATTTGTTTGAGTTCATTGTAGATTCTGGATATTAGCCCTTTGTCAGATGAGTAGATTGCAAAAATTTTCTCCCACTGAGCTGGGATTTGAAGGATAACCTGGCAGGGCCCTGACAAAGACTTTTGTTTTTACCCTAAGAGTACTGTCCAGCCAACTGAGGGGCTTGAAGATGAATGTTTGGCACAGAAACTCCCTTAGCACTAATCTTAGTCCACTTTTTTATCCTTGCCTTAGTCTCCTACTTCCCTGGGACATGCTTGAAGACAGAAATTAGGTCTTAAGTGGTGAGACCCAAAGAGACTAAATCTGAGCTGAATAACTCAGTCAAGGCCCTGGCCACACATGCCATCCTCAGTGAATGTCCAAAGAATGTAGGCAGCTGGGGATTGAAGGCAAAATGCCAACATTCAAACAGGCAGGAAGGTGAATGATTTATATCATGAACACGCAGGTCAGTGCCTGAAAATGAGGACAGCAAGGAATCTAGAATGTTCCATCTTGGGCACCCTTTCATGCAAAATCAGAAAGCCTTTTCCATTCCCAAGGAATAGAAGCTGGTAAGGTATGGACTCTGGTGTCTGAATGCCTGGGTTCAAATCCCAGCTCTTCTACTTAGCAGATTCTAAGCAAATCACTTCTCGTCTTTTCCTCTTTATCTGTCAAATGGGGAAGATAAGATCTCTTCTAAGGATGTTGTGAGGATTAAATAAGATGATGTCAGTGAAGTGCTTGACACACGGTGAGTTTTAGTAAGCAGTCGTGATAGCATTATTAGGGATGCTGGCAAAGAGCCTGGGCAATTTCACAGCGTGAGCCCCTAGTCTCTCACTTATACGGGTGAAGACCTCCTGTGAAAAATGATTAGCTGCCTCCTTCAGATTTAGTTGATGAGTGACCTTGTCACTGCCCTAGAGGAAAAAAATAAAAACTCCTGAGATTGACATCCGCAGATCGTCACCATGGGGGCCCTGCCTGATTTTTCACCCTCCTTCGAGATCACTTGTGTGGCCTGCAGTACCTGCTGCTATTCCCCTAAAGCATCATGCCTTTCTATGGGAGATGCTCACCTGTATAACTGCTCACCTGGCTACCTCCTAAAGTCACATCCTTATGAATCTTTCCCAATTTCCCCACAGAAAGTATTATTCATTCAATCATCAAGTATTTACTGTTGGCACATCTAATGTGTGCCAAGCCTATTGGAGGTATTAAGGACATAGTGATAAACACAGGTTCAAAATTCCTGCCCCTGTGAAGACTCTATTTTGTTTTGGAGAAACAGGCAATATGCAATTTGCAAATAAATAAACAAGGTAGTGTCAGATACTGAAAGAATGTTTCCAGGGAGAAAACAAAGGTGACATGATAGAGACTGCTGGGGTGCATGTGGAGAAGCTACAGGGGATGATGAGATGACTGGGGAAGACCTGTTTGAGGAGGATGCATAAACTGAGACTGACTGATGAGAAGGAGCTAGCCAAATGAAGTGATGGGAAAAGATCGTTCCAGGCAGAGGGAAGAGCAGGGCAACCTGAAGCAGAATGAAGGGCAGTGGGACCAAGCAGAGTGAAGATGGTGAGGATGCTGTGAGTGCAGCTGGAGAGGCAGGCAGGGGCCAGGTCACACCTCGCTCTGAGACTCCCCCCGTGCTTTGAGATAACTCTGTTGCAGTCTTTTCCACATTGGCATATAATGTGGGCATTATATGTGGACCAGGCTTTTTTTATGTCTTTACCCCAAGCACAATGCCTGGTTCATAGTCAGGACTCACTAAATGTTGATTGAATAAGAGCCAATTTGAGACAGGGCTGGAAAGTCTGGAATGGATTTTGGGTGATGCAGCATGTCTAAGGCAGTCTTTGCTGAATCAGCACCCTTGATACACTTCTCTCCAAGTAATTTTGGTAGTAACTGGGCATATGCCTAAAATTTGAAAACAGTTCCAAATTACAGATTTGGAAGACTTGCTTCTGATTGAGATAAGCATAAATCATCATCTCTTCTCGAAGGAGGCAGAGCCAGACAGGAGGTGTTCTGGAAACAAACATAAACTGTTGATCAAATTCTAATCAATTTCATAATAGAAATTGTAGCTGAGTATAAGTGACATAAAAGGTAAGACCTCCCCAGAACTAGAATAGGCTGGTGGGACAATAAACACTGGCAAAAGAGGACCCTGGGAGAGGGAATCTGAGGGCTGAACATGATAATTGGAAAACAGACCCAATCAGGATGAGACAGCAGCCAGGAGCGAGGGTCTGAGTCACCACTGAGGAAATATCGAGCCACACACAGCTTTTCCTACCAGCCTAGTGAAAACCATTTGCTCAAATCCTGTTCTATTTCAGGAAGCACCAGCTGCATCATAGGAAGTTCTGCTCTTTCCACATTAGGAACAAGAGTCACTTCTCTTTGCTTTTGGGTGTTCACAGGGCACCAGCTCTGGAGGGCACAGGGATATTCTGCCACTCAAATAAGGTAGATCAGTACAGTCTAATCTGGGCAGTTAAGCAGGCTGCCTTCCCTGAGACAGAGAAAAGCTGAGCTTGAGTTACCTCCATAAAGATGGCTTTCAGTCCCTCTGAGCAGCCCTAAAGTGTTCCTGTGTCAGCTCAAAGAGAAAAAGTGGCCAGATATCATTCACTGTCATCTTCTCCTCTTTCTCCATTTTGGCCTGGGAGAGGAACATGGAAACCCTGGCCTCACCTTGCTGGAGAGGAAACCATGTGCAAGGACTCCAGAATGTGCCTCCTTTGCAGGCTGAGGCTTCTGTGTGTTCTCACAGCCAACTATTTCCTGGGGACATTGCTGAAAGCTGCCTTCTGAGGGGGATTAGGGGCAGGCAAATTGTAGGTGACCTCAGTGGGTGAGAGAGGGTTTCTTCTCATTTATCTCCAGGCCTGATTTAAAGAGTTATAGTTGGTATGTGGTGAGGTTTGCCAAGTATGGGCTGCACACACTGAGGATTTTATAGGACGAGGAGTTCTTGTCGGGTGGCGCTGGGGATTTTTTTCTTCCTGAATTCCATATTACAGCAGGTTATCTAAGGATTATATTTGAATTTTGGGGTGTTCGGAGGTTTCCACAGAATTTTCTAAGTTTTATTAGAAATCTCAGCATATTTCTGTTACAAGACCCATGACACATGGAAAATGAGTGGATAGATAAAACAGAAAAAAAGGAGAATTGAGAGGGATCACCACATCTGCCACTTTGAGATGGATTACAGTTGTTTTTCATCCAAAAGTTAAGTGGATCAAATCAGTCTTCAATTGTGGTAAAGAGCAAATCCAAGAGTTTATTCAGATGTTAGTTTGCTGATCTGCAGTCTACTGCAGGAACAGAGACTGGGTTTATTTTTTCTGCCATTCATTTGCTATGTGACCTTGGTCCAGTAGCTGCCTGTCTCTGGGTTTTAGGGTTGGATTAGATAATGATTTCCTAAATGTCATGACTGTTTAACACAACATTGAAAATAATTAAATCATAGAAAGTTGTGCCTGATTGAATTCTCCTTTAATCTTCCTAATAAAGGAAAGAAGAAAGTCTCAGTGTAGAGTTAAAATATCTTCAACACCCTTTCAACACTTCCTGAGCTTATGTTTTTACAAAATGAGAACAGGCTTCAAGCTCAATCTTACTTGGACTACAAGTGTCTTTCTAGATGATATATTTTCTTCTTTTTGAGACGTTATTTCGCTCTTGTCGCCCAGACTGGAGTGCAATGGTGCAATCTCTGCTCACTGCAACCTCTGCCTCCTGGGTTCAAGCTATTCTCCTGCCTCAGCCTCCCGAGTACCTGGGATTACAGGCACCCGCCACTACGCCCAGCTAATTTTTGTATTTTTGGTAGAGACGGGGTTTCATCATGTTGGCCAGGCTAGTCTTGAACTCCTGATCTCAGGTGATACACCCGCCTCTGCCTCCCAAAGTGCTGGGATTACAGGCGGGAGCCACTGTGCTCAGCTGATAATTTAATCATATTGTTTTGTCTTTGTTTTATTTATTTTTGTGGTTACCTTTCATTTTAGACAAGTGATTCCAGTTTTCTATTTACAGCAGTGATAGAGGGCTTTCTCTGAAAATAGATGTGTTTATGTAGATTAGAACACTTGAAGACATATATGAAAGTGTTATTGACATATGACAAAAACTGTGGGGTTGGTATCTGAATGGTTGGACTTTGGGAAACCCTGGTCTAGGTGACCTCTAAATGTTTTTCTGGCTCAGAGGGCTTATAAATATGAATGCCTCAGTTTCAGCACAGAGCACACATTGCTGGCTTCCAAGCTGTCTTAAATGTAAGCTCTGTGTGCAGGGCAATTGTATGTGGCTTTTTGGCCACTGTATCCCAAATGTCCAGTTCAGTGGGTGGCATGTGGCTTGACTTCAATTAGTGATTCTGAAGGAATAAATGCATGACTCAGGTGAAAATGAGATATGACATCCCTTTTATGTTTGGGACCAAAAAACAAGAAAACCCTTGCATTTCAGACCCTGTTGGGCCTGAAACAAGAGTGTGGCCTCAGCAAGTATAGGTAGGTGCGTGCACATCCATACATATAGCAGAGGACTTGGGGCAGTCCTTATGTTACCATTCACTGCTGTGTGACTCTGGCAAGGGCCTTAACCTCTCTGAGCTTCAATTTCCTCATCTGTTAAAACACACGCACATACATGCACACACACATGTGCACACACACACACACACACACACTTTGTGTTTTAAACGTTTACCCAAGTTGAATTTTTATGATATCATTGAAATTTACAGAACATATCTAGTACTGTTTTATTTTAAAAAACAATTTGGCTTTTGACATCTTAGATTCTCTCTAGAAAAAGGCAATGTTTAACTAATAAATAAATGAGTACATACATACATTAATAAATTTCCCTTTTATTTTCATTTTCAGTTTTTCTTGTTTTTAAATCTCATTGGCTCTTGGCTTGGAGTATTTTTAAATTGACTGGCTGTTTGGTTCAAATGATGTTTAAACAAGCTTTGGCGCGAGCTGCAGACCTATTGTGCTTGCTGGGTTGAAGTTGGGTGTGCCACCAAACTGCCTTGGCTAAATGACAGTTTAAATACAGCCAAACATTTGGTCCTGCTGGGAGATTCATTGGTGGGAAGATTCCGCAGAAACAATGCCCTGGCTCAGACATTCCTGCCCCTGCAGGGGGATCTGAGGGACCAGGTGGTCTCCTCAGGTCCAGGGGAGATTGCCAGACTCAGGGGGAGCCAGCACTGACCTTCATTCAGGTGAACCTGTGTTCTCTTTCCTTCTTCCCCTGGGGCCCTAGTTGGCTCTGATTTCCAGCAGTAGTTTGAAGCTGCTGTCTCTGAAACTGGAGATGGTGAAACACAGGCAGAGACTGGACTTTCTTATCAGCCTCACTTCATATTTCAGGTGAAGGCTTGTCTTTGGATAGAGGCAGGAGAGGGGGTTTGAGACCATCTTTCAGACAAGGTCATCCCTGCTTCCTCCCTCCAACTCCAGCCATTTGGTTGAATTTATTAGCCTTTTCTGAGGGCAAAAGAGAAACAAAAAAAGCAAAAAGGAAAGCAGAATTCTGTGCAATGCAATGGAAAACCTCCCAGTGATTCAAACAGCGTGAATAGTTATTACAGAAAGAGGAAAGTGACAGGGCCATTGTGATGATGAATTGAGACAATGTGGGTAAAGCATTGGAAGCTGTGTCCCACCTGTAGGAGACACTCCATAAACTATAGCTATTATTATTTAACTCCTCACATGGCAACTGGCTTCTAGTGGGTCTTAGTGTATGTTTGTTGATGAGCTCATGATAGGATTGGCTGCCTTAGGGGGAGGGAGCTAGAGGAGTCCAGGCTGAAGATGAGCATTGTTGAGCTATGATATTGATACTCCCATCTAACATCAGAATAGAGATGGAAATAAGCCCAGAGACAATGTTGTAGCTCTGCCCTCATCAGGCCAGCTGATTTCCTTCAGGGCAGGGTGGCATTGACTGGCTAGACAACGGCTGACTGACTTTCCATTGGCCCTCCCCTTTCTGCATAATTGATTTTGAACTTAGGATATGCCTCAGGCTAAGCAAACATAGCTTCAGACCCCAGATATTTGCAGCAGCCCTTTAATAGGGCCATAGTTGGAAATGTGAAGCAAGAGACTGTCCCCCTATTTGGCACGCATTTTTAGAGTTTTTGAGGTTTGGCATGGGCATCCAAGGAGCCTCCTCCTGACCTAGTGGAATATTAAGACAAAATATAAGGTCTCTGAGGCTGTGTTGCCTTTATTTTCTCTCCTGACCTAAGAGTGTGTGTGCAGCTAAACTGCCAGAACCCAACACTTCACTCAGTCTAATGAACCTGGAGGGGGACACCACTTAGGTTATTGGAATAGGGAATGTATTCCCTATTGCAATCAAAAAAGACCCCCTCCATTGGGACTCAGAAAAAGACTTTCCCTCCCTTATCCTCCCTTAGGATATTGGAATAGGGAAGTGAATACGTTCCCTATTCCAATATCCTAAGGGAGGATATTGGAATCCTAAGGGAGGATGAGGGAGGGAGAGTCTTTTTCTGAGTCCCGGTGGAGGGAGCCTTTTTCTGAGCCAGGTTTGGTCCAATATATTTACTGTTGGACTTTCAGTGGCATGGGCCGTCCACATGATGAATAAAATCTCTTAAAGTTCTCCAAGCAAATGGCCTCTGCATTCAGGGTAACTTAGGGGACATGATTACAAAGGGAAAGGAGTCTCAGTTAGTGGCAATTGCTTCAACAGGTGTGCTCTAGAGGGGATCTAGCTCCACGCAGGAGCATGAGTTGTAAATGAAGGCACTCATGTTTATGGAGGCCCTTTTTGTGTGTCCTGAAGTATGCTAAGGCCGTGGTGTGGAGCATTTCTGTCTGTCCTCTGAGCAACACTGTGGCAGGTGCAGGATAGTAGATCTCTGTTGTTTATGCTCCCAGGCAGCCATTCTCACCTCCCCACAGCCCCTGGCTTTCCTTTGGGAGCCTCACCCTTAGTGTTTATGGTTTTGTTGGCATGGTAAACCAAGATGTTTTCCCCTCCCATTATGATGCCTAAACTTTCTTCAAACCTCCCTGGGGAGACAAGGGAAAAGATTGGAATCTTTTGCCCAGGACTTGGAATCCCGAACCTATGTGTGAGAGCTGATGAAATGCTCAGGATGGATTGATTACAGCCCTGGGCCAGTTTGCTGCAACTTCTGCTGCCTGCTTCGAGTTTGTTTTACACCTTCTCTTCCTTATTGCGAGTTGTCCCATGCCCTCTAGTAAATTTCCTTTTAGGTAGAGTCCTTGAGTGGTCTCAATTTCAGGTCTATCTGACTCAAAGCTGGTGAACTTAACCATTATGCAATATTGGAGCCTCTCTGCTTTCTCCCAGGCCTGAGGTTCTAAGAGGCTCTGATTCTGAGAGTCTGAGAATGCACAGCTCTAAAATGATATGATTAATTACTTTTCTATTCTTTTAGAGCTGGTCAGTGTTCACAACTGCAAATCTCCTTCCCGAATGAGCTGTCACTGCCTGAGCTGTCAGCTGAGGGTGTGCGAGGGCTTTTAGACTTTGAGCTCAGCTGACAGGACACAACTCTCCCTGCAGGCTCCGTATTGTTTGGCCACTGCTAGCCTAGTCTGCTCACTTGTCCATAAGACTCGTTGGGACTTACCAACCCCTAGGAGGTATCTACAAACCACATGGGAGAAATATGAATTTGAACAATGAAGTGAATAAAACAGGAGCTTGGGCACTGCTTTAAGAGATTTTGCCCTGTTGGCAATCCTCTGGAGGTGCCCCCAAGGGTCTATGCACTAAGCAAGTGATGAGCAGGGCCTCATGACACCTCTGAGAAATGCTTCATTGTCTAAATTCAGAAGGAAAGATTAGAAATTTCCCCCCATATCACCACTGGGAAAATGGAAACAGACATTCATATTTAAGCATATAAAAAATAATACTTCCTTGATGTTATTCTTCTATTCAACAAAGTAGATAACTTAAATTGTGGGAACAGACACATCTAATGTGAGACTCAATAAGTTACTTTTCATTATAAACAAAAATTTAGCCCAGTGCTTTCCAAATTGCCCTATGCCAAAAATATTGCTTACCTCAAGTTTATCCTATGGGCTTCTTCAGTAAGGGAGCTTGCCTTGCTCCATCTGCACCTGGTCACAGTGGCTAACACAAAAATTTTAACTTTTTTAGTGGTGGAATAAGTTTTTCAAACAATAGTTTCATGCAGGACTATGGTATACAAAACAGATCCGAGCTGTTCTTCTGAAGTCACCTCTGATATGCAGCATCCCCCTTAACCCTCCTACCTGGGTCCCTGAAAAACCTGAAAAAAATCACAAGACTTGAGGAGCCATTAGAAAACTGCTGGCTCAGCACCTAGTTTGAACAGAATAGGATTCAGTGGACATGGAGTGAACATCATAGGATTCAGTGGACATGGGATGAACATCATAGGATTCAGTGGACATGGGATGAACATCATAGGATTCAGTGGACATGGGATGAACATCATTTGTGGTAGGAAGTTTGCATTGTTTTTTTTTTCTCTCTCTCTTTCTTTCTCTCATCCCTCCCTTTCTCCACCCCCAAATATAGCTGAGGGAATCAAAAGAGTGGTTTTCGGTGATCTTCAGAGACGAGGTGAGAGGGAATCTTTGCAACACAAATAGGTGGCACTTAGGTTGATGTCTTCACTAGCAAGTTATGGATGTGGGTGTAGAGTCCTTGGTAAAATGAGCAGACATCAAACTAGCTCCTTAAAAAAGGGGAGGCCTTGCACAGGGTGGGCTGGAGCCTGATGCTGGTGGTCCCAGTGGAGCTGAGGGTCTGAAGGTGGAGCATGTCCAGAGACATCAGAAAAGGCAGGTCAGTGCAACCTTTGAAGTGGAGGACCTAGGCAAATAGGGCAGAAGGCAGGAAGGTATAGAGCTGAACCAAGTGAGAGAGAAGCTCAAGGCAAATACTGAGGATGCTGTAGATTTACAGGAACTGGAGAGAGAGGCAAAGAAGTCAGTGAACAGGTGAGAACACAGGCTGAAAGACAGCCAAGGACAGAATGTCCCAAGCTGAGCTGTCTGTAGCCCGGGGCCTTTCAGTGGCGCCTGGGCTTCCGCAGGGCAGCATTGGACACAGCTTAAGGGCCTTTGTACCAGAAGGAAATCTGGTTGAGAGTCCTTCTGCTTTGTGTCTGTCCTGTTTGTCATGCTTCTGGGATTTTTTGGATCTCTCTAAAGAATATGCTCATTATTGGAGGATATGAGTTCGTGTTTGGGGCTGGGGAAGCCAGAAACCAATCTAGTTGATGTCTGTGTGGTTTCATGGCTTGTTAAGTCCCTTTCATATGATCTCATTGCTTCTCTGAAGTATGTCAGGAGGGTCCGTATGATGAATATTACCTGGCATCTGATGTCACAGGGCACTGATTATGCCAACACTGCTTATAGAAAGCAGAGGACTAGTGAGCCAGGGAGATAATTACAGTCCAGACTTGGAGTGGCTGTGCACGTGCAGCTCATTGCAGTCATGCATTCGAATGGCCTCCCACATGCTCAACCACTGGGCAGGACAGCGGCAGTTATGCATTCCATTAGCAATAGGTCAGACTGGCGTTGGGCTAAGTTTCCTGGATCATGCCACTCAAATGTGTCATGTGTACTCCGTTGTCATAGCACATTGCTCAGGAAGGGTGATCTAGGCCAGAGGACACACACTGGCTGCCCCTAAACTGTGCTGGCCCCCAGATGTTTTTTTTTCAATTAGGTCTGCACCAGGTTTAAAATTTTGAATGCGTGCCAATATTTAAAAATGAGAGGATGCCCTCAATATTTGCATTTCTGGTTTTCCTAAAATACTGGAGGATCTTATTACATTGGTTTTTGCAACTGCCTCCTTTCCATGAGTCATATGTTCTCCACATGTCAAAGTCCCCACCCAGCCTACTTTACTTCTTTACCTCTCCAGCCCTATGGGCACTAGAGTTTGAGTCCCTTGGCTTAGGTTGTTGTCTTATGTAACTTGCCATGTAGAACCAGGGTTGGCAAACTGCTGTCCGTGGGCCCAATGTGGCCCTCCACCTGTTTCTATAAATAAAGTTTTATGGCCGGGCACGGTGGCTCATGCCTGTAATCCCAGCACTTTGGGAGGCCGAGGCAGGTGGATCACGAGGTCAGGAGTTCGAGACTAGCCTGACCAACATGGTGAAACCCCATCTCTACTAAAAATACAAAAATCAGGGGGCGGTTGAGAAGCGGAGTGACAAACAGGGGAAACTGGGAAGGGAGCGTGCCTGTATTCCCAGCTACTCGGGAGGCTGAGGCAGGAGAATCGCTTGAACCCGGGAGATGGAGGTTGCAGTGAGCTGAGATCATGCCACTGCACTCCGGCCTGGGTGACAGAGCGAGACTCCTTCTCAAAAGTAAAAACTGAAAAATTAAAAAAATAAAGTTTTACTGGAATGCAGCCACACTCATTTGTTGACACACTGTCATTGCCTATACTACCCAGAGTAGAGTAGTTGTGGCAGGGGCCATATTGCCTGAAAATTCTACAGTATTTATTATGTGGCCCTTTAGAGAAAATGTTTGCTGAGCTCAGATCTAGACTATGGCCAGAGGGCTGACTTTCCACTACAGAATGGCCCACAAGGTATTTTCTAAATAAAGGTTTTCTGCTTTCAGAGGAATCCTTTTTTTTTGAGACGGAGTCTGGCTCTTTCACCCAGGCCAGACTGCAGTGGTGCTATCTGGGCTCATTGCAAGCTCTGCCTCCCGGGTTCATGCCCTTCTCCTGCCTCAGCCTCCCAAGTAGCTGGGACTACAGGCGCCTGCCACAGCACCCGGCTAATTTTTTGTATTTTTAGTAGAGACAGGGTTTCACCGTGTTAGCCAGGATGGTCTCGATCTCCTGACCTCGTGATCCACCCGCCTCGGCCTTCCAAAGTGCTGGGATTACAGGCGTGAGCCACTGCGCCTGGCCAAAGGAATCCTATCACTATTCTTAAACTAATTTCATTACTTTCCCTCCAGGCTTTATTTATAATCCACCAAAATGAGAGGGGAAGTTGGTGATCTATTGTTTTCCAGGCCTGGGTTATTATGAGGCCATACAATGTCAGTTTTAGTGTCAGGGCAGTCGGTTTCCTTTTATTTTTCCCTTGCCTGCCATATCCATGGGGAAAGAACAGGACAACCTAGAATTATTGGCCTCCTGCATTTCTATTTTTGTTTGTTTGAGACGGAGTATTTCTCTGTCACCCAGGCTAGAGTGCAATGGCGCGATCTCAGCTCATTGCAACCTCCACCTCCCAGGTTCAAGCAATTTTCCTGCCTCAGCCTCCCAAGTAACTGGGATTACAGGTGCATGCCACCACGCCCAGCTAATTTTTTTGTATTTTAGTAGAGACGGGGCATCCTGCATTTCTATAGACTCTACCTCTAACCCACAGGGAGAAACATTGCTATTGCTATGATTATTTCTGAGAACAATATCTTATATAGGTACAGTGGAAGTGGTTAACTCTTTCACAGTGTTCCTGCACTTTTCCCCACATTTCCTTCTCAAGACTGTCTTGCAAGGCTTGCTGATTGCCTATTCAACTACTCTTCTTCCTCCCATCTTCTTTGCTGTGGAGCCCAGCTCTATATTATGACAGAAATGCCAGGATATTGCTTTGCTAGCCTTCTACAGGGCCTGGAGGTGGTCACATGACCCTGTTCTGGCTAATGACAGAAAAAGGAAGTCTTCAGAGAGGCTTCTAGGAAATAGTTTCTCTTTCATAAGACAGCCATAGTGCAAGAGATTCCCTATTCCTTACTTTCTGTTTCTAGATGTAGCTTTGTGACATTTGGATGTGATACTTGGCTTTGTGGTAATGAGATGTGATATTTGGAGCCGTGGCAGCCATCTTGGGCCAGGATGGGAAATGATTTGTGGAAGACCATCAAAGGGAGGGTGAGAGATAAGAAGATCCTGAGCTCCTGGGACCTCCCTGAGCCTGGAACCATCTCCATTTGGAGGATTCTCATTACACTAATGAGAAACTAATACTAAAAACTTTCTATTAAAACCACTTAGGATCAGATATTCTGTTACTTTGCAGCCAAAAGCATCTTAATTCAAACAGTTGGGTACTACAACCTCTAGGTTACATAATTTTTAAACATTTAGCAAAAATGCATATAGTTCTTACTATGTGTTAGGTACTGTCCTGAGGGTATTCTGTGTGTTAACTCATTTAGTTTTCATAATGATACTATGAGACAGGTATTATTATGCCCATTTTACAGAAGAGGAAGCTAATGCCTAGTATGCTAAATACTGTATGAAGTCACACTCCTGGTAAGAGGCAGAGCTAGGGTTTCATCCTGGGTTGTCTGGCTTCAGAGGCTATGGGCTTAATTGTTATGCCGTGCTCCCTCTCTAGTAGATAGGAAATGGTTTGCCCCAGGTCACATGACACAGGTATTCTTCCAGCACCTGGTGCCACCCTTCATTTGGAGCAGACACTGGAACAGTCTGTAGACCCACCCATCCATCTCTTCACCAGTGTGCTCTCCACTGCTGTCTTTCTTCATCATCCTTAAGCTCATTATAGTCCTGGATTTTAGTGGGTGCTAAAGCCAAGGACTAGATTTGAAGCCTCTTTTCTGCCCACCTGCTGCTCTTTCTTCCTCCCTCCTAGCTGCAGGCATCAAACTGTTTCTGGCCAGGTAAGCACAGGAGGAGGGTACAGGAGGGCAGGTCCCCTGTGCTGTGTGTCCCACCGAGGGGATATTGTGTGGTGGCCATGTGCACTGGGTTTGGAGTCAGATAAAGTTAAGTTCTGCAACTTCTAGCTGTGTTAACATGGGAAAATCCCTTCTTCTCTCTGAACCTCAGTGTCCTCTTCTGTACAATGGGATAATAATGACCTAACCAATAATGTTCTTTGAATGTTAGATGAGGCATACCATATAAAATGTTTAACGAAGAATCTGACACCCAGAAATCACCCAGTAAGTGAAAGATACTGTTATGAGTGATACTACTTTTTCAGTTCTCATTATCACTATGTTTTAAGTCATTTGTGAGCTAAAATGTCTGGAGACCACCTGCTCTGTGTGAAGTGGAGGAAATCTTGGGGCATCTAGGAGGGAGGGAGAGGTGCAGATCTAGGGCAGGATCTTAGCTCAGCTGTGAGATCTCAGTGGCTGTAAAGGGTGTGTGTTGCCCGAGACAATCCCCAAGTGCCTTTCCCAGCTGGAACAGACCACATTGTGATATGCATCAAACAGATGGCCTGCATTCTCTGTAGGAGCTTGCACAGCCCAGGTGCAGCTACCGTCATTGAGGGCCCTGATTCGGTTGTTTCTCCAAAACTGGCCAAAGCTGCTAGCAGGTTTCTGTCCCATTAGCCACCAGCATGACCAGTGCCTGGTGTCTGGCATGAGGTGAATGGTTAATAAGCCTGAGCTGGATGAATGAATGAACTCCAGTATGTGAGGGAGTGGTGCCTGTGACCCCTGAAGGTGGAGCAGGTTTGGTTTCTTTTAGTATAAATATTTAGAATATGACCATGATTGCAGTTTTTGGCAAGAGTGAATCACTTACTCATGGTCATGGCCTTGAACCTAACCAAACCACCAGCCAGCACCAGAATAAACTGCACAGAACCGCTGGCCTCAGCCAAAAGGAAATTGAATTTCTATTGACCCATGAGACAGGTCCAGTTTTTTTTTTTTCTTTTAAATTTTTTACAAACAGTACAATGTCTAGTAAATCTGACCAAACCAGATACCTCTATTTATTTTTTTCTAAAACCTTGAACTGGAACAAAATTAGACCCCACATAATCCTTATTTATAATATTACTCAATATGTGCAAATAGTAATGATGTTAACTTTCATAGGGCAATGCTATGTGTATTATCTCATGTATTCCTCAAACACACCTATGAAGTAGGTGCTATTTTAATTCCCATTTTACAAGCAAGGAAAATTTGACAGCTAAATAACTTTTGCCAAGGTCACGCGGCCGTTAGAAGGCAAAGTGAGCATTTTAATCATTTGAATCCAGGTCCACTTGATTCCCAAGCTGGTGCTCTCGGGTCTCTGGCTCTCCTGTGTGCTCAGTATCAGCGACAGCTGCAGTTTATTTGGCATACATTGTGAGGCAGTCACAGGGCTGAGCATTCTTCACACATGAGCTTGGTCAGTCCCTCCACAGTACTATCAGGAGTTCACCATTGTTAGCTCCATTTTAGCGATGAGGAAACAGGCATTTCATGAGATTATGTAACCTGCCTGCCGTCTGTGGATGGTGGTGCTAAGCTCTACATGTGGAGTGATGGAGCTCAGCAAGCTCCAGGGCAACAAAGAGTGGGAGACTTTTCCAGTGTCACACAGTGAATCAGTGGTTGAGCTGGAACAGAACTTCATTGAAGACTTTTCATTCACTGCTAGGAGAATATTGTAGTTAACAGTGGGAGGGGGACCAGCTATAAGGTCAATCTGCTGTGTCACTTGCTCTGGTGGCAGGAAAGAGTTTAGTGGATTAGAGCATATACTTTGGATCATACAGACGTGTGCTCAGGGCCACCATGGGAAAGAGCCTTCCTCTCCCTGAGCCTCTGTTTCTTCTTCTGTAGAATGGAACAATAACCATAGGCCTGCCTCTTGGGTTTGCTGGAGAAGAAAATGAGAGAACACACATTAAATGTCTGGCACAATGACTGCCATGCAGTTAATATGGAATAGCTGTTGTTGTTATGTTGTTAATTGAAATGATCCATGATCCAAAAGAGGCTTGGAAACACTGCACCATATGGAGAAGGCTTGAAATCCACTTCGCAATGACTGACTTGTGATAGGAAGGAGATGTAAAGGCTGAAGAGTGTCTATAAGCAGTACACAGGCACTTGGGACACATGAACACATACACACATACATGCTCCTGAAACCTGCACACACGTACTTGTGGCATATGTACACTCATATACACGTGCACACACATGTACACACAATATACTTGTACACACATGCTCACATACATGCACCTGCATATGCTCTCACATGGACACACACATATATGGACAATATACTCATGGCATCTATGTTTTCATACATGCATCTGCAACCCGCACACACATGCACTTGTAACATACACATGCACACACAACATACTTGTGGCATACAGATGCTCTTACACATGCACACACATGCATGGATACATGTGTCACACACAATACACTTGTAGCATACACATGCTCACATGCATATGCACACACATACATGCACACACATGCACGTGCACACACATGCATGTGCACACACACATTGCATCTGCACACACTGTCTCCCTTCCTTAGCCTAGTGAACACCTACACATCCTTTAGCTCTCAGCCCAAAGGTCACAGCTTTAGGGCAGCCACTTTGACCCAGGCCAGGACACTCAGGCTGAGCTATCTTGGCACCTAGCACCTCCACCTCTCATGCAAACTGTCCTCTGTCAGCCCATGGGTACTTCAGTCCCAGGCTCTGTTGCCGTCACTCTAGGGAGCTTCAGGGTGCTCAGGGATCCTCCTCAGTTTGCATCTCATTGCGTGTCACTGAATAATTGTAATAAGTTGCTTAATTCTACAATTTCTGCTAGAAGGCCAGTTCTGTGAAAGGCAGGAATAAAGCTGACTCTTCTCTACAGATCAGAATCATTTGATGCAGACTGGCACATAGTTTGTCTTCAATACATAGATGCCATTGATTGAACAGAACCACCAGGATCTCATTTGCATGCAAGCTGAAGAATAAGCTTATTCATATTGGGGTTACCCTGCACAAGATGTCTCATATGGGGTTTTTAGCCACGGAGTCTCTAATGATTTGGAGGCTCACTCAGAGGAAGCCAAGCTTCAGAATGTTGTATAAATTGGTAAAAAAAAAAAAAAAAAAAAAAAAAATCTAACTTTCAAATGCTTTCCTAGTCACCAGGAAAACACATTTTGGGGGAGAGAATGTCTAACAAGTCTGAAATGTAGACAACTCCTTATTGCTTCTGACTGCACTTTCTCCTGGGAGGTTAGGGGACACCAGCAGTTGCCATGAGTAAGACTGACCAGTCACTGTCTGGGCTGAGGCAGACTGCTTTCTTTATTTTACAGCAGTAGGGAGGCCATTGTTAGACATAATGAAGGCAGAGGTTGATGGGCAGATGGAGATGAGAAAGACAATGCATGGTGGTAAAAAGCAGGTGGCTCAGCTTAGAGTCATTTATTTTAATTCATTCATTTATTTAAGAAATAGGTCTGGGCACTTTCTAAGTGCCCAGGCACCGTGTTAGCTGCTTGGGATATAGGAGAAAATGGGATAGATGTAGTCCTTGACCTGGGGGTGCTCAAGTTTAGCTGGGGAGGTGGACAAGGAAATAGGAAACCAATATGCAGTGTGATCAGTGCTCCAGGGGGATTCAGAAGAGGAGCTCCAGGGAGAGTGGTGCTGGCTTCTGGAAGAAGGGATGTCTAAGCCAAGATCTGGAGGATGAGCCAGGCTAGGAGATGGGGAAATGTGGTATGAAGGAGGAGAACAGTCAGTGGGCAGACCTCAAAAGGAGAGACATGGCAGGAGTTCAGAGTGGCAGCAGCAGGGTGGGGGTGGTGGCAGGGAGGGCAGGGTCCCATCATGCACAGCTCATTCCTGAGGACTGCTCCCTAGGGTGATGGCAACAGAGCCTGGGACTGAAGAGCGCATGGGCTGAGAGAGGACAGTTTGGATGAGAGATGGAGGTGCTCGTGGGAACTGGAGCTTTGCATGAGGCTGTGGGAGCCTGGTGGGAGTGTCTCTGGGGAGCAGTGGTGCGGACCCAGCTGCTGCAGGCCTGGCTACTGGGGATGTGGGTGAAGGAGATTTGCTGTTCACTGCTTTCTCCCCTGGCAAATGGACAAGGAGGCCTAGATGACTGCTGAGTCCCTCCCAGAACTGCTGTCTGAACACTGGGAACTGTGTGTCTCCCTCCCTCCCACAAACCACCCCATGCCTCTGTCTCCCTGGCCCAGCTCTTTCCATCCTGCAGTATCCACTTTGGCTGCACCAGGCCCCCTTTTCTCTATCACTACCCAGAAGCTGCATCACCATGACCAGCTCATGTCACATCTCCAGGCCTCAGTTTCCACATTAGTGAGAAACTGATGGGAATAATAACACCACCTACTTCTTCAGCCTTGTCTTCTGCTCGTTACCCAGGCAACCCTGGCCCGCTCTCACTACCTCAGGCTCACGGGGCTCTTTCTTGCCTAGAGTTCTTTGCCTTTTCCTTCCTTCCAATCCCTCTCCCACTTTTGCCTTGATGATTATTCCTCATGTTTCAAACCCAAGCTGAAATGTTGTTTCTTCAGAGAAGCCTTCCTGAAGAGGGGCCACCACTCATATTCTTCATGAATGCTCTGCATATTTCCTTCCTGACTCTCACCCCAGTGGTGTACACCTTACTTTTGCATAATTTCTGAATGTCTCCTTCCCTCCCTAGGATATAAGCACCATGGGCAGTGAAGATCCCTGACATGCTCATTGCTATATCCTTTCACCTGGCACTGTCCCAGGTATAGATTAGGCACTGGGCCATGAGTTGCTGAATTAATAAACGACAATCTCAATGGGTTTAATACTCTCCACATGTATGTAAGTTACTAATTATACTCAAGCCAGACCTCTAAACTAACTTAAGCTCAGTTTAATAACACTCAGTTATTAACTCAGCTAAATAACTGATTGCAGCTCAATTTGATAAGCAAAGACCATCACAAAAGTATAGTGAAACATGGCCCTGGCCACTAGAGGGAGCTATGAAGCCATAAAGCCAGGTGGCCTCTAGGACCCCAACCCCCTGTAGAGAGGTGGAAGTCTAATGTTCAGTCATTTTCTATTCAATCCATTCTCTAAAGTCTATAGACTGTTATGAGTTGGAACGCTAGGGAGAGCCTGTTTAGTTCAATCTGGACACTGAGGCCCGAGGGAGAGCGAGTTCCCTCTGCCTCCCAGGGCTTCATGGCATAGACTTGTTTCTAGCCATGGCAAAACTCTCTCTCTCTTTTTTTTTTTTCAATATTTCTATTTTCTATTATGTAGAAGAGATCATTGTAACTTCTGTCTGTCCATATGTATTGACTTTCTACTATGCGCTGGGCACTGTGTTAGGTGCTAGACACTCTGGTGTACAAAACAGGCCCCTGTCTCAATAAGTCCATCGTCTAGTTGGAAAGACAAATGTCAAAAAATACTACATAGCTACCAACTGTGACTGGTGTGAAGGAGAAAGACAATGTTTGGAGACAGATAATAACAGGAACACCTGATTCATTCTCAAGTTCATCCTGAGAGGAAGAGCCATGTAGCAGAAACCTGGAGGCTGTGCAGGGCTGGCAGAGGGACCAGAAGAGCAGGCCTTCTGCCCCACATGGCTCTCTGGCTTGCCCACTGCTGCTGGGTGAGTCCTGCCTCACCTGTGGCCCTCTGCTTTGCCATCTGTGTAATTGTGCACGCATTTCAAGCCTGAGGTTTTGATTAGGAGGGGCTTGTACCTTAGCTATCTGGGGCAGCTGGTGTGTGGCTTTTGCAGCTGGCGTCAAAGGAGCCTGGAGTCCAGCTCTTGAGTGGAAGGAGGCTTCTGCATGGATGGCCTCACACTGAGCAATGGGCCAGGAGCTGTGGGGCGGCTTTGTTCCAGGCATAGCAATACTGCAGCTTTAAGACCTAGCACAGGTGTGGCTCTTGGACTGCCTGCATCCAGTCACCTGGAGAGTTGCTTAAGTAGAGAGATTACTGGGCTCCACCCCCAGAGATAATGATAAGGCAGCTCTGGAGGAGGGCCCAGGAATCTGCATGTTAATGAGCTCTCTAGGTGACTCTGATGCATACTAAGGTCTGGGAACCATTTCCTTGGATCGTCTTGTAGAAAGGATCTGTGACACTCAGGCTTTGAACTGGCCTTCATTGTGTGCTCTATGTGTATTCCAAAAGAGTTGTGGTTAAGCAAAGATATTTTACAATTCAAATCATATCCTGAGTATACTTAGGGCTCTCACTTTAAAGAAGCTCTGTTTGTAATGTGAATTTCTATACCAAAGTATAGTTTTTGGTTCTTGTGTGTTAATTTTCCTAAATGATGAGCATACCTAACTATATACTTCGCGGACTGATTAATTAAATAATGAATTGAAAACACCTGGAATCCAGCTTTGTAGGCTGCGGGAAGTCAGGGACCCCGAACGGAGGGACCGACTGAAGCCAGGGAGAAGAACGTGGATTGTGAAGATTTCATGGACATTTATTAGTTCCCCAAATTAATACTTTTATAATTTCTTATGCCTGTCTTTACTGCAGTCTCTAAACATAAATTGTGAAGATTTCATGGGCACTTATCACTTCCCCAATCAATACCCTTGTGATTTCCTATGCCTGTCTTTACTTTAATCTCCTAATCCTGTCAGCTGAGGATGATGTATGTCGCCTCAGGACCCTGTGATAATTGCATTAACTGCACAAATTGTAGAGCATGTGTGTTTGAACAATATGAAATCTGGGCACCTTAAAAAAAGAACAGGATAGCAGCAATTGTTCAGGGAATAAGAGAGGTAACCTTAAACCCTGACCGCCGGTGAGCCGGGTGGAACAGAGCTATATTTCTCTTTTTTCAAAAGCAAATGGAGAAATATCACTGAATTCTTTTTCTCAGCAAGGAACATCCCTGAGAAAGAGAATGTGCCCCTGAGGGTGGGTCTCTAAAATGGCCCCCTTGGGTGTGGCCGTCTTCTATGGTCGAAACTATAGGGATGAAATAAATCCCAGTCTCCCATAGCACTCCCAGGCTTATTAGGAAGAGGAAATTCCTGCCTAATAAATTTTGGTCAGACTGGTTGCTCTCAAACCCTGTCTCCTGATAAGATGTTATCAATGACAATGGTGCCCGAAACTTCATTAGCAATTTTAATTTCACCCCGGTCCTGTGGTCCTGTGATCTCGCCCTGCCTCCATTTGCCTTGTGATATTCTATTACCTTGTGAAGTACGTGATCTTTGTGACCCATACCATATTCATACATGCCCTCCCTTTTTGAAAGTCCCTAATAAAAACTTGCTGGTTTTACGGCTCAGGGGTCATCATGGAACCTACCGACATGTGCTGTCTCCCCTGGATGCCCAGCTTTAAAATTTATCTCTTTTGTACTCTGTCCCTTTATTTCTCAACCCGGCCGATGCTTAGGGAAAATAGAAAAGAACCTACGTGACTATCGGGGCAGGTTCCCTGATATTGTAGAAAATCTACAGCCTTCATTTCCAGAGAGGGGAGAGGAGAAGATCTGTGGCAGAGGCACAAAGAATTAAATTTCAAAGCTCAGAGTTAAGCTCCTTCAGGATAAAGCATTTATTTATTGTCAGATTTATAATCACTGCCCATCTGGGACAGGTGAGCCCTGGCCCAGTGTCCCCCAAATGCAGCTAAAAGTCTAATGTCCTTGAATTTGCCATTGCTGAGGAGGCTTCAATCCCATGGCTCCTGCCAAGGACAACAATCTCTGGGGTTGGGAACACTCTGATCCCCCTCATTCTGGGTTGCAAAAGAGCTCAGGTGGAGATATCTTGAATCATGGAAAAGTCTTGGCCCTTGGCAAGGAATATTTCATTCAGAGCCCTTATCTCCTTGACCTGCTGCTCCAGTCTCCTGGCTCATCTATAATTTTCCCATTTGTAGGGCAGTTGCAGGCTGGCCCAGGGCAGACCCAGCTGAGGGCAATGGTCCTTAGAGCTATGGCCACCCTGATGTGGATGCCTGGTGAGAGGCTTGTGAACAGAGAAGACTAACTGTGGAGATGCTGACCCATTTAGCTTTTACCTGTCCCAAGATGGCTGGAGATCTCTGGGAGAGAGAGAGAGGTAATGAGGACTCGGTTTTGACCAAGGAAAGGTAAGTAAGAACTAAGGTGACAGGTCTCTTTTCTCTGGTGGCTATTCCAAGTCATGCCAAATCACTGACCCAACCTGTTGGATCAGAGAGAACAAGCCACTGGATTTAGGGCCTAAAGATGCCCTATAATTTGCACTGGTGGAGAGAAAGGAGATGGAATTCGGAGGGACTTGGGAGACAAAATAAAAATGACAGAAATAGGAGATCAGTAATAATGGAAGAAAGGACCCATGGAAGAGAAGAATGGAGAAGAAGTAGTTATAAATGCTAGAGAAAAGCATTGCTTTTAGTGTAATTCTTCATTGTACATATGAATTTTGTTGACATGTACACTTCACGTATGCTTCATGTGTGTACATGAATATTATTCACTCTCTCTCCTTTGACCTCCACTAGAGCTGTAAGACAGGCTGATCATTTCCCAGTTATCGACGGTATAATAAAGATGAAGCAGACTCCCTCTCTTGGTATGGCTCTCTCCTTGAAGCCCCACTGTGGAACTCCATTAAGAAGCTACCAAGTTTGCTTTTGGCATAGGTCACCCAGAACCACTGCCACTCCTTGGCAGGAGAAGGGGTACTGGCTCCCTGTGACAAAATGAAGACTGTGGCCAGGGTACATTAATCTACTGATGCATTCATGAGGCATCAGAAGGAAAAGATAGGAGGGGAGAAGACTCAAAAGGAAGTTGACAGTTGCAAGAGAGCTAAGGCCTGTGCTGTGAATGTCTTATCAGGAATCTTATTCAGTTAGTCATAGGACAAGCGACAGAGCCTGTGGAGCAGACTGGGCAGCTAGCTCAGGGCCTGCAGGAGTAGTGATCACGGAACCTATTTCAGGAACTCCCTGCCATCGGGGATGAGAACATGGTTCCTGGAGTCAGACAGACTTGAGTTCAAGTCCCTGCTCTGCCACTTTCTAGTTGTGTTCTTGGACAAGACACATCATCTCAATGGACTGTAACTTCCTCTTGTGTAAAGTGGGAATAATAATGACTGTGAGGACTAAATAAAATCAAGCTTAGAAAGCACTTCACACAATAGTAACCACTAAATAAGTATCAGCTAGAGTCATTATAAACATACTGAGTGCCATGAGTGGGTGGCTTCTTTCCTTTTGCTTTTAAACATGCTCCTCTCCTCCAATTGGCAAATTCTTCCCTTGACTCCAACATTTCTGGGCCACCATTTTACATCTCTTCTGCCTTCCCCACTCAAGTGAATTTTGACATTTTTTTTGGTTTTGAGATGCCATTTACTGAAGAACAATTAACCTCATTTTTGTGGACAAAGGAACTGAGTCTTAGAGATGTGAAGTAACATTGTTAAGTGGCTCACTGTGCCAGCACTGTTACTCAAACCCAGTGACGGGCAATATGCTCAGCCACTGCCTTTACCAGGGATGACAGACTTCACTAGGGTTACAGAAAAGCACAGTAAATGCCTTGATAGGAACATGCAGAGGGAGCTAGTCTCATGCACAGTGTCAGAAAACTTCCCCAGGGGTTATCCAGGCTGCCAGGGATCTGGGATTTTCACAGTGGAATGCCAGGGCTGGAGGGCCTTCAGGGATCATCTAGGCTAAGAGTTTCCCTATGAGAGTCTGAGGGATGCTTGAAGGAGCCTGGCACGTGAGAGTTTTTTCAGTTGCAAGAACTATGTATTCATTATAATAAATTATGAACCCCAAAGGTTGTGCTTTCACATTTATGAGGTGATCATTTCGTTTTACAATAAATACCTGCAAAAAGCAATATTATGTTAAAAATGGCAGCTGTGGTGCTTCTGTATGGCAGCTCATGATCCCAGAAATCTCCTACCTGAAGTTTGGGAAACTCTGATTTTGTACAACTTTGTTATTTTGAGGAAGAGAAACAGATGCTCAGAGAGGCTCCATGACTTGCTCAACATTATAGAGTCAGTTAGTGGCTGAATTTTGTCATATAAAAATGTATTTCATTTCCCCCAAATCCTAAGATAAGAGGAAAAGTGATACATTAAGTTTGAGTTTCAGGAGGCATTTGATAAATGACTTGCAGTTCTGCCAGCAGCCTGATTCTCTGATTAGGATCTGGCTGATGCTTTCCTGTTCTTTCGAATTAATTTCTCCTTCCAGTCTTTATCTGTCTCCCAGTTCTCCGTGGTGGTGAGACACTCAACTTTGGAGGGAGAGTTTGTGGCTGATGTCCTTTTGCTCTGCTGGCTCCTCGATCAGGAGGTTAAGTTCTGAACGTCAGCACCCTTACCTTCTGGTGAGGAGGACAGATGCTGGACTTCGAGTCTCATGGGCTCTGCTCTGCCTCCAACTTGTGGTGTAGACATGAGGATCCCCCTCTCTCTGGGTTGCCTCCCTTGGAGGGCTATTATGAAGGGAAAATGAGACTGGGTATTTCAGAACCTGAAAGCAGTGCCATCAAAGTGGTTGTGATCAGATCAATGCTCTCCTGTTTAGCAGCGTGAGGCACATGAGCCGTGGCTGTGAACCATCTGCACTGACCCCATAGCACTGCCAGGACTGACCCTGCTCCGACCCGAGCCCAGAAACAGCTTCTATTCACTTCTCAGCTTTGCCTGCTCTTTCTTCGAGGAAAACACTGCCACTCAGAAAATACTATCCCATGTGGGATTTTATTTTGATTTTTACAATAAGCCTCAGAATAATGACTATTATTGCTTTTTTAGTACATAAGAAACTAAAGTTTAGACTGTGAAAGAGATCTGGCCCAGGTTACCCACCTGGTGGGTGGCTTGCAATCCTGGCTTTCAGACAGGTGCTCTTTTGCAGCTACCAGCAAGGTTGCCAGCCATCCTGCTCAGACTGAGTGCACTCCTCCTTCATTCCTGCATTTATCATGCAAACGTCCTGAGGTCTTCAATTTGTGCATGGGGAAATAGATTACCATCCTCAGAAATGGTGATGCATGCCTGTAAGCCCAGCTACTTTGGAGGATGAGGCGAGAGAATCACTTGAACCCAGGAGTTCGAGGCCACAGTGAGCCACGTTTGCACTACTGCACTCTAGTCTGGGCAATAGCGAGACTGTCTGAAAAAAAAATATGGATCTTGTAACTATATTAGGAAAATCAGCTCTTTTCATACAAGGGGACCTGTTTGTGACAGTTGTAGGCAATATCATAGGCAATATTTTTCATTAGAAGCTGGATTTCTAGAAGAATTCAGGCAGTATACATTCTTTGCATCTAATATAGACATTCCTTTTATCTGCTCATCCAGTTATTATTATTATTATGAATATATATTTGTAGTAGTGAAGCTTCTGACAACAGAACCAACAGGATGTATATCTACAGGCTACAGATATCTCTATCTCTATTTTTATCTCTACCTCTACACACAGAGAGAGATTTTAGGGAATTTGGTCACTTGATTGTGGAGTTGACAAACCCAAAACCTGCCAGGTTAACTGGCATGCTAGAGACCCAAGGAAGAGCTGATATTGCAGTTTGAATCTGAAGGTGGTCGGCTGGCAGAATTCCCTCTTCCTTGGGAGACCTCATCCTTTTTCTCTGAAGGCCCTTAGCTGATTAGATAAAGCCCTTCCACATGACTAAAGGCAAATTGCTTCACTCAAAGTCTACAGATTGAAGTGTTGTTCTCATCTAAAGAATCCTTTCACTGCAACATCCAGTTATGTTTGACCAAATAGCTGAGAACTGTGGCCTAGATGAGCTGGCACCTAGATTAACCATCACAATGTTTAAATATATAATATGTAGAATAACACAAACTAATCTGTACTGAATATTTATTATCAGCAAGGAACCATTATTTCATTGAATAATTCCTAATTATGATTATTGTACAGTACCTGATACATAAATAGAAATAAATTCTGGTTTCAAGTTTAGAAGGTAATTCAGAGTGGAGGGAAGGAAGGGGGGTTGGCATCAGGTAGACTTGAGTTCAAGTTCTAACTGCCAATGTCTAAGTTGGGCAAGTTACTTAATCCCTCTAAATCTCTTTTTCCTCATCTGTGAAACAGAGTTAAAAATAGTGCTCACTTCATCAACACAGCCTGTGCTTGATACATATTTATTGACCAAATGAATGCTGAGGGAATCTCTAGTTGTTAAAAGATTTAAAGGAGATAATTTATCTAAAGCTCCCATAAGGTGCCAGGCACATGAGGAGAAGACAGTTGAGCTACCTTTGTATTATGGTTATTTTTCCTCCTAACATCTGCAAACAACAGAGTCATGGCTCGCTGCTGCTGGGATTCACCTAACAGGGACTCAGGGAAAGGAGTGGTTTTCTGGGAGGTCTTGCTTCTAAAGGCCAGGATTAAACAGAAATCTCCCTGGCCTGAGTCAAGGGCTGTTTTTTTCTTACTTCCTTGGCATCCCTCTCAGGGCAGCCGGTTCTCACTGCTCCAGAACTCCTTTCTTGGAGCTCTGGCTGTGACTGGGCTTGGCAGGGAGCAGTCTCTGAAGAACCAGGTAATGTGGTCTGGAGCCTGGTGAGTTTCCTACATCTCTGCCAGCACACTCTGCTTCTCTTTTGCAACTCTGCCATCAGCCCTGCTTCACAAAGCTCAATTTACTGCCTCTCCATAGAAAATAGCTGCCTCCTCCTCCTAAGGTATACGACCTACCCTTAGAGACTCTATCAGTTAGGCTAATCACTCCCATTTATTCTGAAACAACTTGTACTGTGTATGGGATTAATTAATTATGAGGACATCAAGAGTACTATAAAGTGCTTTGTATTCATAATTGATTCATCATTCAATAAGTATTATGGTGTACTAATGGGTGGAATCCAAGCTCTGACACTTACTGGCTGTGATCTTGGTCAAATTTCTATCTTTCTTATTCATAAGTTTCTTTATCTGTAAAATAAGAATAATACTAATGCCATCTTAAAAGGGTTATTAGGATGCTGGAGTGAATTAGTATATATAAAGCACATAAAAACATATCTGCACACAGTAAGTGCTCAATAAATAGTAGCAATTCCTATTCTCCACAGACTTTATTACAGATTGAGACAAGTGTTCTACAAAAGCCAACAGGATGCTTTGACACAGACACACATAGTGGGCCAGGGAAACAACTTAGAAGTGCAGGTAAGGGAAAGGCTCACTGAGCTGGTAATATTAATTTGAACACTGAAGGATGAGAAAGAGAGGGAAAAAAGAAATAATAAGGAACAGTATGTGTGAAAACTTTGAGGCCTCAAATAACTTGGCATATTTATGAGATTAAAAAAAGGCTCATGTGGCTGGAGCAAAGGGAAGGAAACAATAGCAGTAGTTAACACTTACAAAGTACTCACCATATGTCAAATGCTGTCTGGGTGGTTTATTTATGTTTACTTACCCGATCCTCAATGACAACCATAGGAGGAGGCACTATCATAGCCTAGACTGGGTCATGTCATGACCGTTCACACTTCATACCTTCTTGCTGCCTATAGAATTAAGTGCAAACTCTTATCTTGGTACATCAGATGCCTCGAAATGTAGTTTCAACATAACTTTCCCATTCCATGTCTTTTCTTTGTTTTGCTGTCTACCTTGAAATTAATTTTTACTTACACAAGTAATACATAAATATACTTTTCTTGTAAAAACTTAAAACAATATAGTAAAATTAAGGTTCTCCTACTCCACTTCTATCTTAGGTACCTCACAAAGGAAATAATGCAATTAGTTTGCCATAAATCCTTCCAGATATTTCTATACATGTATCGATTTATATATAAACCTAAAGATTATATAAAACTATAGAAAACATATGCAATTGGTTTATTATTTTTAAAGAATAAACATTAATCAAACACTACAGGACATATTGGTCTGCAACTTCCTTTTTTCCATCAATATATATTCCATGTTGCAGATTTATGTCAACTTAAAAAATTGCTGCAGAGTATTCTGTACTATTTCTCAAATAGTGAACATCTGAGATGTTTCTAACTTTTTGCTCTTACCAGTAATGCTGAAACAAACACTGTTAAATCAGTTAGGGTCTAGTCAGGAAAACAGAAAACCTTCTTAGGCACTTCAAACAGAGGGGATTTAATGCAGAGAATTGGTCACCAAGGGGATAAGAGACTTGAGAAGCCAAGTAGGAAGGTGAGGCTATTTAGAGACTAGGAACAACAGGAAGATGTGACCCCCCCCCTACAGCTGGAGGGCACTCCTAGGAGGAAGTGGTCTTGGCAGAGCACAGAAGTCAGGTTGGTACAATTGTTTGTGTTTTTCTAGCACAGGCAATGCCAGGAGTGGGGTTACTGAATCATAGGATCATATACCTTTTAATTTAGTACATGCTGCCAAATTGCTCTTCAAAGTGGTTGTACAAATGTACCTTCCCACTAGCATTGTATGTGTGTACCCATTTTCCAACCTTTGCCAGCACTCAATATTAACAAATGTGTTCATTTTTGCTAATATGATTAGTATCTACACTTATTTCACCCTCCACACAGCCAATTGTCCAGGCAGGTCAAGGCCCTGGGGGTGCTTGCATTACTCTATTCCAGTCCTAAGAAAGAGTCAAGACAGGGCTTTAGAAGCTTCTTTTCAAAAACCCAACCCTAGGGGCTCTGGAGCTTTCACCAGCTCCTTTTGTCTCAGCCTATTTTTGTCCCCAAAGGATTTATGAATTAGATCTCTGTTTATTTTCATGATGTCCCAGGGCCTTGGAGGAGGTGAGGACTAGGTGTCCTTGGCACACCTCAGGACTTAGGCAGGTTCTCTGAAGTCCTCATTGTGATGTGGCATCTCACCTCTCTGGGAGCAGGCCACAGTAGTTTTTCAGTGGCCACCAGAGAGTGGCCAGTATAAGAAGGAGAGGGTGGAGGCAGGTATAAGGAGTGGAGGAGGGTCGTCGGTGTATTGAGGAATTACCAGTCAAAAGATGTGGGCTCTGCTCTAGTTTCTGCCATTAAGTAATCCTTGAGAACCTCTTGCTTTGGGTTACATGTGCCCTTTAGGGGCATAGAGGAGACCTCCTACTATCCAGGGAACTCCTACTGCCAAAGTTGGAAGAACCCTCTGGAATCATCTCTTGCAGACCCTCTCATTTTGCCAGAGGGAAACCTAGGCTCAGAGAGGTAAATGAACTTGCCTAAGAGGTCAGCTCAAGCTGGTGGTAGACCTTGAACTAGACTCTCCATGGTAGGCTGAAGAATGCACACATCCCCACCCCATCCACCAACCTATCCATGTCCTAATCTCAGGAACCTGTAAATGTTACCTTATCTGGAAAAATGGTCTTTGCTGATGTGATGAAATTCCCAAGAGTGTGAGAATTAAGAGATTATTTTAGATTATCCAGGCAGGCCTTATATGCTACCCCAGTATCCTTACAAAATAGAGGCAGTTAGAGATTACTGAAGCAGACAGTTGAGCGAAGCAGCCACAAGTCAAGGAATGCTCACAGCCACCAGAAGCTGGAAGAGGCAAGGAAGAGTTTCTTCCCTTGAGCCGGTCCTGCCAACACCTTTGGGCCCAGGGATAGTGATTTCAGATTTCTAAGATGGTGAGAGAATAAGCTACCAAGTTTGTCGGAATATGTTACAGCAGCCACAGGAAACTAATTCATTCTCCATCTCCTGGTTTCTCCTTCACTATACTAGCTGTTTCTTTATGTTTTCTTTAATTACCCACTTCCACAGTTCTCTGCACAAATGATATCAGAGTGGACTTTATATTTGCCTTTGAGTTTCCTGACCTCAGGATCCCATCCCTGACCATTCCTTTCAGCAACCCCCTACATGTCATGTTAGGAGCCTGGGTTTCTGCAGTAATACCATGAGCTGAATTGGGGATGTATAGCTTCTGAAAGACTGAAGGTTGTTGGGTGTTGGGAAAATAAGTGCCCATGATCAGGGCTTGTGGGAGACCTGGGTTCTTGTCTGAGTTCTGCCTCTAATTTGCTGTGTAACCATGGACAAGGACATTCACAGTTCTGGACCACAGCTTTCCACAAACACAAGACAAAGAGGTTGATCTGATCAATTTTCCCAAAGGGTGGCTCACATAACCCTAGTGGTATCTGAGATGATTTCAGGCAGTAAAATGCTGAGTCACTGAATAGCACTGATTGGCAGAGTCAATATTCCCTTTCCAATTCTGAGTCAGTTCTTCCTCAAGGAAAAAGTCTTAGTTAATGCTAACATCTCCTTAACCACATTTTAAAATGTGCTGATCTCCCCTTTTACTGAAATTTGAGTAGACGCCAGGCTGAAAGCCTTTAGCAGGTGATAACCGTCAAATTTAATAGAACTATTTTTATGATGTTTGTACTTTACAGTTACCTTCTATTTTTGGCAAAGTATACTTGTTTTTCATTTCTAGTAGTGTATCAGTCAGGATAAGCTAGGTTATATCCTGGTGACAAACACTCCAGCTATCTCAATGGCTTAATACAACAAAGTTTTTTTCTTGCTCATAAAGTCTGTTGTAGGGCCACATGACCCTATAGACCTTAGAAAACCTAGGCCATTGCTTTCATCAGAATCCCCTGTCCAAACACAGATTGCTGCCTCCTCCTGCCCAGAGTTTCTGATTCAGTAGCTCTTGGGTGGGGCCAGAAAATCTGCATCTGTAACAAGTTCCCAGGTGATGCTGATGCTGCTGATTTGGGAACCACACTTTGAAAAACTACAGCTCTACAGCAACTACTCTCAGCTGGTGACTTAGCAATCCAGGTTCAAGGTGAATCCTTGAGCATCTCCACCTGGAACATGCAGCCTGCTTGTCAGAAGAAGCAGCACTGGAAAGATTCCCAGTAGTAATTAGTTGCTCTGGCTGGCTGGGAAGTGACACAAGTCTCTTCTTCCCAACCAGAATCATCCTGAGGCGCCACCTAACTCAAAGCAGAGTTCAAGGAGGAGGCAGGAGGTATAGGGAGTTATCATCCTCCCAGGTGCCTAGAGAGACAAGAGGACTGAAGAGGGTGAGCAACTGGGGAGAAATCTCGTCTAAAACTAGGCATTTTAATAACAGATAATGATAAAAAATTTCCTTTAAAGAAAAAGTTCTTAAAGCAAAATTTCACTTAAAGAAAAATTTAAGGTAAAGAATGGTAGAGAGGGTACATGCTATGGCAAAAATAAAAAAGGGGGTATGAAAATGGGCAGTCGGAAAGGTCTGTCATCCTGTGCTCCTATTGCACTGTCATAGTCAGTGACAGAGACTATAGAAATCACCCTGCAGAGATGTTCAGGCCACGCACTGCTGCCAGGAATCCCCGCCTGAGCTTTCCAGGAGTTACAGCCTGGAGGGATGCTGACCTCGTATCTCCTCCCTTTCTGTGCTCAGAACTTTCTATTCTCTCTTTCTCTTCTTATACCCCATCCTCTATTGTCTATTTCAACATGTTGGAAAAAAACAAAAACAAAGACAAAGGATGATTGAATACTTTTGTCCCCTAAGTAACAGCCTTTTGCTAGTCACCACCAGCCTTCATACCTGGCTGACTCCTTTTCCCTCAGTCTCCCATGGCTCCTGAAAATATAAAATGAGACTATGCTTTGGACAGAAGAGGCTCAAGTGTATTGGAATAAAGCCAGAATGTGGATCAGCTGGGGATAGAGTTGGGAGAAAGAGATAGACATAGAGAGAGAGAGAGAGGGAGAAAGAGACAGAGAGAGAGAGAGAGAGAACCCTGACTCTTGTTCTTGGTGCTTCATGTTTCTTTCCATTTCTCATATTTTAAAATAGTCGCTTTGAACAGTGTCTGTCAAGCAGCATGAACAAGGCAGCTTCATAATGGTAAATGGTGTTAGGCTCAAAGCCTGCCAGTCTGCGGCGGACTCCAGGCCTGGAGAGGGGTCTGGGGGAGATGACTGGTGCCTGGGGAGCTGAGAGTAGCAGAAGCAGTTTTGTTTGGGTGGAGGTGGGCATGTGCTGAGATTCTGGCTCTGCGCCCTGTTATATTCCAGGAACAACTGCTTGTCATTTATTTCTGTGCTCTTTCCCATGCTTTAGAAGAACCATTTATTAGTAAATAGTAAAAAACTATTTATTAGTAAAGATGTCATAGGTACAAAAGCCGTAGAAATCAATTTCAAGCCCAATTCCTTCATTTGACAAACAGGTGCATAGTATATTGGCTTTCTATCACTGTTGTAACATATTACCATAAACTAATGGCTTGAAGCATGCAAATTTATTATCTTGCACCTCTGTATGTCAGAAGTCCAATATGCATCGCATTGGACTAAAATCAAGATGCTAGCAGGGCTGCCTTCCTTTCTAGAGGCTACTTGCATTCCTTGGCTCATGGCCTCTTTTTCCGTTTTCAAAGTGAGCAATGCAGAGTGAGTCTGTCTCACGTCACATCACTGTGACCTCCTCTTCTGCTGCCCTCTTCTGCTTTTAGGGACCCTTTTGATTCAGGTAGACCTACTTGGATAATCTGGGATACTCTATCTTAAGGTCAGCTGCTTAACAACGGTAATCCATCTGCAACCTGAATTCTGCTTTGGCATGTGTCATACCATATTCATAGGTTCCAGAGATTAGGGTGTGGATATCTTTGGAGGCTGTTATTATATCTTCCACACATGGGATCCCGGAGAGTGTCAATGACTCACTTGAGGCAGAGCTAGGAATACATCTAATGCTCAGTATTCTTCCCACTCTACAACAATGTTTTTAATATATAAGGCATAGAGCAGAGTGGTTAAAAGCACAGGCCTTGGGGTCAGATAATCAGGGATCCGGGCTCAAGATCTAGCTCACCCTTACTAGTTGTGAGAACCTGGGATAATTACTTAAACTCTCAGCACCTCAGATTCCTCATCTGTTAAGCAGAGAAAATAATATGAGCTGCTTAAGGTGAAAGATCAAGTATGAAAGTCCATGAAAAATGCTTAGCAATGTTTTCAGGACACAGCACCAGCCAATGATATCACTTAGTATGATCTATAATGAAACATTATACTTGGTTCTCCTAACACCCCTTGTGATAACATATAAGTTATCATAGCCATTTGACAGATGTGGAAACTGAAGCTGAATATGTTAAAATGACTGGAGAGAGGTCATTTAGCCAATTGGTGTTGGTGAATCAGGTCAGGAACAAGGTCTATGGCCCTTCAAACCATGACATCCTGCCACTGTTTAACTTCCAGTATGTGATCGAAGAAAGAGGCTTGTCTGATTTTTTTCTAAACCTATACTAGAGGAAAAGACCCTTTAATCTTTTTAGAAATGTCTTATAGTCCTCACGCTCAAAATATTCAGCTGCATTCCTAACACAAAATACACCGACGTTAAGTTCATTAGCTTCTCCCTTGTATAAACATGCTCTGGCATACTGTGAAGGCAATATTCTTTCATGCAGTTTAAAGCAGTTTTTAAGTCACTTTGTTCATGGCCTCATGCCCATAACTCCTTCCCATTGTCCCCGGTGAGCTTCAGTGAAGCCTTCCATAGAATATATATACCTAATTCTTATTGGTGGGTGTCTATCTTTTAGATAGAGAAATATGCATTTATTTGACCATTTATGTATGCAATGGCAGTTGCTGATATTCTTGAGTACTGAGAAATTGATACATTAAGACACTGTAAGCTTTTGGATTCTGAGTGTTAGTTTATTTTAGAGGCCTTGAAAAATAACATTTCTCTTCCCTGCCCAAGTTCAGAACTAACTGAGTGTCAGGTAGGATAGTGGAGTTAGATTGACAAAGATCAAAATGTCATCATTCTTGCTGATTCAAGCTAGATTGGGGGATGTTGCTTAGCTGTGGGGCTAAATGGGCTTGGAAATGCTCCCTACCCAGTCCTGGAAGGCAAGTCCACCAGTGTCTTCCTGGAGGGGACAGCATTGGCCACAACAAGCTTTCTGCGTGGCTCTGAGCATAGACCAAATGGTGGTCTCATTTCCTTTGGGAGGCCATCCTGAGAGAAGAGAGGGTGCCCAGAATCTCAGATCTCTTCTCTTAAACTGATCAGTCAGATAACTCCCTCTTCCTCCTATGAGAAGGGCTATTTGAAGAGATGTGACAAGTGTTTTCTAGATGAAGTTCTTCCACTTAGAGATATGGGTAATGAGGAAGACAAATTCTCATCTAAAAGTGGGAAAGGAGTAAAAGAATGTTCCGTATAACTAACTGGTTACAGCCAGTTCTCTGGGAATTGTTCCCAGTCCATGGCCTAGGTAACCACTATATACTGAAGAATGTTAGAATCTGGGCAGACCGCATCTGGAGTGCCTGTGTTGCAAAGGAACAATAACTGAACATTGATAGTGACAAAATGCATCCCAACCCCTGGTTTGGCATCCAAGGCTGGTGCAAGCTGGGTTCACAGAAGTGGATATGAAGATGGGGCTTGTAGTGGAAAATGTTTACACAAATCAATACCTATGAAAGGACTGGGGAGGACACAGAACTGGGCAGATGAAGAAGATGAAGCAGGCCCAACAAACCCTCAGACAACCCAGTAAGGAGTGAATATTGTCCTTCAGTGTCACCCACAGAGGGGCAAAATGGCCAGGCCCTCAGGGCACCAGCTCATTCAGTTGCTGGAGGGGACTCAGGCCAGGCCAGGGGCTCCCTGCAGCAGATACAGACCCTGAAGGAGAGGCAGTGGGGCAGCAGAATCCTGGCAGTTCCCCCCAGTGCCCAGCCCTGACTGTGTCTGCTTTCTCATCCTCTGCCTTTTCCTACCTTTTTCTTGACATTTTAGTCATGCCCAGTTGCCTGCAGTTCCCAGCAGGTCATATGCCTTTTCATGTCTCTGGTCGTTGTCTAGGATATCTTTTATGCTAACTCATTCCCATTTTTCATGACTCAGCTCAGGCATCATCTCTTCTAGGAAGGTTTCCCTAAGTCCCAGGCTGGGCTGAGTATCACCCTGCTGCATACACATAGGATTCTCTCAGCACTTATCAAGTGATATTACATTTTTTTGTGAATGGACCTGTCTCCACCAGGTCTCAGTTTTTTTTACAGGATTATATCTTGTTCCCCTTTGTACCTAGATGCCTAATAAGGTCCTAGTACGTGGCAGGTGTTCAACAGATGCTTGTCTTCTCATCTCTCCTTTTAGGGCCATGTCCTCATTCAACAAACATATATTGATCACTTTTGTGCAGGTGCTACAAGAACTCACAGATCAGTGGGCCTAGTATTTTTGTAGCCATTGCAGGGCCCAGAACAGAATCTCGTACATTATCATTTCTCAGGAAATACTCTTTTTAAAATCAGAGCCAATCTTCTCCTGCCAAAATTGCATCAACACAGGATCTAGAGGCAGTAGGGGACTTAAGTAGGTATTGCCGGGCACAGGGGCAAGCAAGGTCTTTAAAGTATTTGAAATAATTTCTTAGGAAAGGAAACTTCTAAGGCCAATGCCCTTCTGATTTGCTTTTATCTCTCCCATGGAAGAATTTCTCAGGGCTCAAAGATAAATGAACCCTAGACTGTTAGATCTGTAAGGACTTTAAGGGTGATGAGGTGGGGACAGATAGAGAGAAAGAATAACAAAGGGGCTGGAGAAAGTTGGACTTGGTCTCTCTGCTTAAACTCAGTTCTATGGGGATAGGAACTATCCTAGTTCCACTGAGTGCCCAGAAATAACCAGAGAGGCAACAAAGTGTCAACCTGCTCACCCTAGATCAGCAGGGAAATATGGAAATAAATGCCCTTTGGTCCACTGGCTGGGCCACAAAGGCTGAACAGAGGTGAAATCTGTTATGCAAAAGAATCAGGAGTTTCACATCAGCCAAATAGGAAGAGGAAAGGCCCTTGCAATTGTTCAGAGGAGAAGAGGAAGACCAATGGCAATATAATCTTTCATCAGCCACCTTATCGGGGGAATAAGCTTTCATGCAGCCTTCTCCCTTCTCTTAGCAGGGCAGCACAGAGACTAGAATTGCCTGGGGTCAAATCAAAGTCACAGTCATTTACTTGGCATTGGTTGCCTTCTCTGTCCATCCAGTCTGTGTGGGGACTTATTAGATTTCACTGCAGAGGTTTACCAGGTTTGTAAGGTGTCTTGGCTTCTGTGCTGTGAGCTGGGGGTATAAATCTGGTGTCTTAGTTGATTTGTGTTGCTATAAAAGAATACCTGAGGTTGAGTAATTAATAAAGAAAAGAGGTCTATTTGGCATACAGTTCTATAGACTGTATAAGAAACATGGCATCAGCATCTGCTCCTGGTGAGGCCTCAGGAAGCTTCCAATCATAGAAGAAGGTGAAGGGGAGCCAGCATGTCACATGGTAAGAGGTGAAAGAAGAGAGTGGGAGGGAAGAGGTGCCATGCCCTTTTAAACAACCAGCTCTTACCTGAACTGCAGAGTGAGAACTCATTCATTACCTCAGGAAGGCACAAAGTCATTCATGAGGAATCTGCTCCCATAACCCAGACACCTCTCACCCTCTCATGAGGCCCCAACTCCAACTCTGGGGGTCAACATTCAAACTGAAGTTTGGAGGGGTCAAATATCCAAACTATAGCATGTGATTATGGGCCAGTTCCTGTTCCCAAAGGGCTAGTGGCCAGTTGGAGAGACATATGTGATGATAATAGTGTCAGCAATAATCACCGTGTTATTGAGAACTTACTATGGACTGGTTGCTATCTCATTTATTCCTCTAACAACACTACAAGATGATGTTGATAACATCCCCATTTCACCTATGAGGAAACGGAGGCTCAGAGAGCTTAGTTTCTTATTCAAAATCACGATGGCAAGTAAATAAATGAGGGGAGACTCAAACCCAAATCTGTGCAACAGCAAAGCCCATGCTCTATGCCAGGGCTTCCCAGCTGGAGATGATTGGCCCTCTCATGCTCTCCCAGGGACATTAACAATGTCTTGGAGACATTTTGGATTGTTGCAGTGTGGTTGGGGATGGCTACTAGCATTTGGTGGGCAGAGGCCAGGGATGCTGCTAAATGTCATTCAATGCACAAGACAGTCCCTCCATACTCCAGCAAATAAGTATTAGGCCAAAATGTGGATAGCACTGGGGCTATCTCTAAGCCAATGCAGCTCTAAGCCATCTCTGTGCACCATATTGAAATAGGTATCTCTACTTTCTCCCACCTTGTTATTGCTTAGCCTAGCTCCTGAATGTTTTATTCATAGTACTCATCACAACTTATTATTTTTGTTTGTTTGCTTGTAATTTCAGTTGTTAGATATCTCCTCCACTCTAAGCTGCTTGTGGGCAAGGGCTATGCCTGCCTTGTTCACCACTTCATCTCTGATAACTAGCACAGCATCTGGAATGTTGTAGAGGCTTAATGAATATTTGTTGAGTGAGCAAATAGGCAAATGGACATAGTGAAATTAAATAATCTGTGCAAGGTCATAAGAACAAAGTGCCAAAGGCAGTATTTAAATCTAGGTCCTTTTGAATCCAAATTCTCTGAGTTAAGGCATCTCAGGGTAATTAAAGGATTGTAAACATGTCCCTGCTCATGTCCCTGAGAGTTCAGAGTTCAGCAGAGGAGCGAGAAAATTCTGTGGGTGTCAGGGCGTGATGCCAAATTCAGGCTGGGAAAGAAACAAGGGACAGAAGAAGGATGAGAAGAACTTCAGGACTCAGCCGAGTCCTCATGCTAGTAGATTGAGAGAGGACTTAGTGGAGAGTTGCCCAGATATTAAAAGAACTGTTTAAAATGGCCAGAATCAATCTTGCTCACTTTTAAGCAAAGATGGGCAATACAACATTTATCTTCTCTCAGTCCTCAGGGACTTTGGGACACTTAGAGTTCCCAAAAATAATGGCTAGTGGCTCCACAAATGTAATTTAAGTCCTAGAAATACCCTAAAGTCAAGTACTGGTTTAGCTAATAGATCCCAGCCCTGGGAGCAGCTAAGACTGAGTCTGTTCCTGCAGGGGAGCCACTGTGGGAGCGAACTCCATATGGGCCCAGGCCTGGGGAGGCTGTCAGGGTAAGGGGAGGTAGGGACTGAGGTACATGCAGGCAAGGGCAAGGGAGTGAGGGGAGACAGAAAGAAGAGAGAGTGAAAGGCAAGGAGGAAGTAAGGGTTAGTGGCAGAGCAGGGAGGAAGGAAGCAAGGGAGGAAATGAGGGGAGGAGAAAGAGAGGGAAGGAAAGAGGGAAGGAAAAAGAGAAAGGAAGAGCAGGTGGGAAGGAGGGAGGGAGAAAGAGGAAAGGAGGGAGAGAGAAGGGAAAGAAAAGGAGAAAGAGAGGGAGGAAGGAAAACAAGGGGGGAGGAAGGAGAAAGGGAGAGAAAGAGAGAGGGAGGGAGGGAAGAAAGAAAGAAGAGAAAGAGAGGAGGAAGGAAGTAGGTAGGAAGGAGGGAGGGAGAAAGAAAAGGAGGGAGGGAGGAAGGAAAAAAGAAGGGGAAGAGAGAAGAAGGGAAGAAGGAAAGAAGGAAGGGAGGAGGAAAGAAGGAAAAATTGGTAATAGTAACAATAGGAAATACTTCCTAAGTGTTTATAATTGCCTCAAATTGTGTGAAATCCTTAAAATGAATAACAACCTTTACTGCTGAAAACAATCCTGTGGGGGTAGATTCTTTCATCATGTCCTTTTTATAGATTAAAATAATCCCAAGTACATACAGTGAGGTAGAATAAATAACTTCGAATGTTCGATAGCAGAGTAGGGTGACTATAGTTAGCAACAATGTATTGCATATTTCAAAATAGCTAGAAGAGAGGATTTAAAATATTCCTAACACATAGAAATGCTAAATACTCAAAGTTATGGATATTCTAAATACCTTGACTTGATCATTCCCATTCTATGCATGTAACGAAATATTATGTGTACCCCAAAATATTATAGGTACTGCAAATATTTTGTATCTATAAAAATTTTAAGAAACAAAGCACAGAGACCTTAACCAGCATGACTGAGGACACACTGAGGCAATAAGTGGTGAATTCAGATGTGAAAAAAGTGTGGTCTGGGGAAGAGCTGCTGTGGTGGGGATGGGAGAGAGGACAGTGGGAAGGGCAGAGCCGGGCTCTATCATGGGGTCTATGGGAATAAACTGAAAGCTCCTAGGTGTCTGGGGATAGACAGTAGGGATCTGGAGGCTGGACTGTAGATCAGAATGGCTGTCTTTGACAGGAGAGAGCCCAGCCTGCTCTTTTTGGATCTTAGGGAAGCCCAAAGAGGCTCTTTGTTTGAATGGGCTTTGCTGACAGATTGTATTGGACATTCCTTGGTGACACTATGAGCCCAAAAGAATTGTAATGCCATTGTTAGATACTTATCCTTTCTTCTTGAAAGGAAAGAAACAGGAGTGATGAAAATGATCCAGTTATTATCATTTTATTATGCATGGGGACAAGAAAAACAAAGGAACAGAGAAAGGAGGTTATTAAAATAAATACAAATGGCTTATATATGCTGTAACATCTACAGGTTGTGTTCCCACCCATTATTTCATAGGATATTCCCGTTTTGTGGTGGGTGTCAGATCTGCCCTCCCCAGTTTTACCAAAGAAGAAACTGGTTCAGAGAGAGGAAGTTCAATTAGTAAGAAGCTGGCATTCAAACTCAGGTCTTCTTTTTCAAATCGTTAGCTCTTTCCTGTATACAATACTCAAGTCATGCTCAGTTTCCTTTAAATGAAATTGTCTTTTTTTTTTTTTTTTCAAATTAACTTCCCAGAATGAAAGTTGTGTGAAGCAAGATTCTGGTCTATTAATCATAAAGAGAAGATTAATTCTAGAATGAGTTTAAGATTTGCTTATGACAAATGTCCCTTCAATAATTGTTTATGTAAGAGCTTATTTTTTAAAAAGTTGGTGACCAAAAAACTAGTATGTGTCCTCTTCGGAGCAAATTAATGGAAGCAAACAATAGTGTTCTTGGAAATCTCTTGGATAAATAACTTGTACATGCTGTTCTCTGTACCCACCTCACCTGAGATTACACCCTTATTCCTCTCTTGAATCTAGCTCTGCTGAAGTCTTGACTTTTCATCCCTACTCCACCTTCCTAATCCTTGGCATCTGTGGATCTTCCCTTCCATGTCATTTCCAGGGCCCTTTCTACCTCTACCCCATAGAAAGCAAGCTCCGCAGGGCTGGGGCTTGGTGTTTCTTTTTTTCTGAGGCAGAGTCTTGCTCAGTCGCCAAGGCTGGGGTGCAGTGGCGCGATCTCGGCTCACTGCAATCTCCGCCTCCTGGGTTCATGCCATTCTCCTGCCTCAGCCTCCTGAGTAGCTGGGACTACAGGCGCCCACCACCACTAATTTTTTGTATTTTTAGTAGAGATGGGATTTCACCGTGTTAGCCAGGATGGTCTCGATCTCCTGACCTCGTGATCCTCCCGCCTCAGCCTCCTAAAGTGGTGTTTCTTGACTGTGGCTGCATCCTTAGCATACTGTGTGGCTCACAGTCAATGCACAATATTTGCAGGATGAATGACTGCATGGGTCACCAGCCACAAAACATAGACTGGTGTCATTATTGTGAGTTCTCTAGACTCAACTTACATTCCTAGCCTCAACCCTGGCACACAGAAATGAGAGCTCTGTAAATGTTTGCCAAATAAATCAAGGAGTGACCGAAATATTGTTTTATAAAACACATGCTTTCAGTAGAAACAGAATTTGCCCATCTTGTGAAATAACATGTTATTCTGAACTGTGTCCATGAAGATGATGGAGTGGGGTGGTGGGTGGTGGGGGCAATTAACAATCTCCGTACATTTGCGTGTTTTCATGGTGCCTCTAAAGGTCACAGGTGCCTAATGCTTGTGGCTGGCAGACACCTTAATCAAGTGGCAGCAGTAATAACAGTGACACCCAACAGTTACTGAGCACTTATGTTAGGCCAGGCACTGTGCCAAGGGCTTTATCTATATTAACTCATTTTATTTTTCTTTGAATTAGAATTAGTTATTATCCTCTTTCAACAGGTGAGGAATAAGGCACAAAGAGGTTACTTAAATGGAACTCTATGAAGCCTTATGGATGTGCATGGGAGCTTCCAGGCTGCCCTGGGGATGAGAGGAAGGGACAAGACCAGGAGAAGATGAGAAAGGGCATCAGGCACGAGTCTGTCCTCCCCTCCTATAGTTGTAGCAGATTGTATTTGGTTAAATATTTTATATATTGTCTTTTGAAAAAGATTTATTAGAGGGAAAGAGTTTTGTCTAGCTAGAATAAAAGGCTTATACATTTTTAGAATTGATGTTTTAGTTCTACGGCTAGGAAGCCTAAAGGCTGGACAGTGTTAAATATCTTGGCAATTGTCATAGTGGCACAGCTAGGTCTAAAAAAATCTCAGCCTCCAATGGTCCAGGCATCTATTTCTTTGGCACCTATTGCTTAGATGCCCAGGTGTCTCTGTAATGGCACTTGAATTTAGTATACTTGTTGACCAAGGGACTTCCTTTTCCAGAACTTTTGCTTGCAGAGGTATGTCCTGAGGAATATTAAGTAAAATAAGGTAAATGTGAAAGTATCTGTCTTGTAGAATTGTTGGAGAAAGGAAAACAAGATGAGCAAGGCAAGGGTTAGACAAGGCAGGAAGTGGAAAGAATGCCCAGGGAATTTGGACAAGGCTAGGTTGGGTGGGGGGTATGGCTTCTGGCTCTGGAATACGAAGGGCAATAACAATAACATGACTTTTTGAATGCCTAACCTGTTGCATGCACACTAAGCTACATGCTTCACATGCATCGACACTTTTCATACTGAGGGCAGTGAATTCTATTTCTCTGAAGAGAAAACAGAAACTCACACAGCTGGTAAGTGGCAGAGAGAAACTCAACCAAGGCCTGTCTGGCATCAAAGTACATTCTCTGAACCCCTCAGCTACACTGCTACTTTAAAACTTTTTAGGCCACAGGGCCTAAAAGACTTTCTTGAACCTGGTAGCAAATTTTGGGACTAAGTCTGGTTTAAAGTTATGGTTCCTGACCCAAACTCAGGAACATATAGAAGTCTTGAATTAGATCTGCCTTTAGGGCCAGTCCAGGGCGATTCAACCACCTGCTACCCAGATGCCTGAGACTTTTTGACCTGAGGACCAAACTTTTCATTCTCCAATTAGAGATAAAATAGAAACTCCAGGTGGCCTCTTGAGTAACCCTTTAGTTAGTGAACAAGTCGGAAATAATGGCCAAAAGCAATCCGTGCATTTGTATGGCCCTTCAAGGTTTAAAAAATGTTTCATCTGTGTGTTTTCTCAATGTCATTAGAGGCCAGTTATAACCCCTATGCGACAGAGCTGAGAATATGGATCACAAGGAAGGAAATATTTATGGAGAGTTACACACATTTCAGCGGTGGCTGACCTAGAACTCAGTCCCTGGTCTTCTCAGGACATTTCCTCTTTGTAAGGCACTAGAAAACAGAAAGGCACTAGAAGGGAATCGAAGTGCGAAGGGTGGGAGAGAAGGGCCCATTGAGGGGCCCTGTACAGAAAGAAAATTCTGACCACTGATTTTTCAGAAGGCCCAGTGCTGGCTGGCCCTGTTTCTCTTAAGCTGGGTGGGGAGAGGAACAGTGCCCAGAGGTATTTTTGTCTTGTTGCTTCAACCCAGGCAGCTCCACTTGGAATGATTTATGATGATTTCTTGGGTTTATTATGTAAACACGGCCCACACCAAGGAGGGGACTTACATTCCCAGGGTCTTCCTTCCTGAGTGGCATTGCTCTAAAATTATTTTGCTTTAGGCTGAAGCTATACCATAAGTGTCCTCAAGTTGTCAAACCTGGAACATTAGAATCATGAGAGAACTCAGAGGTTACTCAGCCCAGCTGTCTTATTTTGCAGTTGGGGAAACTGAGGCCGAGATGTCAGAAGGGAGTTGTTTGAGGCACAGAACTGACTAGAGTAAGTGGCTGGGCTAAAACACCTACATAACTCTGAACTATGTCCTCCATGATTACTACAGCTCTTGGGAGAGAATGGTGAGCACATCAGATATACCTGTGTGGAGCTTAGATTCTATCAGGGAAGATAAACTTTAAACAAATAATTGGAAGTGGGTAGTGAAGGAATAGAGGTGCTTTATGGGCCTATAACCAGGGACCACAACCTGGCCTGGGGCTAAGGGATAGCTTCACTTGAGGTAATGAGGTTTAGATGGAGACTCAAAGGAGGAGCAAGAGTTGGTCCCCGTGGAGCATAGGAAAGAATACATTCTGGATAGAAGGACTAGCATGCACCTGAGGCAGGCAGGAGGGAGGCTCTGAAAATTGGCCAGTGCAGGAATGAAGGGGCATGAAATGAGGCTGGGAAGGTGGTGGTGGGGGGAGGTCTGGTGGACCTCACAGGAGTTTAGATTATATTTTATATGCGAGGGAGAGCCGTGAGAGTTTCAAGCGGAACAGAAAGTGGTGAAATTGATTTGCTTTTTAAGTAAGATCTCTCTGGCTGCTTTGAAAAGAATGGCTGGTGAGCACAGGTCTGATGTAAACATTGGCTCCTTACCCAGTCCAACATGGCCTCTGTGGCTCAGTGTCCCCATTAGCATGCACACACCTGGGATATTGGAATCCGGCTGTGATTTCTTTTGGTGTAGGTGTTACTCATGAAGCTGGGCACAGGACATGTGCCCTGTAAAGCCCTTGTGGCCTGCATTGGGATAAAACCAGACAACGGTGCTCTTGCTAGTGTTCAAAGGGCACAGTGGAAGTGGGAAGGGCCTAGAAGAAATGCCAGGGTTGGAGGAAGCGAATGCCAAGAAGCCAGGGTGCCCAATGGGACTGGTCTAGAGGGTCCTCCTTCCACACAGACAGGCCTCAATGCTTCCTGTAACAGAAAATTTCACAGTTCACAAAGCTATCTTATAATACATGCATTTTCTTTTTCCAGTCACTTTGTCTTTCTGTCTGCATCCTGTCTATTTTTCCTTGTTTCCTTCACGAGATATTGTGATGCTTTTGAAAGCATGGGCTTTAGAGAAAGGCAAGTCTGGGTTTGAATCATGGCTTTTCCACTTACTAACTGAGTCACTTTGGACAAGTTTCTTAACCTCTCAGATTCTCAGTTACCTCATCTGTAAAATGGGTATGTTCATATTTTAATCATGAAGTTGTAAGGTTTGAATAAGGAAGTATGTACCTTAAGTACTTAATATGTACCTTAAATAGAACATACTTAAGTACTTGGAACTTAGTAGGTGCACCATAAGTTTCTCTTGCTCATTCATTTGTTCAGTGTTTATCGGGTAGCTATTGTGGGCCAGGCTCTGGCTAGGTACTGATGTCATAATGGTAATCCCCAAAACTCCTTTTTCAAGTCTGGGGCAGCGATCAATGTTCCCCAACTTTAGCATGTGGGGAAAATACCTCTTGCCGTGGAGGATCTGGAAAAGGGGCCCAGATCAAGAGATAGATGTAGATGCTGCCTAAGCAATGCTGTCAAGGGCCCAGGTTACCATTTTTCCCATATTTTCCTCTTGCAGTTTCTTAGTTCAATTCAAATAATCACACTGTGTCTGTAACTGTGTGGCAGGCCCCTGACTAGGTTCCATAAACAACACCATGGTCAGTGAGTTGTAGGCCTTGGCCAGTATGATAATGCCAACAGGATGGTGACTGAGATGGTGAAGGGACAAAACTTGTCACAAGGAAGTTTAAATTGGCCATAAAAGACTCAATTAGTCTTCTAATTTCTGATTCCTGTCATAGGAAAGGGGATCAAATGGCATTTTCAGGTTTTTTGGAGGCAGATCAAGGACCTTTGGTAAAAATCACCATAAGGCATATTTTGTCTCGTTAAAAGAAACATAGCTTTCTAATATCTTTAGGTGTCCAGCAATAAAACAGGCTGTCTAATATGTACAGCAAACTGTATCTCTTGGAATCTATAGGAAAAGGCTGGATAAACACCCACAGGGTGTTATAAAGGGAGTGCCTTGTTTGGGTGAAAGGTTTGATGGAATGACCTCTAGGTTTCCTAGTAGTTCAGAGACACAGGATTCTAAGTTTCCATTGTCAGGCTCACACCACCTTCCCTTGGATGCCTGCCAGTTTCCTCCCTCTGGGACTCACCCTGAAGCTTACCTCACTCCTTCCTGAACCCAACTCGGGAAACTTGCTGTGCCAACTCACCAACCCTGGGATCCACATGTCAGGCTCTGGGGGCACACATGAAATAAATTCCCGTCTGTGTTCTGGCTGAACAATTTAATTTTGCCATTATAACCTGACCCTTTAGAAGTCTTGCCCCTTTAGGTGTTTATATTTCCTTTCTTAGATTTGTATTTCACACACATTTCATATCATAACAAGATATGCACACCAGCATCTGTTACAAAATTTTTAAGCTTAGTATTTTGGAAAATCAACAGTGTAGTGGCTCTAGAGTCAGACAGCTGGATTAAAATCCCAGCTCTATTACTTACTAACAGTGTTGTGTTGGCTAAGCCACTTAATCTTTCTAAACCTCAGTGTCCTTATCTATAAAACAAGGTAATAATAACACCTAGCTTATAGGGATGCTGTAAGACTAAACAGATAATAAATACAAAGTGCTTGGAAAAATGTCGGGTACATTGTAACATTTCCAATAAATGTTAATGGTAAATAAATAGTTATTAAATATTGATTTTGTTAATAATCCTTCACTTCCTCTTTTATGTATTAGTTTTAAAATTATTTCTTGCATCTTTTAGAAGTGAGAATAATACTAGCATTGAAAGGATTCTAAAGGGTACTGAATCTAAACCATTTTTTACTGCTAAGGAAATTAAGCCTCAGGGCTCATTGAACAGTAGAGCCAGTAATAGGATCCATGGGCCTTTGCTTTTGTCTGATGCCCTTTTATTTATCATAATTTTCCTAATGAGTATTAATTAAGAGTTATCTTATTTTTCTGATCGATGGCTTCAAAAAAATAACAAATGCCTTGGCAATGATTTCTTGGACATAATACCAAAAGCACAGGCAACAAAAGCAAAAACAGATGAGTAACACTACATCAAACTAAAAACTTCTGCACAGCAAAGGAAACAACCAACAAAATGAGAAGGCAACTTACAGAATGGAAAAAAGTATTTGAAAACCATATATCTGATAAAGTGTTAATATCCAAAATATACAAGAAATCTCTAGAACTCAATAGCAAAAAAGTAAATAATGTGATTTAAAAAATGGTCAAAGGAACTTGCCAGAGTTTGAATATTTGTCCCCTCTAAAACTCATGTTGAGCTGATGTAACTTAATGTCTAATATAACAGTATTGAGAGGATGGATTAATGGAGTATTACAAGAGTGGGTTTGTTATAAAAGCCATTTTGGCTCTCAGTGTGCCTCTCTCACCCAGTGATGCCTTTTGCTATGTTATCACATAGCAAAAGACTCCCACCGGAAGCCAACCAGATGTGGCTGCCTAATCTTGGACTTCCAAGTCTCCAGAACTGTAAGAAATAAATTTCTTTTCCTTATAAACTACCCAGTCTGAGAGATGCTGTTATAGCAATGCAGAACGGACTAAGACAGAAAATTGGTACTGAGAGCTGACACTGTTGCTAGTAACAAGTACCTGAAAATGTGGAAGAAACTTTGGAACTGGTAGGGGTAGAGGCTGAAACAGTTTTGAAGTTAATCCTGGAAAAAGTCTATATTGACATGAATGGAATGTTAAAGGTGATTCTGGTGAGGGCTCAGAAGAAAAGACTAGAGAAAGTCTGGAACTTCTTAGAGATTACCAAAAATGTCTACAGAAATATAGACCATAAAGGCCATTCTGATGTATCTTGGATGGAAACGAGAAGCAAGATGTTGAATCCTGGAATAAAGGCCATCCTTGTTATAAAGTAGCAAAGAATTTGTCTACATTATGTCATGCTTTAGGGCTTTGTGGGAGGTTGGGAGTGATGAACCAGGATTCCTGGTGGAAGAAATACCTTAGCAGCAAATCATTCAAGATGCTGTGTGGTTACCTTTGGCTGCTCACAATGAGATGCAAGAGGAAAGGGATGATTAAAAGACAGAAATTTATAATTAAAAGGGAAGTAGACCATAATTATTTGGAAAATTTGCAGCTTGGCCATGAAAAGAACAAAAAAGCATGTATGCAAGAACAAAATAAGGGTGTGGCTGAGTTACCAGTTACTAAAAAGATTACTAGGACTAGAAGGGAGCCAGGTGTTCTTCATCAGGACTATGGGAGAAAGGCCACACAGCCATTTCAGAGGTGCTAGAAGCTGCTTCCCAGATACAATGGCCTAGGCCCAGAAGTGTAAGACGGCAGAATGGTTTTGCAAGATGGCCCCAGGAACCCTCCACAGCCTAATTGCCCATGGCCATGCTGGGACTCTGTTCCCTGAATCCTAGTGCAGAACAATTTGGCTACTGCAGCTGTGGCTCAAGCAGTCTCAGGTGAAGATAGACTTTCCACTCCAAAAGGCTTAAGCTGTAAACCTTGGCATCACACTGTAGCTAAAGTGGGCCCAGATGTGGTTTACACCACTGCTCTAGAGGGTGCAAGCAATAAGCCTTGGCAGTGTCCCTGTGGTACTAATTCTGCAGGCATGCAGAATGCAAGAGCTGTGGGGCTATGGTGGCCACCACGTACATTTTAGAGTTTGTATTGAGAAGCCTGGGAGCCCAAGCAGAAACAACTGGAGGCACAGAGCCACCACAGAGTATCTACCAGGGCAGTGCCTTGTACAGCTGTGGGAGTAGGGCTGCCACTGGGACCCTGGAACTGTCAAGCCACCAGCAGCATGCAACATCCACCTGGGAAAGCCACAGGTACTGGACTGCAACCTGGGAGAGCAGCCACATGGGCTGCACCAGCAAAGCCAGAGGGGTGGGGCTGCCCAAAACCTCAGGGGCTTAACCCCTATCCCAGAGTCCACAGGATATCGGATATAAGGCCAAAAGATATTATTCTCTAGCTTTAAGATTTAATGTCTGCCCTGCTGGGTCTGGGACTTGCTTGGGGCCTATTACTCCTTTCTTCTGGCTTATTTCTTCGTTTTGTAATGGGAATGCGCACCCTTTGCCTGTGCCACCATTTGTCTGGGAAGTAGATAACTTGTAGTTTCACAGGCTAATAGATGAGACTCTGTACTTTGGATTGTTGAGTTGGTGCTGAAATAAGACTCTGGGGCTATGGGAATGGAATGAATGCTATTTGTATGTGAGAAAGACATGGGGTTTGGGAGTCCACAGGCAGAATTCTATGGTTTGAATATGTGTCCCCTCCGAAACTCATATTGAAACTTAATCTTCAATGTAATAGTATTAAGAGATGGGCCTTTAATAGGTGAATAGACCATGAGGGATTTTGCCTAATAAATGGATTAATCCATTTAATAGGTCAATGGATTAATGAATTAATGGGTCGTCATGAGAGTGGGTCTGTTATGAAAGCCAGTTTGGCTCTCAGTGTGCCCCTTGCCCAGTGATGCCCAGTGATGGTCACCAGAAGCTGACCAGATAAGGCTGCCTGATCTGGGATTGCTCAGCCTCCAAAACTATAAGAAAAAAGGTTATTTTCTTTATAAATTATCCAGTCTGTGTTATTTTGTTATAGCAATGCAGAACAGACCAAGACAGCACTGAATAAACATTTCTCCAATGAAGACATACACATATCCAACAGGTATATGACAAGGTGCTCAACATCACTAATCATCAGGGAAATGTAAATCAAAACCACAGTGAGATATCATCTCACACCTGTTAGATGGCTATTATCAAAAAAATTAAAACAGTTCTACACTTAATTTCTAATAGAAAGAAAAGATAGCAAATATTGTCAAGAGTGTGGAAGAAAGGGAACTCTTGTATGCTATTGGTGAGAATGTAAATTGGTGTAGCCAGTATGGAAAACACTATGGAGATTCTTCAAAAATTTAAAAATAAAACTACACATCATCCAGCAATTCCACTTCTGGGTGCATATCCAAAGAGATTAAAATCAGGATCTCTAAGAGATCTGCATTCCCATGTTCATTGCAGCATTATTCATAATAGCCAAGACATGGAAGCAAGTTAAATATCTATAGACTGATAAATGGACAAAAAAAATTTGGTATCTACATACAATGAAATATTTTCAGTCTCAAAAAAGAAGGATATCCTGCTCTTCGCAACAAAATGGATGAACCTTGAGGACATTATGGTAGTGAAATAAGCTAGGCATAGAAAGAAAAACACTACATGATACCACTTATGTGATGCATCTAAAATAGGTTCATAGAAGCAGAAAGTGGAATGGTGGTTACCAGAGGCAGGAGAGAAGGGGGACTGGAATGGTATCAGTTAAAGCATACAGTGTTTTAGTTACAAAACGTGAATAAATCCTGGAAATTTATACTGCCTATAGTTAACAATACTTATTTTATACTTTAAAATTTGCTGAGGCTAGAGCTTATGTTAAGTGTTCTTATCAAACACACATACACAGACACACACACACGCAATAGATTGGGAGGGAACTTTTGGGGGTGATGGATAGGTTTATGGCATAGATTTGTGGTGATGATTTTATAGGTAGATGCTTATCTCCAAAATCATCAAGTTGTATATATTAAATATGTACGGCTTTTTGTATGTCAATCATAATCAATAAAGTGATTAAAAACAATCATGCAATTAAATAAGCATTTTCCCATTTCAGTTAAATTTGTATAGATAATTGAAAACAAGGAAATGAGATTTATAAGCTACTTTCTATCTCTGTGTTTCAGAGGACTTTGAACACCAACTTCCAGGGGTCCAGCAGCCCTACACCACTCCTTCCTGCAGCCTCCCAGCCTCTTGAGAAGCAAAGCTGGCCCTGAGCTTGCTTCACACAAATGCCTGTTTTTAACAGTCCTCCTGGTTTACTTCTTGGAATACCAGTTCCAGGGTGGGTGCTCTCAACCGGTGTGGTTTAAATTGTTTACAGATGTGCTGCCAAACATTTTTCCGTGTGTGTAAAATTTATTTTTGCTTCAGCTGCAGATCACACTGTTGCCATGTTGCCTGCTGGGGAGAACTCTGGGCTGAGTGGGTGGCATGATATTGCCCAAGTGGGGTCAACTGGCTGCCAAGAGGTGTGCTGTGATGCCATGGCATTCCAAGGAAGAGGAGATTTTTCTGGAATGGGTGGCAACTTGGATTTGGGAGTTTATAAGAAAGAATGGCCATGGAGGAGCCAAGTTCAAGTCAACCTTCAAGCAGTACTGAAGGGCACTGAGTAAACCATGTAGTTCTGACTGTCCCATCAAGAGAACTTGTTAAACAGTAGACCTGTTTAAACAGTGATATGCACATTGTACATATCACTGGTTTCAAGTGTGCTGCCCCAACTTCCAGGATTTATGTACTGTGAGCAAAAAAATCTGAGAGCTATTGTCCTAAGTGTGGCATGGAACAAGTGTTCTCTAGGGACATAATTTTGTGCAATACTGGGTTGAACAAAGTTCAACTGAATTTCTCAGTGCCTTTAGTGTGCTTATGCACATGGTGAGTCCCCTAAAGGAAGTATAGAATGTAGCATTCATCCATCTTTCTTGGCCACAGAGCCATGTTTTTCTTTCCAAGAACATATGTGGGCACTAGTGTTCTGAGAAAACATTTTGGCAAATACTGTTGCAGAAGGAGTTCACCTTCTCTGTTTTCATCTGAGGGAAGTCCAGAGACTGTTATACAAAGGGTTAATCTAAAGATTCATCCTTTTTAGTTCCTGATACACAACTCAGCCTCTCACCTCGGCACTGGCACCAAGCCTTACTCAAGGTACTTTCCGAACACATCTGAGAAGGCTCAAAGGGCTCATTACTCCCCTTAGAGAGGAGATGGGGGCTTTTCTTCATGCAAAACTGAAAAATGGTGATTCATACACTCTACCACAGGGTTAGAGTCAGAAACTGGTAATTTTTTTCTGCTTACAACATTCAGCAAAAGCTTACATTCCAAAACCTAGCTCCCAAGTTGCCTCTGCACAGGACATGCTGTGTGATGGAAGTGATTTCTCTCCATCTCCCTGGACACTGTGGAAAACCTTCGTGTTTTCACCTGAACACAACAGGCTGAGCTAAGCCTTTGGTCAGTGTATTGTTAGGCTGAGCAAGTTAGTAGCTTGGAATGTCTCTTCAGGTGTTTGGACTATTTTTTACTCATCAGTAAAATGAGAGGGTAAGATAGGAGGTAACAAACACAAACATCCACTAAACCTGTTCTGTGCTAGATGCCATGCTTTGACAATGCAACAGTGGAGAAAATATGGTTTTTTGATAGATGCATGGCAATAAATTACAATACATCATGCTATCTTCAAAAAGTGCTACAGAGACAGAGGAGGAAGGGATGAATTGTGTTTCGATGATCTTTAAGATTCCTTTCACTGGGCGCTGTGGCTCACGCCTATATTCCCAGCACTTTGGGAGGCTAAGGCAGGTGGATCGCTTGAGGTCAGGAGTATGAGACCAGCCTGGCCAACATGGTGAAACCCCGTCTGTACTAAAAATACAAAAATTAGCTGGGTGTGGTGGCAGGAACCTGTAATCCCAGTTAATTGGGAGGCCGAGGCAGGAGAATCGCTTGAATTAGGGAGGCGGAGGTTGCAGTGAGCCGAGATCGCGCCACTGTACTCCAGACTGGGTGACAGAGTGAGCAAGGCTCCATCTCAAAAAAATAGATTCTTTTCACCTCTCGTATTCTTAGATACCAAGCCTTCTTTTCTTAGTATCTTAGATCTTTTCTTCTTGTTGCAGCTGGCCCAGAGCCTTCTGAATCTCAACACAGCAGTAGAGAAGATTCAACCTTGCCATCACCAGGTACTGGTCTGCTTCTGACTGAATTTCATATGGTGTAGATGTCATTTTAGTCTAGTTCAGCAGAGTTATCCTGACTCACGTTTTAAAATTCAGGTGGATGCTCCTGCTAAACATAAGTCTACCTGAGAAGCCTGGGCTAGGGCAGAGGAGGAACTGGGTGCAGGTCAGTCATTCTCCTGAGCCAGCCTCCAAGTATGAGGGGAAGAAGATGGGTCCTTAGTAGCAAAAATCGTAGGCTCCTACCACTTCTTATTGCTTAAAGTAAATAACTAAAGTGCTTCACTCTGTACTCTAAACCCTCTGGCTCCAGGGCACACATTCAGTTTATCATCTCCCTCTCTTTACTTCCTTCTGAAATTTGTGCTTGCAGTACTGGATACTGCTAATCTCTCTCTCCCCCATTTTTTGATACTTCTCACCTCCTCCTTTTTTGTTCTCATTTCTTCTCCCTCCTCCTTTTCCTCCTCCTCTCCTTCCACATTCCAAATGCCATTTCCTGAGGACGATTTCGGCAATAATAAAATCATCAATACTAGTGAGTTACTGGTTAGTTTCAGACAGAAAACCCAGATGCATGGTCTGATAATCTCCAGCTGACCCAGGGTGTGAGGAAAGATGAGCTCTGAGGACCTTCAGGCACTTCTAGCACACTCTACTGAGCCTTACCCATTCTCCTTCCCTTAACAAAATGTCCCATTCCACTAGGGACAAAATACTCGGAAGCAGCATTGTTAGCAGTAGCAGCCACAGGCCACCCACCCTCTTGCCCCTCCTTACCTTCACATCCCCAGGGATACTATAGAAAACAAAAAGCCGTGGCTGCAGGGTGCCAAAGGTGGCTGGCACAACGAGGTCTGGAAACCTGGACTGTGGAGTCCAGGAATGGAAGGACCACCCAGTTCTGCTAGTGGGAAGAGCCTTGGCTGGGGGCTAATGAGGAGAAACTCCCTCCCACACTTTCTGAGCACAGTCAGAAGTCAAGCACTCTAATCTCCTCCAGCCTCCAGCCCAAGCCCACCACTACCCCACTCCACATCACCTAATCTCAGGAAATAACCTCCTGCCCACTTTACTGATAAGTCTGAGGCCACCCATCAATCTTTCAGAACTCTCTGGACTGTCATCCACCATCTCCCTGCCTTCCTTCCTTCACTACTAAATGTGCCCTTCCGCTGGATTGATTTTATCTTTCCCTTCCTCCTCCCCAGACCTCCCTTCTAGGGCTTTTGCAGTACCCCTCAATCTCTTCTCTTCCCTGGCTCCCTCTCTTCCATCTGACATACAAGCACAGAGAAGCCACCACTTGCTAATTCCACTGTCACCTCCCTCCTGTGTTCCTCTTCTCTGAGCTGCCACTTTGCCACTGACTCTGCTTTTTAATAAGTAGCCAAAGACCTCCCAATTGCCTCTTTTTTTTTTAAATATCCCATTCCACATCTTTGGGGCATTAACATTTAATAAAAATTTTATTATAAACATAATATAAAAATAACTCTTGTTATACATAATTCAAACGTTGGAGATGTGATGTATCTCAAAATAATAAGAGCTATTTATGACAAACCCACAGCCAATATCATACTGAAGGGGCAAATACTGGAAGCATTCCCTTTGAAAACTGGCACAAGACAGGGATGCCCTCTCTCACCACTCCTATTCAACATAGTGTTGGAAGTTCTGGCCAGGGCAATCAGGCAGGAGAAAGAAATAAAGGGTATTCAATTAGGAAAGGAGGAAGTCAAATTGTCCCTGTTTGCAGATGACATGATTGTATATTTAGAAAACCCTGTCGTCTCAGCCCAAAATCTCCTTAAGCTGATAAGCAACTTCAGCAAAGTCTCAGGATACAAAATCAATGTGCAAAAATCACAAGCATTCCTATACACCAATCACAGACAGACAGAGAGCCAAATCATGAGTGAACTCCCATTCACAATTGCTTCAAAGAGAATAAAATACCTAGGAATCCAACTTACAAGGGACGTGAAGGACCTCTTCAAGGAGAACTACAAACCACTGCTCAACGAAATAAAAGAGGACACAAATAAATGGAAGAACATTCCATGCTCATGGATAGGAGGAATCAATATCGTGAAAATGGCCATACCACCCAAGGTAATTTATAGATTCAATGCCATCCCCATCAAGCTACCAATGACTTTCTTCACAGAATTGGAAAAAACTACTTTAAAGTTCATGGGACTTTTCATGGAACCAAAAAAGAGCCTGCATTGCCAAGACAATCCTAAGCCAAAAGAACAAAGCTAGAGGCATCGCACTACCTGACTTCAAATTATACTGCAAGGCTACAGTAACCAAAACAGCATGGTACTGGTACCAAAACAGAAATATAGACCAATGGAACAGAACAGAGCCTCAGAAATAGTACCACACATCTACAACCATCTGATCTTTGACAAACCTGACAAAAACAAGAAATTGGGAAAGGATTCCCTATTTAATAAATGGTGCTGGGAAAACTGGCTAGCCATATGTAGAAAGCTGAAACTGGATCCCTTCCCTACACCTTATACAACAATTAATTCCAGATGGAGTAAAGACTTAAACGTAGACATAAAACCATAAAACCCCTAGAAGAAAACCTAGGCAATACCACTCAGGACATAGGCATGGGCAAGGACTTCATGACTAACACACCAAAAGCAATGGCAACAAAAGCCAAAATTGACAAATGGTATCTAATTAAACTAAAGAGCTTCTGCACAGCAAAAGAAAGTACCATCAGAGTGAACAGGCAACCTACAGAATGGGAGAAAATTTTTACAATCTACCCATCTGACAAAGGGCTAATATCCAGAATCTACAAAGAACTTAAATAAATTTACAAGAAAAAAGTCAAACAACCCCATCAACATGTGGGCGAAGGATATGAACAGAAGCTCCACAAAAGAAGACATTTATGCAGCCAACAAACACATGAAAAAATGCTCATCATCACTGGCCATCAGAGAAATGCAAATCAAAACCACAAAGAGATACCATCTTGCACCAGTTAGAATGGCAATCATTAAAAAGTCAAGAAACAACAGGTGCTGGAGAGGATGTGGACAAATAGGAACACTTTTACACTGTTGGTGGGACTGTAAACTAGTTTAACCATTGTGGAAGTCAGTGTGGCGATTCCTCAGGGATCTAGAACTAGAAATACCATTTGACCCAGCCATCCCATTACTGGGTATATACCCAAAGGATTATAAATCATGCTGCTATAAAGACACATGCACACGTATGTTTATTGTGGCACTATTCACAATAGCAAAGACTTGGAACCAACTCAAATGTCCATCAGTGATAGACTGGATTAAGAAAATGTGGCACATATACACTATGGAATACTAGGCAGCCATAAAAAAGGATGAGTTCACATCCTTTGTAGGGACATGGATGAAGCTGGAAACCATCATTCTGAGCAAACTATCGCAAGGACAGAAAACCAAACACCGCATGTTCTCACTCCTAGGTGGGAATTGAACAATGAGAACACTTGGTCACAGGGTGGGGAACATCACACACTGGGGCCTGTCATGGGGTGGGAGGATCAGGGAGGGATAGCATCAGAAGATATACCTAATGTAGATGACAAGTGAATGGGTGCAGCACACCAACATGGCATATGTATATATATGTAACAAACCTGCATGTTGTGCATGTTATCCTAGAACTTAAAGTATAATTAAAAAAAAAAAAAAGTGAAATATCACCAATACCCTTTTGCCTCAATGCCAATCCCTAGAGGTAACCACTATAAAGAGTTTGGTAAAAATTTTTCTGCACCATTGCTTACGTATTTAAAAGTTTGAGGTCATTTTAATATGCCCTTTTGCAACTGGCATTTTTACTTAACACTACGCTGCCCATGTCTTTCCATGTAAGTCTATATAGACATATCTCATTTTTCAAATATCCAAATAGTTTTATTCCACGATGATGTGGCTATATCATAATTTATTTAGCCAATCTCCTTTGGATGTTGAGGTTGTTTCTACTTATTTATGTATTCAATCATGTATTCATTCATTTCTGTTTCAAACAACACTGCAATCAATTCCTTGCACATATATCTTTGCATACCTGTGCTTGGAGTACTGGATACCACTAATCTCTCTCTCCTCCATTTCTTTTCTTTTTCAACATTTCTTGCATCTCCAGCTTCTGTCTTGGCTCTTTTCTGAAATAGCAAACCACTTTCTTCCCTGAGCACACAGATACAGATGCACATTCACCCCTTCTTGCTTCTGTCCAAAGTTTTTCCTCCTGAAACGATCACTTCCTACTTACGTTTCTGCCCAAGTTTTGTGTAGACCCATCTCTGGTTTCCCAGACTAGTCTGCCTTGATGGCTTCCTATAACAGCAGGGCGAGGTATAGACCATATTGCTGTCAGCATTTAAAAAGTGATAAAAACTGAAGCTTAGAAGATTAAGGAACTTGTTCGGCTTGTCTAGCTAGTTAAATGATGGAGCTTGGATTTGCTCTCAGGCCTGATTTTCTGTAGAATCTATGAACTTAAATAACTACCATGTTACGTTGTTCCTTTGGTCCTGGTCCTCAAAGGACCTTGCACACACACCTACAACCACAGCTACCCAACGGAATGGTGGTAACTGATTAACAAGTCAGTTCCCTCTACTAGACTGGGAAATCCCTGAGGGTAGCCCCTTTGTCTTTTCTTTCCACATACCCTATATTTAGTACAGATCCTATTCTGGGTGCTGATATGGATTTGAATGAATGAACCTATGTTTGCGGAATGAAGAATGCCAGCACTCCCCGAACCAGATTCAGAGACAAATTTCATCACTCAGCAACACACGATGAGCTTAAAATTTAGTCCCTGCTAGTTTGTGAAAATAAAAAACCCCTCTCTTCCAGTGCCCTAATGCACTCAATTATAAGAGGCTCTTAAAACTGGCAGGGGGTAGAACATAATGGTTTAAAAAACACAGGCTGTGAAGTTGGAAGGCATAGGTTCTGATCCCAGAGCAGCCGCTCTGCTACTTACTAGGCAAGTTATTCAAGTTCCATAATCCTTAATTCCCTCTCCAGTAATTTGGAGCTAATAACAATTACCTGCTCACGGAGTTATCCTGAGGATTTAATAAGATAGCCAAGATGAAGCACTTAGCACAGTGTCTGGCATACAGGAGGCACTCAATAAATGTTAGTTGCATTATGGTGCTTAGGATCAGTAGTAGCCACTTTCAGTCTGTTGAAAGTCAATTTAGATCAGACATTCATTTCTCCTACACGTCTCCAAGCTTTGAACAGGATGAGTTTTTAGTTTAAATTGCATAAAAAGCTCACTTTCTTGCCCTTATTTGTAACACAAACATTTACTGAGTGATTTCTGTGTATTCAACCCTTTCCTGGTAGTACCTCGTTGGTCCTTTACCATTGCGGAGAGTCTACAGTAGGAAGAATAATCTTGATTGGGTTAGAGTTTGGGGAGGACAAAATTTTCCTGCTGTTTGTAGTTTAGAACATTGCATAATCTTCTGAAAAGCACACCTGTCTTTTTCTTTTTAAACTTCAAGGATTCGTTTTAAAACATTTTCTCACAAAAGTCTGAAGTTTTCGTACCTTGATTCATGAAGGGACGGGTAGTAGCTTCTGGATCCTGATTCATGGAGGTGCCTGTGCTATTCTTTGTCTTTGAGACAAAAAGCTTTCCTATACCAGCAGCTCCTGAAGGTGACTTTAGGAAACAGCACTTGTTTTGTTATTCTGTGCTCAGTTTTGACCCACATCCAAGTATTAATTTTTTGAAGGGGAGGGGTGGTGGCTGTTGTTTGTGTCTAAGTGGGTCTTTCCAAGGACTATATATTAGGGTAAGACTCCACTCCTGGCAACCAAAACAAAAAACTTCTCTGACTCCAATTCAAATCTCAACAGAAGCAAATGACTCAGTTCAAGCAAACTTTATAGATTATTCAATTCTGGAACTATATGTTCTCGGAGAATCATACCCAACATTGAAATTAAACTACTCTCTAAAGAAGGAAATTCCTTAGTAACGTCACTCAGCTCCAAAACTTGGGACTGTCTTTCCTTGCATCTAACTTACACGTCTCCAATCACAAATTAAGCTGTTCATTCTCCAGCTGACATATCTGGGTAGGAGATCCAGCTTCAGATGCTGGGAGGCGTGAAGAGGAAAAAAGCTCACTTCTGGTTTTGGTGGGTGTGTGTTTGATGTAGGCGTGGTTTCGTGTTATGTAAGCATCTGGCTCTAGGCACTAGGATACCTGCACCGTCAGGGGACAGGGACTTCTGGGTGCCAGGTGCTCCTAGAAGCTCAGTCACTAAGGGGCTGCTTGGTGCCTCTTCTCTCTGCTCACTGTCCTGGAGCTCTGGCTTCTTTGTCACATGCTCTGTTATCTGAACTCCTCAGGCTACCACTTTAGGATCAAAGGAGATTGTGGGCCAAAGGAACAAAACTCTCACTTTTCGAGCCCGCAGTGTGACCTCGGACAAGTCCCTTCCTCTTCCTGGGCCTTAGTTCCTGCAGCTGAGAGGTATGGAGTTTCATCAGAACGTGTCTGAGCTGCTGCCCAGCACTGACAATCTGGGGCTCCAGAATCTGTCGTCCAGCCAGGCCAGTGACCTAGGTGGGAAGGGCAGTGAGAACGGAGCCGCTGTTTGGAATTCACAGGCTTGCTTGGTGGGACAACTCCTAATAGATTTGATTGGGGATCAGAGCAACCTATTTCTCTGAACCTCTGGTGAGAGCTGATCCAGGCCTGCCACTCCTCGGTCAGGGCTGCAGAGGCATGTAAAATGCACTTGTCAGAGAGCATTGGCTCAGAAGCCTGACATTTCCACCATCTGAATACCAAAAAAGACAAAAATTGCACAAGAGATGGGGCCCAGATGATCTGCTGATCAAATCAGTATTTCAACTCTGGTGTCCTCAGGAGTTCTTATCTGAGGGAACACCCTCCTCTGCCATTTCGAAAGACTTAATACATTTTTCTCCCCGAGTGATTTTGTCCGCAAGAGGACCTATGGGATGGACCGTGTGGATTTTGAAAGCTTAGTGCTGAACTAATTCTGTACCCTAATGATTTTGAAAGCCTGTGTAAATAGGGAGGCAGTGGCAGGGAGCCTGGGGCTGGAAGTCAGGAGGCTTGAATTCCAGTTCTGGCTTTGCCACTCTCTGGCTGTGCAGCTTTAAGAAAATTGCTTCACCTCTCTGGGCCTCGGTGTTCTCATAGAGCAGCATCTCTCTACGGCCTCTAAGACAGAAACCTCTCATCTTGATGGTAGAATGGGGCCAGATATACGTGTGTGTGTGTGTGTGTGTGTGTGTGTTAGCCCAATTCTCCCCTTGTGTGGAGACATAGCTCTTATGGAGGTTACATTCCTTCCCCAAGTTCCTCTTCTTTGAAGGCCTTTGGGATGCATCCAAGAGAGTAGGTGAACTCATGGATTCTTGAGGATTGGAAGGGGCTTTGAGGATAATTACCCAGCTATTGCAAGAATGCCTCTCACCCCAGTTATCTGGTGGGAGGTGCTTGGCATGTTTGAGAACCAGCATTCCATGAAAGTTAAGAGCCCCAGCTCTGGAGTTATTCAGTCTTTGTTTTATATCCCAGCCTTGCCAGTCATTTCAGTTCGTCATTCAGCAAATATTTATCAAGTGCCTATTTTCTGCCAAGTACTTAGATAAGCTATTTTGCATATATTATCACACTTAGTCCTCACAACCCTATGAAACAGGTAGAGGTTTTATCTCCATGTCACAGATGAGGAAACTGAAACTCAGAGAGGTGATGTGACTTATTGCTAGCAAGAGGCAAACCTGGGGTTTGAATCCAGGTCTACTGACACCAGCGCTGTAGCTCTCAGCCACTACGCTGTACTGTCTCCAAGACCTTATCTTCTTAATGTAAACGTCTATGATGTAGGCATTATTGTATCTATTTTAAAACTAGATATTGATGGTCAGAGTTTAAGTAGCATCATTTGGTCAAAGTCAATGAAAGCAGAGCCAGGACTCAGCTGGGAGCTACTCAACCCCCACATCGGTGCCTCTGACTGCTGTGTGCAATGCCTCTACCTCAGCCTTTTGGAAAAACCTCTGTGCATTTGCCAGTCTACATTACAGACTAAGCAGCATGCCCGCTTCTGAAGGAAGGACATGGACCATGCAATGGGAAGAGCCCTGAAGTCTGCATGATGCCAACATCTCAGCTGCTGGTCCTGTCTTCTCCTTACCAGGCACAATGCCTGAGGCATTTCCAGCCTCTGCACTTTACCAGCCTTGCTTTCCTCGCAAGGATATTTATTGTACCAATAATTGAGAGCCTAGCTATGAAAGGACTTTATAAATTAGAAGGTGATGAAAGTGAAATTATTATTGTTGTAGTCCCACTTCTTTGTTTTTCTCCATCAAACTGGACAGTAAATTGCATGTTGCCTTCGGGAATCTTGAAATGCACCATCTAATAGCCTGAGCCCCGTGATCCCAGGATGAAGCAGCACAAGGCAGGCTTTCCTCTCTCACAGCCGGCACTCCTGCCTGACTCATTCAGGGATGCCACATTCCAGGATGTGAGGCATTACAATGGCTGCCACTGTCACATGTAGTCATCCCAGAAAGGCTGGGATGTAACATTCCTGAACAGATTCAGGCATGAGAAGAGAGAGGAGAGAAAATTTGTAAACAGGCAGCCTGGGGCTTAGGAGAGGCAGGAGAAGTTGCTCATTTTCTGTGCTCTTGTTTTGAAAATCTTTGGAGGTGTAGCTGTCCGTCCATCACGCTGATCTTATCATCCTTTGGGAAGCATGCATCTCCAGATGCCTGTGGACTCCTCACACCAGGGCCTTGCACTCTTGGACCACCGATTCCAGGAGGGCTGGGTCAGAAATCATTTGCCGACTTCACTACTCACTCCTCTAAGGAGTGAGAGGAAAGGAAAACCAGAGGTGCCATCTGCAGGTGGTTGGAGGAGCTCCGGATGATTTGTCCCTGAGTTTTTCCACTTAAGTATTTACTCTCTCCCCTCTCACCCTGTTGTGCTAAGGGTGGCACAGAAAAAGAATTTTATTTATTTTGGGTCTTTCTTTGTACCTGTTTGCAGCCCAAGGGAAAGAGAGAGGCAAACTCTCTGGTTCAGGCTTGGGTGAGAGCCTTCTTTTACTCAAAGAGACTGTGGAGGATGCCAGAGAGCAAGTCAAGGAGTTGAGAGGTGCAGACTGCCTTGGGCAGGGCAGCAGGGGCTTGTGGGATGAGCTATGGCTCCCTTAGGACTCTCCTCACCTGGAAACAGGACTGTGGGAGACATTGCCATCCCTCCTATCTAACAATTTGATGTTGGAAAACTCCCTGCTTTGGGTAGCACCAAGAAATTAGTTGTAATTATGGAAATGAAGAAGGTGGCACTGAAAGAAAGCACCACCAGGGGAAAGGGCCCCGCAGGTGGAGGTGGAGACCTGGGCTCCAGGTGTAGCCTTGCCACAGGCTCTGTGTGAACGTGGACCCTCTCCGGGGCTGTATTTATGAAAAAGGGGGTTGGGCAATGATCTCTAAGGTCTCTTCCAACTAGGCCAGTTTATGAAAGACTTTCCTTGATTTCAGTACGGAAAGTTTTGTGTCCAGAAATCCTTGCTTCCAATAGGAAGCTTCCCTTTCTGGTTGTTCTAGTAACTTCCCTCTGGGATCTCAATCCCTTTTCTCTCTGTATTGCAGAAGCCTTTTCTCTGGATTAGGAAATCATTGTGATAACTCCTGCTAAAGGGTGATGGGCAGGGGTGATACTCAAAACATGAACATCCTCTATGGTAAGGGCACAAACCCATCAGAATGAACCAGGCCATAAACCCCAGACCATTCTGGGAGTGCCATCCACTCCCCATCCCCAGGAGTGGGCAACCCCACATTGAAACTGGGCTTCTATCTCCAGGTCTATGACAATTCCACCTGTTTCTATTCCACCTCTTCAGTCGGTGACGTGAAGTCATGTCAATCACTTCAGCACCAGTAGAACTGAAGGATTTTCCAGCTTCTCTTTTACTGCTTGTTCTCAGATTAAAGGTGGTGACTTCCCCTTCACTGGTCAGTTGCAGCCTCAGTCCAGTTTCCTATGGTTTTTTAGGGTGAGACTGCTCTGAGTGATGCTGCCCAAATCCGGACAATAGTGTCTTTGCGGATGGGTTGACAGTTGTGTTTTTATTCAGAGAGCGGCTGCTAAACTGTCTGGGATGACAGAAGTTCAGTTTCAAATAATAGTAAACATACATGTATCACAGGGCGGAGAAAAGCAGAGTCCGTGTGACCTCTGGCTCCCATTCACCTCCACACCAGCTGAGCCCATTTCGCATGACCTTTCTGCCTTTGTTTGTCTTTCCTTCGATGTGCTCCATCCTCACTTGTTTATGTTGCTTCCTGAGCACAGTGACTTGCATCAGGCACTGTGCTAAAGGTTGGTGAATGCAAGCTGGATCCAACCCCTATGGTGAACCTGTATTGTGGGAGGGCAGACGGATGCATAAGCAGCTGCTTTGTGATGGGACATATGTGCTGTGATACATTTGAGTGTCATGGCCACATACAGCAGGGCCTGGCTCCTTCTGCAGTGATATCAAGGCTGGGCCTGGGTGAGGAGGAGTCACAGGTAGACAATGGGTGGGAAGAAGCTCGCATGCCAGGCATGGGGAAATGGCATGCACAAAGACACCCCTCTGTTTGTCTCCCTTTGTCATCCACTGTGGGTGGTGCTGTGGGCGGCAGTGGGTCAGGGATTGCTGGGCAGGAGGCCAAGGCAGGCAGAGTCAGCCCTCAGGAACCACCAGGTCGGGGAGCACTGGCACGCCCAAGAACCCACTTCCTATTTCCCAGAGCAGATGGAGGCCCTAGACTCAAGTTTTTCTCCCCATTTTTCCCCTTATTCCTCAGAATACCTGCCCCTTCCTATGTCACAGGCCAGCTCTGACCTGGTCTCCATCCCCCAGGCCCCTGACAAGTCACCAGTCATTGTTGACCCTTCCTTTCCTCATCTTCTGCCTTCCATTTCCTCCTGTTCACAGCTTCTGCTATGGTTCAAATCCCGGTCACCCATCTCCCACCTGGTTGGTTGCATCAACCGCCTCATCAGTCTCCGGGATTCAAGTCTGTTTGTGCCCCACCATCCTTGGTGTGCTGCCAGATGAGTCTTTCCAAAACAGTGTTTTGTCAGCCTCCTGTGCCTGTTCTGAAATCTTTCTAAGCACATTTCCTCAGCCCCCACCACCCGCTGTGTACAAACAGGACCACATTCATAATCATGACCCACTTGTCTTTGGCTTCTGCCTCTGTTTGCTTACATGGCACCTTGGTCTCTTCCAGAGTGCACCCCCAGTAGTTCCAGGAACCCCCAGGGCAGTGTTGCTGAAAGTGTGTTCTGTGCACCAGCGCCAGTCTGTGCATGTTGCTGATGATCTGTGATGAGATTAAGACATACATGGAGAATAAGTTGAACTTTCATAGCAATTCATTTCTGTGACCTCTAGCAGATGGGATTTTTTTTTTTTTTTTTTTTTTTTTAGTTTTACAAAACAAATAAACAAACAAGCAACAGAAACAAAAGGCACCTGGCCCTTCACAGATCATTTGAGCCCTGCCCTAGGGTGTGTCATACCCAATCAAGTCTGGCTCCTCCACGCACTCCTGCCTCACCTCCCTGCTATCCACTGGCAGCTCTTGGAGCTGTTTTTTCAGGAAATCAGTCCCTACTGCCTCTCTTCCTGGAGCACAGCTATCCAAAGTGTTCATGTGAGAAACAGTTTGCTTTAAAAATACTGCTGCAATCCAGAATATCCACTCTTTTGACATTAAATTAGGACTCATATTTAAAATCACTATTTACCTTCTTTGTTTAAAGCATTTTTTTCTTGGTTTAGTTTGGTAATTTTTCAAAAGAACTTTAAAAGTCAACTTTATTAAAATGTAAATTACATACAATAAAATGCACTTATTTTCACTGTACAGTGATGAGTTTTGACCAAGGTATACATTTGTTAGATCACCACCCCAATTAAGATACAGAACAATTCTATCATTCTAGAAAGTTCCCTTGTGCCCCTCTGCAGTCAGTCCCAGTCCACCTGCAGCCACAGGCAACCACTGACCTGCTTTCTATTTCTACAGATAGGTTTGGCTGTTTCTAGGATCTATAAATGGGATCATCCAGGATGTACTCTGACATCCATAAAATTTTTGAGATTTATCTACAATGCTGTATGTATTAGTAGTTCAATCCTTTTAATTGCTGAGAAGCATTCCATTGCGTGTACCGTATGACAATTTGTTTATCCATTCTCTTGCTGATATACATCTGGGTTGTTTCCAGTTTTTGGTTACTTGAATAAAGTTCTCTGAACATTCATGTACAGCTCTTTGTTTGGACAAATATTTTCATTTCCTTTGGGCAAATACCTAGTAGTAGAATTGCTGGGTAATATGGTGGAGATTATGTTTAACTTTGTAAGATGCCAAAGTTAGTGCACAGGCCATGTCGCTTTTGATGGGAATCGCATGATTTACTTATTCATTTATTTTTAGAGACAGGGATTCGCTCTGTCACCCAGGCTGGAGTGCAGTGACACGATCATAGCTTACTGCAGCCTCGATCTCCTGGGCTCAAGGGATCAGCCTCCGGAGTAGCTAGGATTATAGTAGCGCACCACTATGCCTGGCTAATTTTAAGTTTTTGTAGAGGTCTCACTATGTTGCCCAGGTTTGTCTTGAGCTCCTGATCTCAAGTGATCCTGCTGCCTATGCCTCCCAAAGTGCTGGCATTACTGGTATGAACCACTGTGCCCGGCTAAGGAATCACATGATTTCCAACTGGACCCCAGTTCCAGCTGCTCTGGAGAGGCAGCTGTCCTCAGCTTCATGGAGTTACCAATTTGTGTTATACACAGCGTTGTCTACCTTAGTGTCATGACACAAATGATGCTATGATCTGTTGTCAGTTGTGTTGCAAGTGAATGTGAAAATATTTGAAAGTACAGATATTTGTGAAAATTTTACCTTAAAAATGTATATGTAAAATGGGTTCAAGGCTTTTTAATACATACCTTCTAATTCATTTACATTACAATAGGCTTATTTTATTCATTGCTACAACTTGTAAGAAGTGACTATATTAGTTAGCATCCAGCTTTAGATGTGTTTAACAAAGACTTAGAAGAACAGTGGCTTAAACAGAGAGAAGTCTACTTCTCTGCCATGTAAAACTCTTCATGTAGACAGTTCACGGCTGGTATGGAGCCTCCACAGGTATCCAGGATCCAGCCTTCTTCCAATTCTCTATTATCCTCAGGTGTGTCCCCCCATCTCACCATCCTGAGTGGAAACCCAACCATCAGATCCATAATCCAGATAGCAGGGAGAAGATGTAGGGGAATAAAGGATACGCCTCCTCCCTTAAGGACACAACCCAGAACCTGACTTTTCTACTTCTGCTTACAACATCCCATTGGCCAGAACTTAGTCACATGGCTGAGCCTAGCTACAGGGAATCCTGGGAAATGTAGCTGTGTTTCAACTTGAAATTTGACAGCCGTATTACAGGGGAAGAATGAAAGAGTAGATACTGGAGGACAGGAAGCAATTTCTGCCGTATTTGCCATTTTTAAAGTGTTATAAATAGTTATTCACAAACTATTGCGGTTTCTTACCCCCCCTCCCCCACAGCATTTTGGTGGGTAATAATAAAAAGTGTGGTTGTAATAATAAAAGTAATAAAACTTGTGGATAAGCCAGTAGGAGTGTGCTGTGCCTGGGAACAATGTCTTGTATGTGACATTGGAAAACACGTAGAGAACTTATCTCACCTCTTTACCCTGACATTCAAGTTTCTCTACAATGGGGCCACAGCCTACTTTTCCAAATATTTAATTATTCACTTCTGTGCTTGAGAGCTCTATTTTAGCCAAAGGATACTTAAAGGAAACTTAACTTTCTTCCCTCCCTGTCATTTGTCATGTTGCTCCTGTCACTTAGAAGCTTTCCTTGGATTCCTAGAACATGAACTTATGCTCCACCTCAGGTCTTGCTTCTTCCTTTCTCTGGGATGTGTTTTTCCCAGACAGCTTTTTATATAGCCCTCTCCTTTTTGTCATTCAGATCTCAGTTCAAGTACCAAATGGTCAGAGAGCCCATCTCTGATAAACTTTATAAGTACTGTCTCTTCCCCACACCCTCACCCCACTCTGTATCACATTACTCTGCTTTATTTTCTTCATAGCATTGTTCAACATCTGAAATTACCTTGTTTTGTTACATGCTTATGCTGCTTCTGCATCTTTTCCCATAGAACGCTCTAGAAAAGCCAAGGCCTGTCAGTTTTCTCACTGCTGCAAATTTAGCTTGATGGCTCATGTTAGAGACTCAATAGCACATTAGTTAAATCAAGAAATGACTGCATACCTGTTTCTCCCTTTCTAACCTACTTAGGCTCTGAGCCAAGCCCACAGCCTCAACTTGCTCTGTCAAGTATGTTTTGATCCTTTTGCCCCATTTGCATCATGCCTGACTTCTTTTCATCTTTCAAACTGAAACTTAAATGTCACTTCCTTGGAAAGCCCATCACTGTTGACCCCAGAGCAGACATGTGTCCCCCTTACTTCATCAGAGAACCCTGCTCCTCATTTCCTTCAGGGTTCTTTTCACAACATGTAATTCTATATTTACTTACATCTACACTTACTTTTTTTTTCTCTCTGTCTCCCCACTAGAGGTTAAGCCATAGAGGTGGAGAGGTCAGACTTTCTTGCCCATATGGTGAATCCCAGGGCACAGTATGGTGTCTGTATGTAGTAGGTGGTCCAGAAACTTGTGGATAAACCAATGAAAGCACAACACGTGCTGCCTATACCGCTTACCTGGATAATAATGATCCCCTCTCTATCTTTAACTGTTCTTTAATACCCATAAGATTCTTCATCTAGGCAATTCTCCTCTCTCTTTTGTAAGCTCCTTACAGACAGGGACCAGTTTCCTCTTTATACCTCTTCACTCCAGCATACTGGGTTTCTTTAGATCAGTTTTACTGACACTGTATTCCAGGAATGTTGATAAGCATTGCAAGAAAACTGGATTCCATGATCAAAAAGTTTGCTTAGACTAGGTTAAGCTTAAATGGTTGTTTTTTTTTTGTTTTGTTTTGCTTTTTTAAATCACAGAACTTTACAAGGATTTTGATGTGCTATTACAGGATATAAATTTCCAAGAGGTGAGATAAAGTAGTCAGTATTGTCCAAACGTTTTGGAAACTTTATTTTCTTTTTTCAGGGACTAATTTGAGGTATTCTAAGTGTTTCATGGTACATACTCTCATTCCCTCTAGCTTTTTCTTTATTTCTCTTCTACCTTCTTATTTTTTTCCCTACTTTTTCTCCACTGAGCCTCTCCTCTTTTTAAAACTCCCTTGTAAATGATCTTAACACTGACTGTCATTTGTAGGGTGCAGAGCACAGGTGCAACTACTCAACCTCACTTGTGAAGAGCCTGCATCCAAGGCCTGCAAACCTCAGAATCTGGTGTGCCCAATCTCACAGAAGCCCTCATGCCCCTGGGTCTTAATTTTCCACTGGTATGATTTAGGAAGTAATGCGCTAAATAATAACTTTGCTGGTTAAGTACTTGGGGGTACACCAACTAGATTTCAGACTACTGTGGGTTTCATTTCCAATCTGGAAGATGGGATTGGCCATTGATCAGGAGATGTACACAGGATGTCGAATCTACTACACTCCAACCTCATGGTAGAGCAACTGACTCAGACCACTCTGTGAGCCTTCTCCAGCCTCGGTCTCCTGATCTAATAAACTTGAGCAGCAGATCCACCTAATGGGATGTGCTGACCTGACAGGGAGAAATGTTTCCTGGCTTACTGTCTGCTTGTAGTGTTGACTTCACTGGCAGTAGCAGGGTAAGCAAACAACAAAACAAAACAAAACTTCACTCAAATCTACCACGAAAAGCCCCACACAGCTTGAGAAGACTTATTCTACATAAGATAATTCCAGAATAGCAGAGCCAAGAAGAACTTATAGATACCATTGTAAAAAGGGCAAAACTGAGGTCAAGTTGAGGAGATGCCTGCCCAAGGCCACATGATTGAGGCTGGGCCTGAGCAAAGAACAGCATCTGGCTTCCTGATCTTTAAGCTGGTGCTCTTTTAATTTCACCAATCTGTCTCAGTAAAGGATATTTTTAGTACATTGTACTTATTAAATAGTTTTATGGTCTATGATCCTGTCTTAAAAGCTTGCAAGCCAAATGTTTAATATTCCTCTAAGAAACAGAAATTAAATGGTTTATTCTGTGTGCCCTAATTGGTCTCACAGATCTGTTTGGGAGCCCAACTCAGGCAGTGGTGAAAGAGCGATATAAAATAACTATAATGAAAGGTGAAGACAGAGGCATTCCCATTGTCATGATTCCTTTGGGTGTCAGGGACAACCTTCATAGTTGTCAGAGAATTTGAGTATTGCAGCCCAGGGGCTATCGGAGAACACTCCTATTTCACAGGTGTGGAAACTGAGGCACAGAAAGGGGCAGAGCCATTTTTAGAGTCACATTATGAGTGAGTTATTTGCCAAGGCAGGTAGGACTTGGGCCTTGGTCCTCCCAGAGTGAAGCACTTCCGTCTATCACACCATTCAGCCTTTTTAAAGTTCCAGACCTGGAGAGAGATAGCTTGTTCTAAACTTGTTTAAGCCATTGTGGGTTAAGCACAGATAAAATAGTCCCACAGGGGTTAGGAAATGCTGTGCCTGGAGCCAGTGGCTGTGTATTTAAGACATTAGGCCTCTCCTTGAGAAGAATAGGCTCCATGGGCCCAGAGAACTGAAGCTGTATTTATCTGGGACTTGGCTTCAGGCATATATCCCCAGGCAACACCCCAGGCCTCCTTTCACACAGGCTCCCTATTGCTGATGAGTGAAGTTCACATTTCCTCAGAATGTTCCTGTAAGTTCCCAGCAGGTCTCCCAGCCAAGCTGGCAGTGGACTCAAAGTGAGAGGCTGGCAGCCAGAAGTTGGGCCTGTCAGTGCTGCCAACACAGTGCTGTGGCTCAGGGCTCTGGGTCTCTCTCTGCCTTGCCATATAGGGCCTAGCCGATATAGGGCTCCCTAGTGCATAAGGACAGAAAGGAAATCTGGAAAGGCCTTTTGGGAGCTGATCCAGTGCTTTTCTTTTACAGATGGAGAACCTGGCCCAAGAAAGAGAGAGGTGACTTTATTACCAGAATTAATCCTAGAATTAATCCTAGAATTAATGACAGACCTAGGAGCTGTCCTAAGCCTCTGGACCCTAATCAATAAATAATGAATGAATGCCAGGTATGCGGCAGGTGCTGTGCTAAGTGCTTTACCACCCATTCGTTCATTTCTTCCTAATAAGCCCTTGGAATACATGAGGCAGTCTGTAGGCTATATGCCTACAATGAAAAACACAGGCAATGGTCCTTGCCTACACATAGCTATAGACAGACAAGTGATTGGGCAGTTACAATCCAAGGTGGTACTTGCTGTAATTGGGGAGCTATAAGGTGCTATGGAAAACTTGGGAGGAACATTTAATCTAGGTTGGATTGCGGGAAGAATTACTAGCAGCTTCCTCCAAAGTATAACATCAATGCTAGGACCAAAGGTGAAGTAGGAATTTTGTGAGCCAAAGGTAGATGGGTAAAAGCATTCTGGAAGGGCAGATTGCATATGCAAGGCCTTGGAAACAGAAGCCTGGTACAGTGAGGATTTGGAAGACATGTAGTGTGGCTGGAATGTGGAGCATAAGGTGTGGGAAGAGATGAGGCTGGAGAGAGAAGCAGGACTAGACCACAAAGGTCCATGTAAATAGTACAAGAGGTTTAGACACTTGAGGACAAGATCCTGGGGAGGTGTTATTAGATGGTATCCAGAAGGAAAAAAAAATGGGCTAACTCATAAACTGCTGGGCTGCCCTGCTCCAACAGGTCTCCAGACAAGGCTAGATGAACACTCACTGAGAAGGTATAAAGGGGCTTTGGATATTGAATATAAGGGGCAGCTGATGTCAGCCAGGTAGGAGGAAGCAAGTCTTTGAGCCCCTTGTCTCCCTCACTGGCTCCTGATTCATGTCTATGACATCCTAAGATTTATTTATTTTTTTCAAAAATTCATTTTAGAACCACTGCTCAAGCCAACTTGGTGGTCTCGTGACCAGAGCCCCAATCCAATACTTGGAGGGCAGAGATAAAAGCCAGTATTTGGAGCCCCTTGCAAATATGAGCCAATATTTCTTTTCTTTCTTTCTCCTGCCCCCAACCCCTGCCACCTGGACTGGATTCCTCTACCAAGCATAGACATTGAGGGAATGTGGTCACAGAACAGAGAGGCCTTTCTGTTATTGGATCTTTCAATTCTAAAATATGCTTTTGATTTCATTTTATAGATTTCAATTCTGTGGTGAAATTCTCTGCATGTCATCTACTTTTTTGAACATATTTATCACAGTTATTTGAAAGTCTGTGTTTGATAACTCATATTTGGAATACCTCAGGATTGCTTTCTGTTGTCTGTTTGTCTTTTTGGTACTGTTTCTTGATATATGAGTTGTATTTGGTATATGCAAGATGACAAATTTTCTTTTCTGGCAGGCATTTAGAGTCATTCAATCCAATTAGGACTCAGCTGAGTAAAGGTTGATTTTGGCCTTTGTTAAGACTGCCTTATCTCTGCCTAATTTCTGTGGTGAGCCTATAGCCTTCCAGGGGTTCTAAGTGAGATCTTAGGTGTTTATCAGGACACTTTCTTACTTGGTTGCTCCTGAATTCCAATTTTTGTTTCCAGAGCACTGTGAGTCTGCTAAAACTTCTCCTGAGCTCTTCCAACACTTTCTGTTTGGCCTTTTAGCCTCTTGCTCTGACAGCTTAAGACTCAGCAAATGCTCCAAGGGGGAAAACAGAAGTGGGGCTCATATCTTCTTTAGAATCTTGTCTCTTAAGTCCTAGTTGCTCTTTGATGGCTTCAAACAGATTTTTAAAATTTTGTATTTTATCCAGGTTTCTCACTGGTTCTTGTGGAAGCTACAAGCTACTCTATCGCAGATAGAGGCAGAGGAATGGAACATTACATCTTGAAGGCTGGGGACAACTATTCTAACTGGGAAGTTGCAATGGTTCTCAGGAGGCATTCAGAATCGCTTACCAACTGGGCTTTACCAGCTGTTGGTCTTGATCCCAGGGCAGAACTTTGCTGTATCACCTTTCCCCAGACCCCCGATCCCTTTCTCAGTTTAAAAATCCCTTTACTTGGCCCTGAGACTTTGTCTCCAGTGCTGGGGACGAGCAAGAAAGAGGGAACAGATAGAAAATTGTTAGTTGGTACTCAATGGAGCAGTATTGTATCCCACATGAAGTATTTGGAAGTATGTAGGGATTTTTTTCTTTGTTGCCACATGGCTTGGGGAAGAAGATGATTGCTAGAGCCAAGTACACTTGGAAAAGTCCTGTACAATATGTTTTTTTTTTTTTTTGCTAAAAATATTACTTTTCCATTACGAAAAATGAAGCCCCTTCCACTATCACTCTGGATTCCATCTACTCTTATATTCTCAATGGCTTTTTTCCCTCTCAAGGGCAAAAAAATCCCTCCTGTATCTCATTTTTTCTTCTCTGTTGGATTAATCCCATAAACATTAAAAACAGGCACAAAATGTCTCCAATTAAAAGCAATATCAAACAGAAAGAAGAACTTCCTTGATTTTACATCATCCTCTAGACTACCATCTAATTTCTCGGCTTTCTTCCACAGAAAACCTTCTTGAAAGTGATCCAGGGTAGGCAAGCTCCAAAATTGGAGCTTAGCCCATGGAGGTTCTTGGTTTCACCCAGTAAAGAATTCAAGGGTAAGCCAGTCGTGTTAGACAGCAACTTTTATTGAAGTGGCAGTGTATAGTAACAGCAGTTACTGCTCCTTGTGGAGCAGAGCTACCCCATAGGCCATGTGCTTAGAGTGGCAGCTCAGAGGCAATTCTGAGTGCCGTCTGCATAGTCTTCTCTTTAATTTGCATATAATTAAAAGTATTTATATGTTTAATATATGCAAATTTATACTTTAATATATGCAAATTTGCATATATTAAAGTATGAATACTCTTAATTATAAGCAAATTAAAGAGAAGAGTATGCAGACATTTCTAGAAATAGGGAAGTAACTTCTGGGTTGTCAGGTCGTTGCCATTGGAAAGGGGCAGCAACTTCTGGGGGTTGCCATGGCAATGGTAAACTGATACAGCACTGGTGGACGTGTCTCATGGAGTGGTGTTTTTGCCTCTTCCCTGTTTCAGCTAGTCCTCAATCTGGTCTGGTGTCTGAGCCTCACCTGTGGAGTTGAGTCCCACCTCCTACTTCAAAAGGGTCATCTATAATCTTTCTCTACTTCCTTATCTCACATTTGCTCCTCCACCCACTGCAGTCAGTCCCCCCATTCCACTGAGTATGCTTGGAGTGCTAAATCCAAATCACTTCTCTCTTCTCATCTTACTTGACGTCTTAGTAGTATTTATCATGGGTCATCATTCCCTTTTCTGGAAACATTTTTCTGGCTGCTATGAAATCATGCTCTCCTTGGTTGTTTCTTCTCTGGCCATGCCTTCTCTGATATCTCTGTTGGCTCCTGCTTCATTCTCTCTCTTGATGTTTGAATGCCTCAGATCACTGCTCAGTTTCTCTATCTCCTCTTCATCCAGGTAACCTCAACTGGCTCCATGGTTTTACTTATCATACATATGTGAGAATTCCTAAAATTAAATCCAATCTTAACTTCTCCTTTGGACACCATTTGTATCCCATTGGATGTTCAACTTCTCTCATGTATGTCTAATGGGCATCATAAATTTGACCTGCTGAAATGGGAATTCTTGGTTTATCTTCCCAACATACATGCTTTTTCCTAGTGTTCCAAGATCCCTAAGTTGTTCAAATCAAAAGTCTTGGAATTTTCATGAAATTCTCTTTCCCTTTTTCCTCTATATCTGATCCATAAACAAATACCTCCAAATTATATCCCTAGTATTCCCAGTCTTCTCTAGTTCACGCCACTGTTATCTCTGGTCTGGATTTAGGCACTTGTTTTCTAACAGATCTTCCTGCTTCCATGCTTGCTTTGCTATGATCCATTCTCTTCACAGCAGGCAGAGTGACTTTCTCAAAACATAATCATGTCATGTCACTTTCCTCACCTGCCTAAAAATTCTCTAGTGGCTTTCCTACTCAACTTACAAAAAATTCAAATTCCTTCCCAGTTTAGCAATCCCTCTATGTTCTGGGTGCCTCCTACCCCTCTGAGTTTAATTTGTACCACTCTTTCTCTGGCTCACTCTGCTCCACCATACTGACCAAGTGCTGTTCCACAACCAGAAAAAGTTCCTTCACACCTTAGGGCCTCGGCGCTTTGTTCCTTCTGCTTGGAACATGTTCCTTGTCATGTGGCTGGCCACTTCTTGTCCCTCAGGTCTTAGCTTGAAAGTCACCTCTTTCTGATCATCTAATCTGAACTAGCCAGATAGTCACTTGTAATCTCTTAACTATTTTAATTCTCTACATTTTACTTATCACTATCTGATATTTTCTTAATTGATTTATTCATGTATTCATTCATTTTCTTACAGCCAATATCCCCCGACTAGAATACAGACAACATGAGAATATGAGCTTATCTTTTTTATTTACTTTTGAGTGCTCAGGGTCTAGAAGAGCACCTAGCACCTAGCAAGCAGAAAGATTTCAGTAAATATTTGCAAGAAATTGGGTATTTGTAAAAATACTGTAGGAGATGGAAACTTTGAATTCAACTTGACTCTAAATCAAATATTAAGTCATTTCCCTTATCAGACTTTTGTTTTCTTACTTTTTAAAATAAGAGATGCTCTCAAAGTTAGTCAGTCATCCTCGTGTCCTCTGTCACCATAGATTGGGTTTACCAGTTTCTGAAATTTCTTATAATGAAAACGAACATTAGATACTCTTTTATATCTAGCTTTTTGACTTGATGTTCTGTGAAATTCATTTATTTGTTTCATGTAGGAATAGTGCATCTTTTCCATTGCTATGTACTTCTGGCGTTTGAATATATCAAAATATATGTAGTCATTCAAAAAAAAAAAAAAGGAGGGTGATGGTGATGACAGACAAGACCAGTGGTTTAAAAACTGTGTTCTACAGAAGCTCCTCTTCCTCTCCAGGACTGGCATAGTTGGAGGGCCAAGAAAGTGAGGCTTCAGTATCCTCTCCTCTTCCCTTTTTCCCCTCCAACCAGAATGGTAGTTGGGCCATTCTGGTTTTGTTTATTTTATAGATGAACCTTTGGTCATCCGGGTGTTAAGTCAGATTGCATTTATAAAAAAAATTTATAAAAATGTTTCTGCTGTCTAAAAGAATATCCTTTAACTCAGCTATTAATGCCAGACATTGGATTTTGAGCTCTTCTACCTTTGAGCTGTATGACTTAAGTGAATTAATCACTCTGTGCCTGTATTTCCACAAATGTACACATGTGGTATCAATAATAATGTTAGGTTAGGTTACATGAGCTAATGCATGTAAAATGCAATAAATTCTAGCTGCTATTATTATTATTATTATATTATTTTGTCATTGTCATCATCTACTTCACCATCCTTGCCTGGGGCACTTTCCTCTCTAATGATCTATGTTAATTTGAGGCTTTGTTGTAGTCACTCAGCCTGGGCTCCCATTCAGTGGAAAACTGGATGCCTCCTGCTTCTATTCCTAGCAGCAGGATGGGGTATCCTAGTTGGGTCTCCTGGCTTATCCCACCCAGTGCACCAGAAATAAACCAACTCAAGCTTGAATACCTGGGAAAAAGCTGCTCTGCTCCTTGCCAGACCGCATTTCTCAAAGAGAAGAGGGAAGGAAAAAAGAAGACACAGTCTCAGTTAAGGTCAAGTACATTGTGAACCTGACACTCCTAAGGTGTCCAAGTCAGGTTCCAAAAACTAATGGGTTATCCACAGATGTCAGTACAGACACCAAGCTTGAGTTTCATTTTTCATTTCATCACAGGATGACCTTGGCCAAGTCATTATGTCATCATCACAGGTTCTCTGGATTCATTGACATCCTATTTCCCCACTAAGCATTACCTGGGTAGATTGAAGTATTGTGCATTTGCCAACAGGCAGTTGGGAGATGGGATAACTGCGTAGCAATGTGCAAAACGCAGATGTTAGGTAGAAGAATGAGCCTTGTATGATGTATCCCTGAGGGTCCAGGATCCACAGGGAAATCTCAGGGCATAAAGGAAGTACACTAGATCATGAAAAGTAATACCCCAGGATGTTTTCCCAGGCCGCTAGAGAAGTAGGTAGTTAGAGTCATTCTCAGTTGCTCTGGTATCTGTTTCACTGCCTGCCTTGGAAAATCCATCACCCCTTTCTCCCTTGTTTCTGGTGCTGGCTTCAAATAAGCAATTCGGTGAGGTCTCGCCATCAGAAATCAAGGCATACTGGCTTGCTGCACTTTTATTTGAGACTCATGTCAAACACTGACGTACTTACTGCCTAATGACTTTGGGCATTTTGCCATAATGGGAATGGTAGTGGGGGTAGTGGTGGTTAAAAATTATGCTGTTTACAAAAGTAGTTTCCCACTGGTACTGTGAGGCGTGCACATCTTTCAGAAATGCTGAATTCCATATGCATTATGTTTCATTTGTGTCTGGCTAGGAGGGCCATTACAGGATTAGACTAGACATTAAAACAACGGGTCAATTGTCTCTAAGTAAAGACAATACTGTTGTATAGCTTTCCTAATAAATGACAAAATCTATGTTTGAATCCAGAACTATTCTTCAATTCCACCTTTTTTATTCAAGAGGTAGGACTGAATCTCTGCTCCACCACATAGCTCTGGGACCTTGGGCAAGTTTTTTCACTTTAGTTTCCTAATTTGTAAACCAGGGATAATAAAACTTACCTCATAGAATTATTATGAGTATTTTATTATCATTATTTTATTTCAATGCGTTTTTGGGCAATAAGTGGTGTTTGGTTACATGGATAAGTTATTTAGTGGTGATTTCTGAGATTTCGGTGCACCTCCCACTTGAGCAGTGTACACTCTACCCAATGTGTAGTCTTTTATTCCTCCCCGACCTCCCACCCTTTCCCTCAAGTCCCCAAAGTCCATTATATTGTTCTTATGTCTTTGCATCCTCACAGCTTAGCTCTCACTTATGAGTGAGAACATAAGATGTTTGGTTTTCCATTCCTGAGTTACTTCACTTAGAATAATGGTCTCCAATTCCATCCAGGTTGCTGAAAATATCATGATTTTGTTCTTTTATATGGCCGAGTAGTATTCGATGGTATATGTGTGTGTGTATATATATATTTATATATATATATACATAAAATATCACATTTTCTTTATATACATAAAATATCACATTTTCTTTATCCACTTGATTGATATTGTTTTGTATAATGACTTCTTTGCCTTTGGGTAGATACCCAGCAGTGGGATTGCTGAATCAAATGGTAGATCTACTTTTAGTTCTTTAAGGAATCTCCACACTGTTTTCCATAGTGGTTGTATTAGTTTATATTCCCACTAGCAGTGTGAAAGCGTCCCCTTTTCACCACATCCATGCCAACATCTGTTATTTTTGATTTTGTAATTATGGCCATTCTTGCAGGAGTAAGGTGATATTGCATTGTGGTTTTGATTTGCATTTCCTTGATAACTAGTAATGTTGAGCATTTTTTCATATGTTTATTGGCCATTTGTATATCTTCTTTTGAGAATTATCTATTCATGTCCTTAGCCCACTTTTTGATGGGATTTTTTTTTTTCTTGCTGATTTGTTTGAATTATTTGTAGATTCTGGACATTAGTTCTTTGTCAGATGCAAAGTTTGCAAACTCTATAGGTTGTCTGTTTACTCTGCTGATTATTTCTTTTGCTGTGCAGAGCTTTTTAGTTTAATTAAGTCCCGTCAATTTATCTTTGTTTTTGTTGCATTTGCTTTTGAGTTCTTGATCGTGAAGTCTTTGCCTGAGCCAGTGTCTAGAAGGGTTCTTCTGATGTTATCTTCTAGAATTTTTGTGGTTTCAGGTCTTAGGTTTAAGTCTTTGGGATCTATCTTGAGTTGATTTTTATATAAGCTGAGAGATGAGGATCCAGTTTTATTCTTCTACATGTAGCTTGCCAATTATCCCAGCAGCATGTGTTGAATAGGGTGTCCTTTCCCCACTTTATGTTTTTGTTTGCTTTGTTGAAAATCAGTTGGCTGTAAGTATTTGGCTTTATTTTTGGGTTCTCTATTCTGTTCCATTGGTCTATGTGCCTGCTTTATACGAGTACCATGCTGTTTTTATGACTATGGCCTATGGTACAGTTTGAAGTCAAGTAATGTAATGTCTCCAGATTTGTTCTTTTTGCTTAGTTTGCTTTGGCTATTCGGGCTCTTTTTTTGGTTCCAATATTTAGCCATGGTTCCTAAAATTCCATGACTTTGGGGATTGTTTTTCTTCTAGTTCTGTGAAGAATTATGATGGTATTTTGTTGAACATTGCATTGAATTTGTAGGTTGCTTTTGGTAGTATGGTCATTTTCACAATATTGATTCTACCCATCCATGAGCATGGGACGTGTTTCTATTTATTTGTGTTGTCTGTGATTTCTTTCAGCAGTGTTTTGTAGTTTTTCTTGTAGGAGTGTTTCACCTCCTTGGTTAGGTATATTCCCAAGAATTTTATTTTATTTTATTTTATTTTTTGCAGCTATTGTAAAAGGGGTTGAGTTATTGATTTGATTCTCAACTTGGTTGCTGTTGGTGTAGGGCAGAGCTACTGATTTGTATACATTGATTTTGCATCTTGAAACTTTACTGAATTCATTCATCAGATCTAGGAGCTTTTTGGATGAGGCTTTAGGGTTTTCTAGGTATACAATCATATCCTCTGTGCACAGTGACAGTTTGACTTCCTCTTTACTAATTTGGATGCCCTTTATTTCTTTCTGTTGTCTGATTGCTCTGGCTAGGACTTCCAGTACTATGTTGAATAGAAGTGGTGAAAGTGGGCATCCTTTTCTTGTTCCAGTTCTTATAGAGAATGCTTACAACTTTTCCCATTCAATATAAGGTTGGCTGTGGGTTTGTCATAGATGGCTTTTATTACCTTAAGATATGTCCCTTTTATGCTGATTTTGCCAAAAGTTTTAATCATAAAGGGATGCTGGGTTTTGTCAAATGCCTTTTCTGAATCTATTTAGATGATCATGTGATTTTTGTTTTTCATTCTGTTTATGTGGTGTATCACATTTATTGTCTTACATATGTTAAACCATTCTGGCATCCTTGGTATGAAATCCACTTGATCATGGTGGATTATCTTTTCGATATATTATTGGATTTGGTTCACTAATATTTTGCTGAGGATTATTGCATCTATTTTCATTAGGGATATTGGTCTGTAGTTTTCTTTTTTTTTTGTTATGTCCTTCCCTGGTTTTGATATTAGGGTGATGACACTGGCTTTGTAGAATGACTAGGGGAGGATTCCCTCTTTCTATATCTTGTGGAATAGTGTCCATAGGATTGATACCAATTCTTCTTTGAATGTCTGATAGAATTCAGCTGTGAATTATCTTGCCTTGGATTTTTGTTGTTGTTGTTAGCAATTTAAAAATTACCATTTCAATCTCATTGCTTGTTTTTGGTCTGCTCAGAGATTCTATGTTTTCCTGGTTTAATCTAGGAGGGTAATATATTGTCAGGAATTTGTCCATCTCCTGTAGGTTTTCTAGTTTGTGTGCCTAAATGTGTTCATAGTAGCTTTGAATGATCTTTTGTATTTCTGTGGTATCAGTTGATATCTCCCATTTTGTTTCTAATTGAGCTAATTTTGATCTTCTGTCTTCTTTTCTTGGCTAATCTCACTAATGGTCTATCAATTTTGTTTATCTTTTCAAAGAGCCAGCTTTTCATTTTATTTATATTTTGTATTTTTTGTTGTTGTTTCAATTTCATTTAGTTCTGATCCTTGTTATTTCTTTTCTTCTGCTGGATTTGGGTTTGATTTGTTCTTTTTTCTGTATTTCCTTGAGATGTGACCTCAGATTGCCTATTAGCACTCTTTCAGACTTTTTGGTGTAGGCATTTAATGCTATGAATTTTCCTCTTAGCACCACTTTTGCTCTATCCCAGAGGTTTTGATAGGTTGTGTCACTATTATTGTTCAGTTTGAATAATTTTTTAATTTTCATCTTGATTTTATTGTTGACCCAACGATCATTCAGGAGCAGGTTATTAACTTTCCATGAATTTGTACAGTTTTGAGAGTTTCTTTTGGAGTTGATTTCCGATTTTATTCCATTGTGGTCTGAAAGAGTACTTGATATAATTTCTATTTTCTTAAATTTGTTCAGACTTGTTTTGTGGCCTACCATATGGTTTATCTTGGAGAATGTTCCCTGTGCTGATGAATATGTATATTCTACAGTTGTTGGATAGAATGTTCTGTAAATATCTGCCAAGTCCGTTTGTTCTGGGGTATAGTTCAAGTCCATTGTTTCTTTGTTAGCTGCCTTGATGAGCTGTCTAGTGCTGTCAGTGGAGTATTGAAGTGCCCCATTATCATTTTCTTGCCATCTATCTCATTTCTTATTACCCCATGGGGTGTAATAGTAATAGGTTTATAAATTTGGGAGCTCCAGTGTTAGGTGCATGTGTATTTAGGATTGTGATATTTTCCTGTTAGACCATTCCTTTTATCATTGTATAATGTCCCTCTATCTTTTTAAACCATTGTTGTTGCTTTAAAGTCTGTTTTGGCTGATATAAGAATGGCTACTCCTGCTAACTTTGGGTATACATTTGAATGGAATATACTTTTCCACCCCTTTACCTTAAGTTTATGTGAGTCATGTGTTAGGTGAGTCTTCCTGAAGACAGCATATACTTGGTTGGTGAATTCTTATCCATTCTGCCATTTTGTGTTTTTTAAGTGAAGCATTTAGGCCATTTACATTCAATGTTAGCATTGATATGTGAAGTACTATTCTATCCTTCATGCTGTTGCCTGAATATCTTTTATTTTTCATGTTGTTATTGTTTTATAGGTCCTGTGAGATTTATGCTTTAAGGAGGTTCTATTTTGGTGTATTTCAAGGATTTCTTTCCAGATTTTGAGCTCCTTTTTGCAGTTCTTGTAGTGTTGGCTTGATAGTGGCAACATCTTTCAGCATTTGTTTGTCTGAAAAAGACTGTATCATTCCTTCATTCATGAAGCTTAGTTTTGACAGATACAAAATTCTTGGCTGATAATTAGTTTGTTTCAGTAGGCTAATGATAGGACCCCAATCCCCTCTAGTTTGTAGGGTTTCTGCTGAGAAATCTGCTGTTAATGCGATAGGTTTTCCTTTATAGGTTACTTGATGCTTTTGCCTCACAGCTCTTAAGAGTCTTTCCTTCATCTTGACTTTAGGTAACCTGATAACTATGGGCCTAGGCGATGATCCTTTTGTGGTGAATTTGCTGAGTGTTCTTTGAGCTTCTTGTATTTGGATGGCTAGGTCTCTAGCAAGGTCAGGGAAGTTTTCCTTGATTATTCTCTCAAATATGCTTTCCAAACTTTTAGATTTATCTTCTTCCTTGCGAACACCAATTATTCTTAGGTTGGTTGTTTAACATAATCCAAAACTTCTTGGGGGCTTAGTTCATTTTCTTAAAATTATTTTTTCTTTGTCTTTGTTGGATTGGGTTAATTTGAAAGCCTTGTCTTCAGGCTCTGAAGTTCTTTCTTCTACTTGTTCGATTCTATTGCTGAGACTCTTCAGTGTATTTTGCATTTCTCCAAACATGTCCTTTGTTTCTGGAAGTTGTGATTGTTTTTTATTTATGGTCTCTATTTCTCTGGAGATTTATCCATCCATATCCTGTATTATTTTTAAAATTTATTTAAGTTGGTATTCACCTTTCTCTGGCCTCCTTGAGTAGTTTAATAATTGACCTTCTGAATTCTTTTTCTGGCAATTAAGAGATTTCTTCTTGGTTTAGATCCATTGCTGGTGAGCTAGGGTGATCTTTTGAGGATGTTAAAGAATGTTGTTTTGTCATATTACTGGAATTGTTTTTCTGTTTCCTTCTCATTTAGGTAGACTGTGTCAGAGGGACGCTCTGGGACTCAAGGGCTGCTGTTCAGATTCTTTTGTCCCATGGTGTGTTCCCTTGATGTGGCACTGTCCCGCTTCCCCTAGGGATGAGGTTTCCTGAGAGCTGAAATGCAGTAATTATTATTTCTCTTCTGGGTCTAGCCACCCAGTGGAGCTACCAGGCTCTGGGCTGGCACTGGGGAGTGTAAGCAAAGAGTCCTGTGATCTGTGTTCAGGTCTCTGAGTCATGGGTACCAGCATCTGCTCTGGTGGAGGTAGCAGGGGAGTGAAGTGGACTCTGTTACGGTCCTTGATTGTAGTTTTGTTTAGCACCCTAGTTTTGTGTTGGTTGGCCTCCAGTCCGGAGGTGGTGTTTTCAAAAAGGCATCAGCTGCAGTAGTATAGGGAAGATGCAAGCTTGCCTTAAGGTCCTCTGGATAAGTATCTGGGTTTCTCAGGTGGTGAGTGGGACGGTGGAGCTCCCAAGAGATTATGTCCTTTATCTTTGGAATTCAGTAGTTCTTGGAGCACAAGTTCATGATGTGAGTTCCACATGGTGCTCTATCCATCTGAGTGGGAGCTGCAAGCTAGTCCTGCCTCCTATCTGCCATTTTTTTTCTCTCTGTTCTATTATAAGTATTAAATGTGATAATATATGGAAATATTTAGCATAGCACCTGACACAGGGTGAGTACTCAATATATGTTAAATGCTACTGCTATCACTACTAGTAATTGGGAAACACGAATAAGAAAAATAGGAAGATGAGAATTGAGCTCAGGCACATAACCTAGGCAGAGAAATGTCACCAAACTATAAAATATATACCCTGCAATCCAGCTGGCAGACTACATAAGTCTCTTTGCTTAAGTACTGAAACACAGAGGCCCATGTGCTGTCTAACACAGTGTCACCAAACCTTTTTGATCATGCACTGTATCAGTGAACCAATTTTAAGCTCTCCCCCACCATATATATTTGTTTATTCATTTATAAGTTGCAAACATTCACTAATGTACTATTGTGTATATTATAAAATATCTAAAATATAAATTTTTAAAAGCTGAGAGACAAATAAATATCAAGGGGTCCTCTAATAGTTCCTCCTTTTTTTTTTTTGAGACTTGTCTGCTGGTCTATCTGTGGCATTGGCTTTGAAAGAGGCCATTGTGAACCAAAAGACCATATAGACAAGATAATCCTAAGCAAAACAGAACAAAGCTGGAGGCATCATGCTACCTGACTTCAAACTATACTATAAAGCTACAGTAACCAAAACAGCATGGTAGTGGTTACCAAAACAGATATATAGACCAATGGAACAGAACAGAGCCTCAGAAATAATACCACACATCTACAACCATCTGATCTTTGACAAACCTGACAAAAACAAGAAATGGGGAAAGGATTCCCTATTTAATAAATGGTGTTGGGAAAACTGGCTAACCATATGAAGAAAACTGAAACTGGACCCCTTCCTTATACCTTATACAAAAATTAACTCAAGATGGATTAAAGACTTAAACATAAGATGTAAAACCTTAAAAACCCTAGAAGAAAACCTAGGCAATACCATTCAGTACATAGGCATGGGCAAAGACTTCATGACTAAAACACCAAAAGCAATGGCAACAAAAGCCAAAATTGACAAATGGGATCTAATTAAACTAAAGAGCTTCTGCACAGCAAAAGAAACTATCATTGGGGTGAACAGCTAACCTACAGAATGGGAGAACATTTTGCAATCTATCCATCTGACAAAGGGCTAATATCCAGAATCTACAAGGAACTTAAATTTACAAGAAAAAAAAACAACCTCTTCAAAAAGTGGGCAAAGGATATGAACAGACACTTCTCAAAAGAAGGCATTTATGCGGCCAAGAAACATATGAAAAAAAGCTCATCAGCACTGGTCATTAGAGAAATGCAAATCAAAACCACAATGAGATACTATCTTATGCTAATTAGAATGGTGATCATTAAAAAGTCGGGAAACAACAGATGCTGGAAAGGAGGTGGAGAAATAGGAACACTTTTACACCATTGGTGGGAATGTAAATTAGTTCAACCATCGTGGAAGACAGTGTGGCGATTCCTCAAGGATCTAGAACCAGAAATACCATTTGACCCAGCAATCTCATTACTGGGTATATACACAAAGGATTATAATTCATTCTACTATAAAGACACGTGCACACATATGTTTATTGCAGCACTGTTCACAACAGCAAAGACTTGGAACCAACCCAAATGCCCAACAATGATAGACTGGATAAAGGAAAATGTGGCACATATACACTAGGGAATACTATGCAGCCATAAAAAAGGATGAGTTCATGTCCTTTGCAGGGACATGGATGAAGCTGGAAACCATCATTCTCCGCAAACTAACTCAGAAACAGAAAACCAAACACTGCATGTTCTCACTCATAAGTGGGAGTTGAACAGTGAGAATCCATGGACAAAGGGAGGGAAACGTAACTTACCGGGGACTGTCACGGGATTGGGGGTTAGGGGAGGGATAGCATTAGGAGAAATATCTAATGTAGATGATAGGATTATGGGTGCAGCAAATCACCATGGTACGTATATACCTATGTAACAAACCTGCACGTTTTGCACATATATCTCAGAACTTGAAGTATAATAAAAATTTTAAAAATAAAATAAATAAATAAAATAATAAAAAAATCCATCTCAAAAAAAGAAAAGAAAGAGGCCATTCTACCAGGCTTTCTGTTGCAAGGATCAAATGAAATAACACCCTTCATAAAGCAGTTATAAAGTTTTAGTTATGCTTATCATCATAGTTAAACCATGTATGCACACAACAGTAAGAATGATTAAAAAAAGTCTCTTGAAAGTTACAGTTCAGTGATAACACATAGAGTTATGCTTTGAAGAGTGTGTTTATCAAAACCTTCTTGAGAATCTATCACATGCCAAATGCCATTGTAAGAATCAGGGATTGAGATAGACAAGACAAAATCCTGGCCACTTGAGTATCTGGACTTTTAGTAGGAAAGCTACACCATTGTGAATAAATACAGAACCCTGTAACATGTACAGTGAAAGAAAACAGAAAATCAGAATGAGAGGAAGGAGTAGGGGCTCTCAGGGAAGGCTTCCCAAAATAAATGATGCTTAGGTGTGGTTTTTCAAAGGTAAATAAGTATTCAACAGGAAAACAAAGAAGAAAGGGTGTTTGGGCTAAAAGCACAGAAGTGTAAAACGACCTCCACATTCAGCATTCTACCTGGTCTCTGGGATGTTGGGCATGGCTGATGTGTTGGATTGTGAGGGAACAAGGAGGCCAGAGATGATGTTAGAAAATGTGGTCAAGGGCTACGTCATGAGGCCTTTTGCTTCTTGATGAAGTTTGGGCTGAAACTCAAGATGGAGGATGCATTAAAATTCGTAGGAAGGAGAGTGGCATGATCAATCAGATTTGCGTGTTAAAAGAATTCTTCTGAATATTCTGTGGAAGGAGGGTTGTCAGCCATGAAGCAGGGAGGCTAGAGACTCCTTGAACTCCAGGAGAAGGGAGGTGAGCCTGAACTGACTCTGTAGGAAGGATAGTTAATGGCACTGGAAAAGATGTGAAGAAATTGGAATTTAGGAGTTCATGGAATATACATAGCCCTCTCTGCCTCTTTCATCTATTCTGCAGGAAATTAAGTGAAATTCCTTCTTCTTCAGAGGCAATGAGACTTAGTTGGAGAATTTTCAAGTCTGAGGTCTGAAGAAATGAATTCCTCTGTCTGTTTTTCCCACAAGACTCTCCAAAGTTCACTGAAACAATTCCCAAAAAGCAGTGTCCAACCTTATCAGGGATCCTAGCCTATCAGATCAACAAGGCTGCATCTCCCACAGCTGCCAACTGTAGGACAATGGCTGGATTCTTAGAGAGGACAGCAGGCAGCTCCCTTTGATTGATCTTGCTTTGCCCTATCAGGGAAGGGTCAACATGGGGCTCCCCAGCATTAAGGAGTGGAATCTCTTAAGGGAAGGTCACCCATTTCTATGTTCATTTAGTCTCTCCCGTTTCCTGGATTCCAAAATTTGAAGATGCTAGACATGAAACCCACTTTCAGCTCTCCAGCCTCCTTTCCAGCTTTACTCCACTGGTTAATGGCTTCTAATATCCACATTTTTATTTTTTGAAGTTTTAGTGGGGTATAGAAAATATTCAGAAAAGTGTACAAATGGTAGGTAAAATTTTACAAAGAGATCACACTTGTGCAACCAGAGCTCATATTAAGAAATAAGAAGTTACCAGCATCCCAGACAGTCCCCCCGCCATTGCTCCTTCCAGAGACCACCTTCCCAAAGGCTAATGAATATTCTGACTTATAGCACCATAAATTTTTTCTGCCTGGTTTTGAGCTTTGTGGTTCATTAATTTTCATTGTTGTATAGTATTTTGTTGAGAAAATACACCACAATTTCTTCTATGGTTGAGAAGAATTTGAGTAGTGTACAGTTTGAATCTATTACAAGTAGACCTGCAATGAACATTTTTGTACATCTTATGGTGCTTACATGCATATATTTCTGTTGGTTATACATCTAGTATCACAGGGTATGCATACATTCAGCTTGAGCAGTAAACTGATACTGCCAATCAGTTTTCCAATGTGGTTGCATAGACTTACAATACCACTGGCAGTGTGTAAGAATTCTAACTAGTTCACATCGTTGCCAATACTTGAAATTGTCTTTTTTTTGATTCTAGTCATTCTGGTAGATGTGTGATGGTGTCACATTACGATATTATTTTCATTTTTCTGATAACTAATAAAGTGTGAGATGACCACAATTTTTTGATTGGTTTAGGCATTTCATTTCTATTTCTCCCACTTCCAATTGTGCCTCAATTCACTCCAATTTATGCTCAACCCTAACTTCTCTCTATAGTCACCAATATCTTAGTCAGCTGTAACACAATACCTGTTCTCTTCCAGTTTTCCCTTGCATCACTAATGTATCAGTGTAGGCTGTTTCAAGTGCAAGTGTTCATCAACCCAAGTCAAACTGGCGTATGTGAAAGAAAAAAAGCCAAAAAAAAAAGAAATCCTTTAGCTCATATAACTAAAAGGTCTTGTGGTATATCTCAAGTGGTATAGCTTGAAACAGAGCTCAAACAATGCCATCACCTTCTAGTTTTTCTCTTTTTGCGCAGTGTTGGCTCTATGGTCAGATGTAAGATGACTGCAATAGTTCTAGTTTTATATATTAATAGTTACAGGCTTAAGTTCCAAAGTAAAGATAGAGAGACTCCTTTTCCAAACTCAAACAAATAAAATGCCCTACAATTGAGTCTTGTTGGCTCTGATTGGTCTGTTTGGGTCATGTGCCAATCCTGGAACCACTTGCCTGGGAAATTGGCTAAGGCTTGGGTAATATGTCTAACCTGAAGGAGGAAGTGGAGTGGATCCACTCTGCTCAAACCAAATGGATTAAGAGTGGAGGCAGGTTGATTTCTCAGAAGTACAGTGGGGAAAAATTACCTGCAGGGTGAAAAGATGTTGGAAAGCAAATTTAGCAGTTATCTGCTACACTTGTTAGCCCAGTTCCAAGGCCAGAATCCTTCAGTTATTCTTGAGTTTTTATTCTCCCTCAGCTTCCACATCCATTAATTATGGCTTCCCATCATTTCTACATCCTAAATAACTCCCTAATCCATCCATTTTATCACTACTTTTGCTATTCTAGTCCGAGTGACCAATAACTTATCCTTTGACTCCTGGAATAATTTTACATCATCCTTTCCTCTAAACTCTAAAAATAACAATAATAAGTAACACTTCTTGAATCTTATTCAATACCCAACACTGTGCAAGCACTTTACTTTTACTATATTATTCAGTCCTCAGAGCAACTCTATAAATTAAAAAACTGTGATATACTCCATTATATGAAGAGAAAACTATAATGAGAAACAAACTTCTTAAAAACTCAACATTCTTCAATGGCTTCTCATTTACCTATATTTTTGATATCTATTACTATTTAACAAAGTACTCCCAATTTTATTGTCTTGAAAATAATAACAATCATTTATCTACATTAAGAATCTACAATTTAGGTGGGATTCAGCAGGGAAGGCTCATCTCTGCTTCTTACAGCATCAGCTGAAGTGGCTTGACTAGGGAATGGAGAATCCACATCCAAGATGGCTCACTCATATGGCTGATAAGTTAATGCTGCTATTGTCTGCAAGTTCAGAGTCAGAGACCTTAGTTCCCATCCACTTGGCCTCTCCATAGGCTGCCTGGGCTTCCTAGAAACATGATGGCTAAGTTCCAAAAGTGTCCCCAAAGCCAGGAAGTAGAAGATGCCATTTCTTAAGACCTGCCCGAGGCCAGAATCTGACACAGCATCACAAGGCCCAAATTCAAGGAGAGAGAAGCAAAGCTCTTCTTAATAGGAGGAGTATCAGAGAATATTTGGACCAAGTTTTAAAACTGCCATTTCCTAATTATAAAAATTCATAAAATAAACTAAAAGGCTCTCCGCAACTTGAACCTGCTAACCAATCCATTATCCCATTTCACTGTAATATTTCCCTATGCATAGTGGCCTTCATTCAGTTCCTCCAAAGTATTATGTTCTCTCTCACCTCAGGGCCATTCCATTACAGCTGCTATTTGTACCTGCCTGGAATGTTTTCTCTGTTTTTACCCAATCTCCTAGCTTCAGATCTCAGAGAAAACTCCTCTCCTTGGGAGAGGAGTTGATATGGTTAGGTTTTGTGTCCCCACCCAAATCTCATCTTGAATTGTAATCTCCATAATCCCAAAGTGTCAAGGGAGAGACCAGGTAGAGGTAATTGGATCATAGGGATGGTTTCCTCCATGCTGTTCTCATGATCTAATGCGTGAGTTCTCACAGATCTAATGGTTTTATAAGGGGATCTTCCCCCTTTGCTCGGCACTTCTCCTTTCTGCCGTTCTGTGAAGATGGTGACTTGCTTCCCCTTCACCTTCCTCCATGATTCTAAGTTTCTTGAGGCTTCCAAAACCATGCTGAACTGTGAGTCAATTAAACCTCTTTCTTTTATAAATTACCCAGTCTTGGGCAGTTCATTACAGCAGTATAAAAATGGACTAATACAGGAGTTTCCCCTGAGATGCTAGCCTAGGTTAAGCCCTTCTGTTTTAAGTTCTCATACAAAGTGTGGCTCATAGTAGGTGCATCATACATATGTTTTGACAAGAGAAATAATTGAATGAGTGAAAAAAAATCATTGTCTCTTTAGTCTGAAACCCTCTTGCCACCTCTCTGCTTTCTTGTGCTATACCCCAGCCCCACTCAACTTCCAGTCTCCAGGTAGATGCGCTCCAGCTCTTATAGCATTTCAGCTCTTCTTGAATTTCTCACTCCTCCAGGAAGGTGACAATTCCCCAGGATCCACTTAGGTTAAACATTCAACTTCCAGAACTCACCAGCTCCAGTGCTTGTATAAATAGAAAGTCTTGAGAGCTTGTTTTCATGGAACCTTTGTCTAATGGTCACAGCATTCCTATCAGTAAAGTCTCTATTTGCTCTGAAGCTCCTGGAAGATAGTTATGATGTGTCTCTGACTCAAAATCTCTCATATTCTTAGAAAACAGAAAACAGACGTCCTCAGGACCGGCAGAATAAAGTTGAATTTTAATAGGCAAAGGGTACAGCATGAGAAAAGACTGAGTGGGCTGGGTGTGTTCCCTGTTGTCTAATGGGCAAGCCTTGGCTCTCATCTAGGTTAAATTTTTGGTGAGAAAAGAAGACAGATTTTATAATGAAAACACACTGGACACCAAGCCATAGTCCTGGTTTACCACAATCAAGTGCTGCCACTTAGCCTTCCTGGGAATTGTTATTTGTATCCATTAAGTGAGGGCTGTGAGACAAGATGGTAACTTGAGGCCAGTCCAGTTCTAGCAGCTGGTGATTCTAACTAGGAGTGGTGTTGCATAGTGGCTAGTTGCTCCAACCTGGAGGCAAACAAACCAGGGTTCAATTTCCCGGTTTTCTCCCTTTTGAAATGTGTGGCCTAGAGTAAGTTACTTTACGTCTTTGAGTCTCACTTTTGTTATCTGTGATCTGGGAATAATAATAGCTTCTCTCTCATAAAGCTGTTGTGTGAATGCTAATGAGATAAGCTATACAAAGTATGTAGGCTATATTAGTCACCTAGTTAATTAAATAATTCAACAAATGGTTATTGAAAACTTCTTGCAGGAAGATACGGTAAAGTGGAAAGGTTATAGCCTTGACTTTGGATAATACATGAATTTAAATACTGGTTTCATCACCTACTAGTTGTGTGATTTTGGCCAAGTAACTTAGGGCAAGTGACTTATCTTTTCTGAACTTTGGTTTTCTCATCTTTAAAATAAGGGTAAGAGATGAAAGCCTCACAAAATTATTTTAATAATTCAGTAAGATAGATAAAATATATCCTACAATGAGTAACATATAGTATATGCTAAATAAATAAAAAGTTGTTTTTTGAAATTATTATTGCAAATAATTACTCTTCTTCAGAGAACAATTTGTTGATAAGTTTGGTTAAAGTATGGAGGATACTTATGGAAGAATCCTGGGAGACGTTTAGAAAAGGTAGGCTGGGGCCGGGTGCGGTGGCTCACGCCTGTAATCCCAGCACTTTGGGAGGCTGTGGCGGGTGGATCACGAGGTCAGGAGTTCGAGACCAGCCTGGTCAAAATGGTGAAACTCCATCTCTACTAAAAATACAAAAATTAGCTGGGTGTGGTGATGGGCGCCTGTAACCCCAGCTACTCAGGAAGTTGAGGCAGGAAAATCGCTTTCACCCGACAGGCAGAGGTTGCAGTGAACCGAGACTGTGCCACTGCACTCTAGCCTGGGCAACAGAGACAGGCTCCATCTCAAGAAAAAAAAAGAAAAAGTAGGCTGAGACTATATATGGTAGGTCTTCAATGCACAGATGAGGAGTCTGCATTTTATCTACTGGCAATGACAAACCACTGAAGAATTCCAGGCTTTCAAAAAGATAATTTCAGTGTAGAATGTAGAAGATATTACAGAGAATACACACTGGAAATGGAGAGACTTTTTCACTCATCCATCCATTCATTCATTCTGTCAATCACTTGACAATTATTGAACCCCTATGTGTCAGGCCCTAGTTGGTGGGAATGGAGAGGAACACAGACAACTAAATAAGACCTAAAATGTAATAAGTACTACAGTAGAGAAGCAAATCAGTGTGGTATCTAACTCAGATTTTTTGAGAGACCCAAAATGCTTCCAAAATACAGTTATCTTTAAACTAAGACCTAAAGTATAAAGGATGGAAGAGCATTCCAGGCAGAAGAAAGATCAAGCACAAAAGATGAAGAGGCCAGAGAGAGCAGGGTGAGTGGAGGACTCAAAAGACATTCAGTCTTCAAGATGAGAGGTGAGGAGAATCTGAACAGGGTTAATGACCATGGGGAGAAGAGGGGATACATGCACATGCCATTGTGGAGATAATGGTACAGTGTTAGAAAATGTGCTGACACACTGGGCGTGCAAGAGGTGTAAGAAAAGGCAAGGTGACTCTAAGTTGACATCCCATCTCATGTTAGTCAGACATCCCTTCTCATGTTAGTCAACCCTTACTTTAGTTTGTCTTTTACTTCTCATTGGTAAAGGAGATTTACCAATTGGATAAATTGGATTTTACTGTGTCAGCTTTGTTTAATCAGAAACTAGGTATGGTTTCCTTTATGGTCTCAAGCCAGAGTTGTACAAGAGAGAGACTTGCATAAGATTTGGAAGGCAGAGGTGAAGCAGCAGCCATTATCACTCTCTGAAGGTCATGTGATCAGATGGAGTGACAGGCATACCAGTACCTGGTAGCTTCCAGCTCTTCCAGCTCTTCCTCTTTACAAACAGCAGCTCCAGGCCCATCATCTCCTCTGCAACACCCAGAGCAGTTGCCTCTGAGAGGCAATGGTTTCCCACAGGCGTCTCCTGCACTACCCCTTTATGAGCCCACTTGTGTTGCTGTATGTGCTTGACTTTTGACTTTTCAGATTTACTATGAATCCCTTCCTGATCCTTTAAATACCACTTTCAGAATTTCACTTTCCTAGTTTCTGCCATAATTGCATAGCGTCTAATTCATATCACAACTCTCTTATTTCATAACCATCATAATAAATCTACCCTGACTGAATCTGACTAATACAAGGCTCATAAACTTGGGTGTCACTTATCCTCGAGTATTTCTGATGTGCCCAGGCAGCTGGTGAAGAGTTAATATTGGTGTTTCTTCCTCCTAAGAAGAGACATAGATCATTATCTCATTTAGTTCAAAACCAAATAAAAATATATTTTTAAGATTCTTACTACTCTCCTTCCTTTTAACCCAGTAAAACAAGAAATAGGGAATGATAAGCCAGATGCCAACCAATCACATAAGAAAAATAGAGAGGAGAAAGAATGTTTCAAAAAGAGAGAAGACGTGTAAAGATCCAGGGTTCACAGCTCCTCCCTAGGTTTGCCTCCCTTAGGCTTGTCATGAAGACAAAATGACATAATGGTAGATAGGCCCTCAACAAATGGTAGAAAGCTGTGCAGATATGGAATCAAGCTGGGATGACCACTTACAAGAAGGACTTTGTGCTTTCCACTCTTCGGTAGTCCTTTTAGGATATTCAGCTCACCTCTGTGCTCCAGCCTTCAGACAACTAGAATTTCAAAGAACATATTTACGTGGTTGGTGCCAGCAAGGCCTAGAGCATTTGGCTCAGGAAATACCATTGTCTGCTCCTGACCCACTAGGGAAAAGTAGCTGAGAGTACCTACAGACCAGTTTGTTCTCCTTTCATGCCAGGACTTTTCTGGAATGGAAGTGTTCTGGCAACCTCAGAATTATTTCACCTTTTCTGCCCCAGATCCTTTCAATTTTTTTTTTCTCCTCTGTCCCTGGGATAAGTCAGGGAGAAGCACCCTTAAGGAATCCTGACTCCAATACTTGCTTGCCATGCGATTGTGATTGTGAACCAGTTACTTCAACTCTCTCCCAATTTCTGCATCTGTAAAATGATGATAATGATTTATCTCATGGTGTTGTGAGGATCAAACTAGTTATATGCGTAGCATTTAGAACAGTGCATGGCATATAGTGAGTGATCCACAAACGTTAGCTGATGTCATTATAATCAAAATAATAATAAAATTTTATGATTACATAGAATCAAAGGGTTAATTGCAGCTTTCTTGAATCCAAATCAAATGTTGTGAGGTTGTACATGATCTTTATTTTTGGTATCTTCCTAGAGAAATCAGGTGATTTAGAAGCTCAGTGGTTCCTGATTGATAGTAATGCCACTTATCAGTCTTAGTGCATGCAAAGAGAAATTGGTCTAGTTCATCTATCAAATCATGATAACTGTGAAGTAGAAAGGAACCAATATTTAGCCGTTTCGCCACCAGCTACTGCTTCCTCTTTCTCCTTGCTTTCCAGCCATGCTTCCAGGTGCTTGCATGTGCTGTCTCCACTTCTTCCCACCTACTTGCCTGCTGGACAGCTACCCCCCAGTCTGGCTTCTACCCTCACTTTGCAACTGAAGCTGGCTTCCCAAAGGTGACTGACAACTTCCTTGTTTCTAAATCCTTTTAACATTTCTTTGCTTGCTGACCACTTCTGCCTTCCAGAAAAATTTTCTTTGCAGCTTACATGACACCACGCTTGTCCTCTTTAGGCATTTTTTTTTCTACCTTCCTGGCAGCTGCTTATTTCCTGTTTCTTTCTTTCTTTTTTTTTGTTGTTGTTTGTTTGTTTTGACTTTTTTTTTTCACCGACTTTACATGCTGATGTTTTTCAGATTTGATCGTAAGCCTTCTTGTCTTCTCATTACACACCTTTCTCAAGGGAATTTCTTCCATTTCCAAGGCTCAATCATTAGATAGATGGACTGCTAGCCCAGCTCCTTCTCCTGAGCTTCAGACTCTTATATCTGCCTTCTTACTGGGCATTGCCAACTAAATGTCACAATGGTGATTCAAATCCAGCTTGTCCTAAAGTGAACTGATTTTGCTCCACAGAATGGTCAGTCTCCTCCCATGTCCCCTTTCTCAACGACTGGCACTTCTATTGGCACACTATTAGAGAAACATCTTGGCATTCTATTTCTGCCTTTGTCTCACTTCCTCCACATCTGCCAATTTTACTTCCAAAATACCTCTGGGACCAGACATCTTATCTCTCTCCTTGTTGCTTCTATCCTGCTTTGGGCCACCATCATCTTTCTGCTGATTGATGACTATAGCCTCCTAATTGGCCTCTTGGCCTTCAGTCTTGATTCATCCAAATTATTCTCCAAGTTGCCAGAATTGTATTTTGTAAGTGGAAAACTGACTCTGATGTTTTCCTGCTTAAAACACTTTAGTGATTCCCAACATTTTTGAGGATAAAGATGAAATGTCCTAACTGAGTTTTCAAGGACCTATATGATTTGTTCCTTGCTTATTCTGTGGCCTCATTTCTGCCTTCCCCCTAATCCCCTGCAGTATTCCACATGCTAGTCCTACTGAGCTTTCATTTTCCAGAATCAGTCCACAGGCCCTTGTCTGCAACCCTGGAGGTCTCAGGTACAGGTTGCTTCTTCCAGGAAGATTCCCCTCATACTTAGGTCTGGGCTAGGTCCTCTCCCTTGTGGGACCTTGAACAGCTTAACTCACAGCTCTGTCTTCTTCCTGGTGATTTACTTAGGGCTTGGGCTTTGGAGTCAGGCCATGGGAATCTGAATTCCAGCTCTGCCACCTGCAAGGTATTATTTAACTTCAGTGAGCCTCAGTTTCTCCATCTGTAAAATGGGTCTAAACCCAGACTCTATTCTATAGTTTGCAGTGAAGAGTAAATGCGATGAGGCACATGGAGCGCTCAGCATAGTGCCCAGTAACGGTTGCACTAGTTACCCGTCTGTTCCTGTCTTCATATTTTGAATTCCATAAGAAAAAGGCCAGTCTTTTGCCTTGTTGCATACCTGACACCTCAAACTCTGTTTGTCTAGCACTTTTTTCAAAAAGAATGAAGGCCACTGCCTGTTTTGGTTTTCTAGGTAGGTTATAGAGGTAGAAGGTGTCATTGGTGTCTAATGATGTAAAGGAGAAAGGAAGGGAAGCTGAAGGTTAGAAATTAATTGCAAGAGTGTGTTCCTTAGATATTTTTTCTTATTTAACATTGACATTTAAGATGATTTTAAAAGTAATATATTCTTATTCTAGGAAATTTGGAAAATATGTAACTTGCAAGGAATATATCAAGCACCTACAGCTTTAGATCTAAAAACCCACCATTAATATTTTATCATTCCTTATAGCTTTTCACAAATTCATGTCTCTTTATTGAAACAGGGAACAAAAGGCATGCAACTAATTATTTGTCTAATTAATTATTTAAAATCTATATTTTTTATTTGAATTTAAACTGCATAAAGGCAGGGATTATGCACAACACTAAATGTCCAATATCTGCTATAGTGCAAGTAGCAGCTCAATAAAAATATATTGACTAAATTACTACATATATTTAATTTGGTATCTTCATCATTTTTAAAATTTCAACATTATCTTGTATTTCCCCATGCCATTATTTATTTCTCTATTAATTATTTTTATTGATTGCTTAATAGTCTTAATTTACATTTGTATCTCAGAAATAATTTAATCATTTATTGTTGTACACTTAGGGTATATTAGTTCTTCATTATTTTAATTAATATTGTGACAGACATTCTTGTGCATAGTTTCATGCCTATATGTTAATTTCCTTAAGCTCTTTTCCTAGAGGAGGAATCTTATTACAAGTCTTTTAAAAATATTCTAAAATTCTCTATTCTATTTGCCTCACATTGTCTGTAAAACATTCACACTCACTGTTTTGTGACTAATGAACCTGAGATAAATAACACCCAAAGCCCAAGGCTCAGCCTTACTCACCCTCCTGCTCTCCACGCTGGGAGGAAATGCTCTTGCTCCTGCCCTGGGAACCACCATCATTCACACCTTTGTCTTATTAAATACATCAGGTTACAGAGGGGGAACAAAAACGGATCATTATTTTTATTTATTTATTTATTTTTTTGAGATGGAGTCTCGCTCTGTCGCCCAGGCTGGAGTGCAGTGGCGCAATCTAGGCTCACTGCAAGCTCCGCCTCCCGGGTTCACGCCATTCTCCTGCCTCAGCCTCTCCAGTAGCTGGGACTACAGGCGCCCGCCACCACGCCCGGCTAATTTTTTGTATTTTTAGTAGAGACGGGGTTTCACCGTGGTCTCGATCTCCTGACCTCGTGATCCGCCCGCCTTGGCCTCCCAAAGTGCTGGGATTACAAGCGTGAGCCACCGCACCCAGCCCAGATCATTATTTTTTATTCTTCCTCTCCCTCCTCTTTATTCTCTTTTCCCCCATCGCCTCCCCCTGGGCCCTCCCCTCTTCCTCCCTCCTCTTCTTCCTCATTCTCCTCCTACTCACACCTTTTTAAGAAAAAAAAGAAACAAAACTTTTTGAAAAACATATATTTATTATATATTGTGGATAATTAAGGAAGAAATTTAATGAAAGGAAGGGAAGGAGAGAAAGGAGTCAGAGAGAAAAAGAAAGCAAGCTAGAAAAAGAAAAAGAAAAAGAGAAGGGAATGAGAAGAGACTAGAAACAACATTTTAGAGCAGGGAGAATCATTACAGAATGACAGAGGAGAAAACAGAAGAAAAAATATTGGTGTACCAAAATATATATTTGAGGCCGTTCTTATACAACCCTTTGGTCAACATTTTTCTGACAGCCTTTCAGAGATTTGAAGAAGCTATTATAGTTCTATAAATTTTATTTTATTTTTATTTTTGCCTTTTTCTCCCCAGAGTAAGTTTGTTTATTTATTTATTTATTTATTTATTTATTTATTTATTTATTTATTTATTTTTAAATTTTACCTTGATTTCTGGGATACATGTGCAGAACATACAGGTTTTTACATAGGTATACATGTGCCATGGTGGTTTGCTGCACCTATCAACCCATCATCTAAGTTTTAAGCCCCGCATGCATTAGGTATTGGTCCTAATGCTCTCCTTCCCCTTTCCCCCCACCCCCTGACAGGCCCCGGTTGTGTGATGTTCCTCTTCCTGTGTCCATGTGTTCTCATTGTTCAACTCCCACTTATGAGTGAGAGCATGCGGTGTTTGGTTTTCTGTTCCTCTGTTGGTTTGCTGAGAATGATGGTTTCCGGCTTCATTCATGTCCCTGCAAAGGACATGAACTTATTCTTTTTTTATGGCTACATAGTATTCCATGGTATATATGTGCCTATTTATTTATTTATTTGAGGCAGAGTGTTGCTCTGTTGCCCAGGCTGGAGTGCAGTGGCGCAATCTTGGCTCACTGCAACCTCCACCTCCCATGTTCAAGCGATTTTCCTGCTTCAGCCTCCTGAGTAGCTGGGATTACAGGTGCCCACCACCACACCCAGCTAATATTTTGTATTTTCAGTAGAAATGGGGTTTCACTGTGTTAGCCAGGATGGTCGCCATCTCCTGCCCTCGTGATCTGCCCACCTCAGCCTCCCAAAGTGCTGGGATTACAGGCATGAGCCACTGCGCCCGGCCTATTTATTTATTTTTGGAGACAAGAGTCTCACTCTGTCACTCAGACTGGAGTGCAGTGGCATGATATTGGCTCACATCAACCTCCGCCTCCCAGGTTCAAGCGATTCTCCTGCCTCAGCCTCCCTAATAGCTGGGACTACAGGTGTATGCCATCACCGCTGGCTAATTTTTGTATTTTTTAGTAGAGATGGGGTTTCTCCATGTTGATCAGACTGGTCTGGGACTCCTGACCCCAAGTGATCTGCCTGCCTTGGCCTCCCAAAGTGCTGGGATTACAGGAGTTAGCCACTGCGCCCGGCCTCAAGGTGTTTATCTACTTATTTCTATTGTTCCTCCGGGGACATGATTTTTATCCTCCAGTTACCCTTTTTGGAATAATGTTCAGTTTGTCAGTATCCCTGCTAAAATGTGAGGCTCTGTGTTGGACAGGGAACTCCAGAGTGTTCCTGGTGTGAGCTGAGGAACAGAGCACACAACAGGCCTGTCACTTCCTATGCTTAGCATGGGAACTTCTCTTTACCCTCTTTTGCTCTCTATCTCTCTCTCAAACATTTACAGCTGTGCTTCTAAAGCTTCTTGGTCTTAGACTTCTTTACCCTCCTAAAAAGATGATTGAGAACTACACATAGATTTCATTTATGTAGATTCCATCTAGTGATATTTACCAAATAAGAAGTTAAAACATAAAATTTAAAGTTTTTGCTTTAATTCATATGAAAGTAACAAAAATACACCCATGACATGGGAACATAATTGATGTTTCCTTGTGAAAATGTTTCAGAATTAAAAAATTATATTCAGGAAATGGCATTATTTTATGTTTGCTTATCTCTTCAACATCTGGCTTAACAGAAGATAGCTTGATTCTCATCTGATTCTTCATTTAGTCTGTTACAATGTGATGTTTTGTTGAAGCATATAAATAAAATCTGGCCTCACTCAGAGGCATAGTTGGAAAAAGGGGGAATATTTTAATGGCCATCTCAGGTAGTCATGGATATTCTTCTCTGATATTACACAAAAACTTGTGGCAGTTTCTGAAAGGTTAGTTCTAATGCAAAATCTGGAACCTTATCAATGAACTTTTCCTTAGTTGATTACATATAATCCATTGGTCCAGCTTACGCTTTCAAAGGATCTTTTACCCATGCGTGATTTTGTAACATCATACATTAATCATTGGGCAAATATTAGTTATGCAGGTCTTCTAAATGTTGACACATTTCATTCTACAATACAAAAAAATCACATTAATTACTATTACTATAAATCTTATAGTATTGGGAAGCTGACAAGTTTGCGGTGGCAGATATAAGCTTTCCAAAATTTACTTATAAGCTTGAATTTTATCATTAGCAACAAATATTGGTAGTGATTTTTCTTGAAGTGACAGGCTTACCTCATTCATTTCTGTGGAAATGTCTGCTACATGCCCACATCTAAATAATCATAGTTTGTCTGTTAGTCATTCTTTCAAGTAAAAATGGGGTCAAAATTTAATAAAAATAACAATATTTACTGCTTAATAAAAGACATTGTTAAGTGAAACTGGCATTCCCCCCCTTCTCTGGGCATGCACGGTGGTAAAGAATACAATGACCACTTGCACAGTTGGGCATCATTGCTTTTGCACCATCAGTGCAAATGTCAACACAGTGAAAAACGCCAAGTAGTATGACTCTGAAAATAATTTTGGCATTGTGGACCTCTTGAAAGGATCTGGAGGACCGCCAAAGTTCTGTGGACCACACCTCGAGAGAGCTGCCAGTGTTCAGGACGCCTACTAGTCACATTAGTTATATTCAGTCTCCCACTGATCCTATTAGTGGTAACAGGCTGTGGATCTTCAAAGAAGTAACACTAATAGCAGCAGGAATGAATGTATTGTAGGTGCTGTGCCAGGTGCATTTCAAACATTATCTCACAGCAACCCTTGAGGTAGGTTCTGTTTTATCCCCACTTTCAGATGAGAAAACTGAAGATCAGAGAGGTGAGTTAACATGCCTAAGGTCACACAGCTGGTAAGATTAGAGCCAGTGGGAAACACCCAGCAGCCTGACTCCAGAGCCCATGCTGTGAGCTGCTCTGTTACTGCTGGAGAGGCTACCAGGGTGGGTGAAGTAAAGAGATAGCATGCCGGAGAGGTAGGAGGTCAAAGCAGTGGCTGAGAGTCTTGGACTCAAGGATCAAAATAGCAAATCAAAGTTTTCCCCAGAACCTCTTTTCTCATCTGATTCCCATAAAGTCCTCTGAGATGGACAGGATTCTTCTCATTTCCATTTTCTAAGCAAGGAACCTGACAGTGCTCAGCAGGCAAGCATCCCCTTGTAGCCTAAGTCATATGCTAGGAGAGCGCCACCTTCTCACCCAATGCCAAAGACTCAGGGCCCTTCTTGGCAGCTTTTCTCCCTTGGGGCATCATGCTGTCACATGCCATGGAGGGGAACTTGGCAAAACAGGCAGTGGTGTCAAAAGAGACAGGAATGGCGACCCAAAGTCCAGGCATTTGTCTGACCAGCAGTGAGAGTCCTCCTGGGTGTCTATGACTGAGACTCAGAGCTTTTCTGCATTCTGGGGTTCAATTCCACATTAAGCCAGGAACAGTTTCTCTGCAAACAGAAAAGCAAGTGTAGAGGATGAAAAGGACAGGTCAGGAAAATACACTGTAGCCTTGGATGCCGTGGACAATAAGGTTTGAAGGAACAGAGAAAAAGGAGCTCAAATGCTGTCTGGATTTCTTTCTCAATAGAGGGAGAAATTGAGGCCTGCAGAGGGGAAGGAATTGCGAAACGTCATGCAGCCCATAAAGTAAAAATGCCAAACACTATGCTGGCCCCAGGACCCCTTGCTTGATTCACCATACTCTCAGAAAAGAGACTATATTTAGACAAATCAAAGCCAGCTTGCCTGGAGTCTCCCTTCTGATATCTCAAAGCAAACAGAGGCAACTGGCAGCGGGGTTGCTACGCCAGAAGCTCAAGCTCTGGAGACTTGTTCCCCTTCTGTGAAATTTTTATGAACAGGGACTGAGAACCAGGATGGAATTGCTTCGGTTTATCGGGACCTCTCCCCAGAGTTCGTAATCATGTTCCTCCTACATACCACTCTGGTGTTTAAATTCCAAGTGGGTTTTATATTCAGTTCAATCTGAGATTGCTTCTCTTCTAATGAGCCAACTTTGCCTTTGTTCTTTTGTTTATATTCCCTAGACAATCGACAGTTCCTGAAAGTTGCAGTCCTGCTAGATGCGGAAGAGGGGAAATTTCAGGACAGTTCCTGAATATTCAGGCCTTCAAAGCCCCATTCAAGGCCAGCACAGCGCCTCCTGAATAAAGGGGGAGATAATTCACAGGTTACAATCTGCTGCAGATGAGAACGCCTGTTCTCAGCTCAGATCCTCACATGGTCTCCCCTGCCCAGGGCAGTTCCCCTGCTGATCTTCCACATTGGGAAGTGTAGAGGAGAAATTTTTCTGTAATAAGGGGATGATTGTCTGCTCCTCCATTTTCTTTCCTCATCAACAGGTTGGGTTCTGAATTTTTACAATTAGAAATGAAGCGTTTAATTTCAGGTTCTGTTCACGAGGACAAAGGAGAATATTATACTGACTGCAGAACTTCTTTTTTTTTTTTTTTTTTTTTTTTGCGGGGAGAGGTCCACAAATATTTATGGAGAATCTGCTATGTTCAAAGCCCTTTTTAAGAACTGAAGATTCAGCAGTTGAAGCAAACAAATGTTCTGCTCTGGTGGAGCTGACATTCCCTGGAGTGAGTCAGACATCATATGATGGTCTGTAGGGCAGTGTGAAAGGCAAATGCAGGTAAAGGCCTAGAGAGTGACAGAGGTGGCATTTTAGACTGGCGTTAGATAGAGACAGGCATTGAGTTAGGGTGAGGGTTAGGAGTAGAGACCTGAGGAGCTGATATTTGAATAGAAACCTGAATGAAGCTAGAGAATATATTCTGAAGCATGAGAGGAAGACTCCTCTACTTGTCAGATTGGTCATCTCTGAAATGGGGTGGGGTCTGCCTTGCAACCTCAGATCACACAGAACCAGCTTAACCCTGCTTCCAGATGCACATCCCCTCCATGTTCTTGAAGACCATCCTTGGGTCCCACCCG